>NC_090384.1:72638964-72943547 GCF_036365525.1 Heterodontus francisci
AATTGCAGGAATTTTGGAATACACTCAAAGCACTAAGTCAGATATCAAACTTTATTGAGTTAGTCCACATACCCAAAAATCATGCAATACCCTACTACCCTACTATGGACTACTTAACACCTATAGTTATTTATTCCTGAAATTTGAAGCAAGCAAAATCACCCAAGAGTGGTCAACTTCACATTGATTGTAGTTTCCTAATGACTGATCAAGTCCCTCCTTCCCCTCCAGTTGCAGTACTGAAGTTTCTCGAACAGTTATTTTTATGATTTTATTTCAGGCAGGGACAAAACATCATCCTATCAATGGCCTATTGTCCAACCAATTAGTATTTGTCTTAGACCAAAGTGTCCAACTGCCTACTGACCCCTTTGATAGAGAAAGCCCGCCCTGATGCTGTCCATCTTCATGGGACCTCCTTCAGTAATCTTCCATCATGTTTTTTTTAATTCATTCATGGGAAGTGGGCATCACTGGCTATGCCAGCATTTATTGCCCATTCTTAATTGCCCTTGAGAAGGTGGTGGTGAGCTGCCTTCTTGAACCGCTGCAGTCCATGTGAGGTAGGTACACCCACAGTGCTGTTAGGAAGGGAGTTCCAGGATTTTGACCCAGTGACAGTGAAGGAACGGCGATATAGTTCCAAGTCAGGATGGTGTGTGACTTGGACGGGAACTTGCAGGTGGTGATGTTCCCATGCAACTGCTGTCCTTGTCCTTCGAGGTGGTAGAGGTCGTGGGTTTGGAAGGTGCAGTCTAAGGACCAAATGTAGATGGTACACACTGCTGCCACTGTGTGTCAGCGGTGGAGGGAGTGAATGTTTGTAGATGGTGTGCCAATCAAGCGAGCTGCTTTGTCCTGGATGGTGTTGAGCTTCTTGAGTGTTGTTGGAGCTGCACTCATCCAGGCAAGTGGAGAGTATTCCATCACACTCCTGACTTGTGCCTTGTAAATGGTGGACAGGGTTTGGGGAGTCAGGAGGTGAGTTACTTGCCACAGGATTCCTAGCCTCTGACCTGCTCTTGTAGCCACGGTATTTGTATGGCTACTCCAGTTCAGTTTCTGGTCAATGGTAGTCCCTAGGATGTTGATAGTTGGAGATTCAGTGATGGTAATGCCATTGAATGTCAAGGGGAGATGGTTAGATTCTCTCTTGTTGGAGATGGTCATTGCCTGGCACTTGTGTGATGCAAATGTTACTTGCCACTTATCAGCCCAAGCCTGTATATTGTCCAGGTCTTGCTGCATTTCTACATGGACTGCTTCAGTATTTGAGGAGTCGCGAATGGTGCTGAACATTGTGCCATCATTAGCGAACATCCCCACTTCTGACCTTATGATTGAAGGAAAGTCATTGATGAAGCAGCTGAAGATGGTTGGGCCCAGGACACTACCCTGAGTAACACATGCAGTGATGTCCTGGAGTTCAGATGATTGACCTCCAAAAACCACAGCCATCTTCCTTTGCGCTAGGTATGACTCCAACCAGCAGAGAATTTTACCCCTGATTCCCGTTGACTCCAGTTTTGCGAGGGCTCCTTGATGCCATACTCGGTCAAATGCTGCCTTGATGCCAAGGCCAGTCACTCTCACCTCTTGAATTCAGCTCTTTTGTCCATGTTTGAACGAAGGCTGTAATGAGGTCATGAGCTGAGTGGCCCTGTCGGAACCCAAACTGGGGATCAATGAGCCGGTTATTGCTAAGCAAGTGCTGCTTGATGGCACTGTCGATGACACCTTCCATTAATTTTCTGATGATTGAGAGTAGACTGAGGGGGTGGTAATTGGCCGGGTTGGACTTGACCTGCTTTTTGTCTACAGGACATGCCTGGTCAATTTTCCACATTGCCGGGTAGATGCCAGTGTTGTAGCTATAATGGGACAGCTTGGATAGGGGTGCGGCAAGTGCTGGAGGACAGGTCTTGACAGGACCCATAGCCTTTGTAGTATCCAGTGCCTTCAGTCGTTTCTTGATATCAAGCGGAGTGAATCAAATTGGCTGAAGTCTGGCATCTGTAATGCTGGGGACTTCAGGAGGGGGCCAAGATGGATCATCAACTCGGCACTTCTGGCTGAAGATTGTTGCAAATGCTTCTGCCTTGTCTTTCGCACTGATGTGCTGGGCCATCCCATCATTGAGAATGGGGATATTTGTGGAGCCACCTCCTCCAGTTAGTTGTTTAATTGTCCACCACCATTCACGGCTGGTTGTGGCAGGACTGCAGAGCTTAGATCTGATCCGTTGGTTATGGGATCGCTTAACTCTGTCTGTTGCATGCTGCTTATGCAGTTTGGCATGCAAGTAGTCCTGGGTTGTAGCTTCACCAGGTTGCCACCTCATTTTGAGGTATGCCTGGTGCTGCTCCTGGCATGCCCTCCTGCACTCTTCATTGAACCAGGGTTGGTCTCCTGGCTTGATGGTAATGGTAGAGTGGGGGATATGCCGTGCCATGAGGTTACAGATTGTGGTTGAGTACATTTCTGCTGTTGCTGATGGCCCACAGCACCTCATGGATGCCCAGTTTTGCATTGCTAGATCTGTTTGAAATCTGCCGCATTTAGCATGGTGATAGTGCCACACAACACGAGGGATGGTATCCTCAATGTGAAGGTGGGACTTCGTCTCCACAAGTACTCTGTGGTGGTTACTCCTACCAATACAGTCACGGACAGAAGCATCTGCGGCAGGCAGATTAGTGAGGACAAGGTCAAATATGTTTTTCCCTCTTGTTGGTTCTCTCACCACCTACTGCATACCTAGTCTAGTAGATATGTCCTTTCGGATTCAGCCAGCTCGGTCAGTAGTGGTGCTACCGAGCCACTCTTGGTGATGGACATTGAAGTCCCCCATCCAGAGTACATTTTGTGCCCTTGCCACCCTCAGTGCTTCCTCCAAGTGGTGTTCAACATGGAGGAGTACTGACTCATCAGCTGAGGGAGGTTGGTAGGTGGTAATCAAAAGGAGGTTACCTTGCCCATGTTTGACCTGATGCCGTGAGACTTCATGTGGTCCAGAGTCGATGTTGAGTACTCCCAGGGCAACTCCCTCCCTACTGTAGATCACTGTCCCGCCACCTCTGCTGGGTCTGTCCTGCCGGTGGGACAGACATACCCAGGGATAGTGTTTGCAGCGTCTGGGACATTGTCTGTAAGGTATGATTCCGTGAGTATGACTATGTCAGTCTGTTGCTTGACTAGCCTGTGGGACAGCTCTCCCAACTTTGGCACAAGCCCCCAGATGTTAGTAAAGAGGACTTTGCAGTGTCGACAGGGCTGGGTTTGCCATTGTCGTTTCCGGTGCCTAGGTCGATGCTGGGTGGTCCGTTCGGTTTCATTCCTTTTTATTGACTTTGTAACAGTTAGGTACAACTGAGTGGCTTGCTCGGCCATTTCAGAGGGCATGTAAGAGTTAATCACATTGCTGTGGATCTGGAGTCACATGTAGGCCAGATCAGGTAGGGACAGCAGATTTCCTTCCCTAAAGGACATTAGTGAACCAGATGGGTTTTTACAACAATCGACAATGGTTTCATGGCCATCATTGGACTAGCTTTTAATTCCAGATTTATTAATTAAATTCAAATTCCACCTTCTGCTGTGGTGGGATTCAAACCCATGTCTCCAGAGCAATACCCTGGGTCTCTGGGTTACTAGTCCAGTGATAATACCACTACACCACCGCTTCCCATAAGAAGAACAGCCGCAACAGTTACATGTCATGGATTGGTTGCAAGTCTCATCCATTAAACTGGCCAACTTCCAGATAAAGGTGTTTTGCAGAAGTCAACAGATCATTAAGTTCTGTATTATCTCACTCTTGTAGAACTTCTCAAGGCCCTGTTGCTCATTAATTTGGACAGATATCTCTTTTAATTAGAACATCTTTGTTCCTTCCAGGTAGCAGTCTCTGGTTCCTTTGCATTCCTGCCACAGATCAGCCAGTTTAATTTAAAAGCAAGAATTTTTTTCTCTCAACACTGTTCATTGGTTCTTTGCAGGGCATGATGGTGACCACGGTCAAGCTTCAACATGGAGTTAAACCTTAGTAAAACTATTACTATCTTACACAGAAGGGGCCTAAATCAAGCATTTGGTCATCTCATTTATCTGCAGAACAGACATCTTTCAGATTTACTTTGGGCTTGGGTCATTGGTACCGATGAATGTAAAATGGAATCATCAGCATAATGGTGGACAGGGTTGAACAAAATATAGAGTTGTTCATTGAAGAAGAAACAAGATGATGAAGAAGACAAATCCTGTAAAACCCCTGAATTAATTGTAAGAGTTAGACGATGAACCATGCAACATGAAAAGCAATGGAATAATCAAAGGCATGAAAGCTTCCAGATTGTTATCGAAATTCAACTGGTTCACTAATGTGTTTCAAGTCTGGCCCAGACTCTAGCCTACATGGTTGATGGTTGACTCTAATGCTGTCAAGGCAACTAGGGATGGTCAATACAAACTTTCTTGCGAGTGTCATCCACATCACAAAGAACAAATATAAAAAGCTCACACTTCTTCCCTGTCACGTAAAGGACATTACGAAAAGATGTGCAATCCCCATCCTCTGAGAAGTGCAAGAAATCATCTTGCGAGATTAATAATCCTGAATTTAATATTCATTTAATTTACTGCTAATATTCATTGACAGGATTCTTTAAGACTCTCTGCTGCTTCTGCCTCAGCTTGGAGGTCAGATTGGAGCAGAGCATGTGCTTTTCCATAGTAACTGCTAATGGCACTTTAGTGATCTGCTGAGAGGAGGTATCTTTCTGATCTCCTTCCCAGTGATAGCAGTCACATTTATATGACAACGGTAATTGTAACCTTAGGCTTCATCTTCTAAGAAATTTATAGAGTTATGATTAATTTGACAGTGCAAACATTTTTCATTGCTGCCATTTTTTTTCAGGGCAATAACATTATTATCTATTTTGCATGAATGACATCTGTCAAAATAACCTGCAGCTTTGGAATTCTATTCAGTAATCATGTGCAGCCTGTCTGCTCACACTAGCAAATATGGAAATATACAGTTTGTAGTGGAGGTACAGACAGACGAACATTTCCTTGCCTCATTATCTGTGATATGTTCTCGGACCAAAGTAGCATACAAGGACTCTGTGGCTTGAACACTTCATCAAACAGGTGCGATAAATTATAAATAATATTCCAATCAGTGTCTGTTTGTATAATTAGCAGCTGGGTCCGAGAGTTGTGTGTTTGTCTTTCAAGGGTCACTGGTTTCTGCTGTGCTGGATGAGTCATTGGTGGATTTGTGTCTGTCTGACTTCCTTAGGGCCTCATTTGTTCCCCGAGCAAAATGTATGTGAGCTGGTTCATGTAAAAGAAAGATCTGAATGCTGTTTCGGGTAGTCTCAATGGGTATGCCAACAAAGTCTGCTTGCAAACAACAAAAATTTAATTTTTTATTCAGAGTTTGCACTGCCTTACAAGTATTCATATTCCTTAGTGCTTTTCTTGTTCATTCAACTGAATATGAAAGCTTTTATGTGGTGGAATACTCTTAACTCGTGTGTACTGGAGATATCATCAGAATTGATTTTTCATCCAAAAAGGCTCACTCAACATCAATATAGTTGGGGCATAAAGTGACAGATATGAAAACAGACATCAGATTAAATGGACTAAAACAGCATTCACAATCAAAATTAAAAGGATGCGGGGAGTAAGCTTGTTATCCTTGTAAACACAAGTTGCACTCAACATCTAGATTGGCTTAGATTTTGTGGTAAAAACAATGGGGAAACAATCACTGCTACTAAAAAGTAAATCAGATGGCAATTTCCCATGACTGCACATGCACAGTTAAATGTGGAGATCAGGAAGTTGCTGTCTGAGTTTCCCTCCTCATCTATAAGCTTCATTATCACAGTACCTCACTGAGAAACTCGGCATTAAAACAGGTGGAATGGCATAAAGTTGCAGTGCTCACCCATTAATTGCCTGGTAAATGTACCAGAAAAAGTTAGTGCTTATTCATTCAAGTGTAAGCAAATTTTTAACATGATGATATATCTCAATTAATGCCAGACAACCTTTCTGACAGTGAAAATTTACCTTTACGAGGGTGGAGTTTCATTCCTCATATTTTAATTATTGTTATGCATTTTTTTTCAAAAATAAATGTTTAAATTAACGTTTTTTTACTTTTTTTATCTGTTTTTTTGATTTCTCTGTCTTAATTCCATCTTTCATTCCGTCTCTTTACCTTGCTTTCTGTATATGATTTGATATTGAAGTAACAATTGTAACTTACACTTATTGGTTTAGACTTGGTGGACAAGGGCAAAATTTGATTACCCTCGAAAATGGGCACAGGGATGTGAATGCACAATTGATTCATGCTCATTGATTGCAATGCAGGCAGCATGCCTCCTTAGTACTGCCTGTTCATTTGAATGAGCACTGCGTCCATCCAGTGCTAAACGCACAGTTTATTGGTTGGATGCGTCAGCAGGGGGCAACGACGTGAATGCCAAGCACCACTTAAAGCTGGACTGCACTGCTTAAAGCTAGCTTGCACTGCTTAAAGCTAGTTTGCACCTCTTAAAGGGGAGTTGTATTGTGGTTGGAGCCAATCTGACCTGGAAAAGTGTGAGAGCTGTGAGAAGTTCCACAACATAAGAAATAGGAGCAGGAGTAGACCATATGGCCCCTTGAGTCTGCTGTGCTGTTCAATAAAATCATGGCTGATCTTCTGCCTCAACTCAAGTTCCCAACCATTCCCCATGTCCTTGATTCCCAGATGCACCAAAAATGTGTCTATCCAAGCCTTGAATGTACTCAACGATAGAGCTCTGGGATGGGGAATTCCAAAGATTCACAACCCTCTCAGTGAAGAAATTCCTCCTCATCTCAGTCCTAAATGATCAACCCCTTATCCTGAGACTGTGCCCCTGTGTTCAAGATTCCCCAACCAGAGGAAACAGTGTTTACCTTGTCATGCCCCTTCAGAATCTTGTATTTTCAATGAGATCACCTCTCATTCTTTTAAACTCCAGATAGTATAGGCCCAATTTACTCAGCCTCTCATCATAGGACAACCCTCATCCTAGGAACCAATCTAGTGAACCTTCGCTGTACAGCTAACAATGCAAGTATATCTTTCCTTAGATATGGAGAACAAAACTGCGCACAGTACTCCAGGTGTGGTCTCACCAAACTCCAATACAATTGTAGTGAGGCTAATTATTCTTGTACTCCAATCGCCTTGCAATAAAGGCCAATATGGCATTTGCTTTTCTAATTGCTTGCTGTACTTAAATGCTAACTTTCTGTGTTCCTTGTATGAGTACACCTAAGTCTCTCTGAACATCAACATTTAATAGTTTCTCATCTTTTAAAGAATATTCAAGTTTTCTATTCTTACTACCAAAGTGAATAACCTCACAATTCACTACATTGTACTCCATCTTCCACCTTGTTGTCCACTCACTTAACCTGTTTGTATTTCTTCGCGGCCACTTTGTATCCTCCTCACAGCTTAAATTCCCGCCTAGATTTGTATCATTAGAAAACTTGGATACATTACCCCTGGTCTCCTCGTCTAACTCATTAATATAGATAATCATTAGCTGAGACCCCCAACACTGATCCTTGCGGCATTCCACTAGTTGTAGTCTGCCAATTTGAAAGTGCTCCATTTATCCTTGCTCTTTGCTTTCTGTCAGCTAACCAATCGTCCATTCATAATATATTATTCCCAACTCCATGAGCCCATATGTTGTAAATTAATCTTTTGCATGGCACCTTATCAAATGCCTTTTGGAAATCCAGTATACAATGTCTACTGGCTCTCCTTTATCTACCCTACTGGTTACATCCTCAAAAAACTCTAATAAATATGTCAAACACGATTTTTCTTTCATAAAATCATATTGACTCTGTCTAATCATACCAGGATTTTCTAAGTGCATTGTCAAGACTTCCTTAATAATGGATTCCAGCATTTTCCTGATGATTGATGTCAGGTTAACTGGCCTATAGGTCCCTGGTTTCTCTCTTTCTCCTTTCTTGAATAGTAATGTTACATTCACTAACTTCCAACCTGCTGGGACTGTTCTAGGATCTAGGGAATTTTGAAAAATCAGAACCAGTGCATCCACTATCTCTGCAGCTATCTCTTTTAGAACCCTAGGATGTAGGCCATCAGGCCCTGGGGTTTTGTCAACTTTCAGTCCCTTATGTTTTTCCAGTGTTTTTTCTGTGTTATGTCAATTCAGTTCCTCACTCTTATTAGCCCCTTGGTGACCGCAAAAGCCAGGCATTGTGAATTTAGCATCTTTATGTAGAAGAAAGTACTTCATACTTATTTATCTGATAGCAGCCAGAGCATCTTGAGCAATGGCTTATCTTCCCGACTCAGTACTGTCACCTCAGCAGTCCCCCACAGATCCATCTTTCATCCACTCCCCATCCTCATCCTCATCTCACGCACAGATACATTACATTAATCTTCTAATATGCAATTTCTCAGTTGACTATTGATGCGAACATACATATTTCTTTCATAGTGCACACACTTAATTTACATATGCATCTTAATGAACATAAACCTGTTTCATTTCATAATGTTAACACCTCATTCATACAATGTGTTTAGCCTACAAACATGGCATAAATTTGAAAGGCCAGCCATCTTCTGCCTTTTCAGGAATGTAATTTGTCCTAGTGCAAAATCCTTTCATTGCCAGAGTGCAGGCAAAGTAAAAGTCATGCATTAATCCAATTGTCAATGGCCACTGGATGGTGTAGTCATGGATCTGATGACCATGGAAGCATACATTGGAATGAAATGACTCCTTATTTGGTGGGGGGTTGGGTTGGGCAGGGAAGCTTGGTGGGTGCAGGAGAAAACTGGAAGAGAAACAACATATGGGAAATTAAAGGGAGGGTTGCATCCATATTTGTTACAAAAATTGTGATTAAAATTATTCTGTTATTTTATACTAATATATGAATATACTATTATAATTTAAGACTGAGGAGAGAATGGGATGGCACCTACTAATAAAATGTCAAGATAATAAGATGTGCAAAATCACAGAAGGTCTCCTCAATTGAAGGAAGCAGTGAGAACAGTTGGAATCCACAGCATACACCTGCTCTTCTCAATTTTATGCATTTATGAGATATCGTGAAATCGCCTGGAGTGATAAACTGAGCTTTGAAAAGCTTCTTATGAATACTTTTAACATTGAAGGCTCAAGAGTGCAATGCAAAACTGAAGAATGATCAAGAATTCTGTGCAACCTAAGCTACTTAGCATGGCAGCAAAGTTATTTGTGGGTTTAATATCTGCTACATATTTCATACTTCTCTCTCCTTTTTCCTTTTTATGAATACATCTACTTCTGTGCCCAGTTCATATTTTTAAAATGCATTTTTATATTTTTATTATTCCATCTATTGTGATCTTGTGCACATTAGAATGGCTTATTTGTTCCTTAGGAATTGGCAGTAGATCTGTGTGTGCAAACTTATGCAATTTTTGAAGTATTGGATTGAAAAAAGTCAAGTTATTGAAATCTGAGCAGAACATATTTTAAGTGGTTTAACCACGAATGCAATCAGTATCTTTGCCTGGGGGACGGGCAGGCAGTTGGTGTTGAAAAGCTACTGATTGCTCTCAAGGGTAAGTGCTGTTTTTGTTTCTGCACAAAATCACAATGCAAAAGATACGAGGAAAAGATGTGGGCGTAATTCTTTTCTTGATGATGCCTTGGATGGTGAAGGAATTGCATTGAGAAAAGGTGGCCCTCTCTGGAGCCAAAGGACACCATGCTGTGAAAGCAAAAGGCCAATCTTGGATGGAGGCAGCTTACAGAGCGAATGTAAGCTATCAACCTGGGCAAGAAGTTTTCAGCATCAGAACAAATGCCATTGTAAGTGTGCACATCCTTTGTATATATTATTACAATTGGAGCCTCAGAGAAACAACATGAATCAAATAGCTGCATATCCTTTTCCTATGATTCCTCATCTTCCTTCTCCTTAATGACTTGTGTACCATAGGACTCTTCTACCTCTTGTTGTGTGCCTACTGCCCTTCATATTGCAAAGTTATTCAGCATGCAGCAAACTGCCATTATTTTGGAAGGACCCTTCTGGAATGGCTAAACAGCATCTTTGTTTTACTGTTCCAACTGTGCGTTCTACAGTAATTTTGCTTGAGACATGTGTTTCAGTGTATGTGTGGTGAGATGTTTCTAAATGGGGTGAGCAGCCAAGGCTGATGTGGGTAGCCTAATCTGCATTTGTCATCCATCCAGTCTACATAAGTTTAAACTAACATGGATAAAATGGAATACTGCATAATAAAGCCTTCATGCTTCCAGGATAACAGGCAGCCACTTGCATTATGAAGTCATGGACACACAAGATTTATTCTTGTGAACCATGCAGTTGGTGTAAGGAGTTCTGCTATTCAAATATGTATCATACCTGGACTCTTGAGAACTCCTGGGTGAAGGCACTGAGCCTTTTCTAACTCATACCTCCTATTAAAACAGCAAACGATGAACATGTTTCACTTGATACATACTGCATCTGTTACTTTCTTAACACATTATTTTGTGCACTGTTTGTCTGGCTGATCTGACAGATGTTCCCTGTGGGAATGTATAGTCTTAATGTTGTAGTAAAGGTCACTATAAAAGCACCCACTTCCATCTCTATAATGGAACACAACTCTGCTCCTGCCTCAGCCCATATGTTGCTTGAATCCTTATCCACGATTTTCTTACCTCCAGAATCATCTGTTCCAATGCTCTCCTGGCCGGCCTGCCATTTTCCACTCTCCGTGTACTTGAGCTCATCCAAAACTCTGCTGCCCATATCCTAGCTCACACCAAGTCCTTTGCAAATATCATTCTGGTGTTTGCTTTGGTTACCAGTCTCTGAACACCTTGATTTTAAAAATCTCATCCTTGTGTTCAAAATCTCGCCATGGCTTTATCTCTCCCAGTCAGTTTTGCTGACTGTCTGCTTGGAAACAAGGCAGGCACACCCAGAGAATGGTGGAGTATGATTTACTGCCCCATTCCTATCAATGGGGTGTTCAATGCAATATTCTACCAAGGTCCTATCACTGGGCAGCTAGAGCACCCACCTGAAATAGGCACTTTTCCATGCAAATAGGCTGCTAGGACATAAATAGGACCCCAATTGCCATTTTATGATTCACCATGCATGCTCTGCCCAGCTTTAGCTGGTGGTCTGGCGATAGAGCAGCCCAGAAGTCAAGTTTCTATTTACTTTTATGGGGCTAGGAGGATAAGGAGTGCTCCTTTGGGCTCCACAGAATAACTGGAGCTGCTTCTGCACTGGAACTTATCTTCCAAAAAAGGAACACTACCTTTTACCTGGCCCAGAATTAAGCCAAGTGTCCCGATCATTTGGCATTCTGGAGGCAGAGGGCTGCCTCGGGGGCTCTCGATTGTCACCTGCAGCCAGCTGGCCATACGATAATGAGCTGAAGCCCTCAAAATGGCCTACGCCTCCCCCTGGATATATTGAGCAACTTGCTAGTGCCCTCTTCTAGCCAGCTGCTCGCAAATTGCACAAAGCGGCAGCACACATACTAAAATTGGAACAGCATGGCCCCTGCGCAAGGATGACGTGCAAATTCATGAAGCATTCCATAAAAAAAGGGAAAATCTAGCCCCATTTGTTGAATTTTTATTTTGTTGAATAGTAGAAAGCAGGGAGAGCAACTGCCAACTTCTTTAAGCCCTGTAATGTTTGCATTTTGGCAGATAGCGCTTGACTTAGGGCGGCACAGTGGCGCAGTGGTTAGCACCGCAGCCTCACAGCTCCAGTGACCCGGGTTCAATTCTGGGTACTGCCTGTGTGGAGTTTGCAAGTTCTCCCTGTGTCTGCGTGGGTTTCCTCTGGGTGCTCCGGTTTCCTCCCACATGCCAAAGACTTGCTGGTTGATAGGTTAATTGGCCTTTATAAATTGCCCCTAGCATAGGTAGGTGGTAGGGAAATATAGGGACAGGTGGGGATGTGGTAGTAATGTGGAATTAGCATAGGATTAGTATAAAAAAATGGGCGGTTGATGGTCGGCACAGACTCGGTGGGCCGAAGGGCCTGTTTCAGTGCTGTATCTCTAAACTAAACTAAAAAACTAAACTAAACTAAACCTAATGCCCTCTCCTAATAGCAACCAACAGACTTGGTCTAAACAAGTTGTTGCAGAGGATATCAAGCACTACTTAAAGGCTGGCTCGGGTCCAATTTCCCAAGAATCTGAAGGCCTCTCTCCTGCATCATGCATTGAACTTCCCTATCTTCCTATTTGTGGCACTGGGAGTAATACAGAGATTATTACCTTTGATGTCTTACTTTTTTACCTCCCTCGCTCCTGAAGTGTTTCAAAGGTCCTCTTCAAACCTCCAGCTGCAAATGAAAAGTAAAAGATGATATACCTTTAAGTAGTGCTAGAGGCCGGCTACCCGATCCGAACCCGATGGGACCCGATGTCATGTGTCAGATTTGGGTCGGGTCGCACTTCCGGGTCCAGCATTCGGGCTCGGGTCGAGTCGAGCCGGGGCGTACACGGTCTATCACCACCTCCGGTAAGTGGCTCCAATGTTAATATACTTTTTGGACTTGAAAGGTGGTTTCATTACAATTATTTTGAGCTTGTGCAGATAAGCAACAAAGTGAAAAATGGAAGGTAGGTTAACTGATGGTCGGATTGGGTCGGGTGCGGGAAAAAATGAAAAGACTCTTGCCGGGTTGGGCTTGGGGTCAGATGTGGTTCTGTCAGGCTCGGCTCGGGTTTCATTTGCATGAAATAAACAATGAACTCGAGAGATTATGAAATAAAAAAAATCAGCTGTTAAATTGAACCACATGAAAATGGGCACATTTCTACCACACTCAAAATGGAGTAGAGGTCATGTGACCCCTCTTGTACTGTCAATAAACAAGCCTGTCTGCAGATATGAAATTCATTAACTGCGTCTGAATTAGCTCTGGGGAAAACCCATTGAAATTGAAAGGATCTCATTCTATGTTGATTACTCTTATTTACAGGAATGAACTAACAAAGGTTCTGTAGACAGACTGACTTCACAGCTCAAACCAAGATGAATATGTGTGAAGTAGCACCATTGTAATGCAGCGGTCCCCATCCTTCTTCTTCTAACTTCTTAGGCAGTTCCTCGGGAACGAGGATGACTTTCTTCCACTCCAGGATTGTGGGTCCTTAGGTGACTGAATAGTCCAATTCTGGATCAGCACACTCTGCCACAGGTAGGGCAGGTGGTGTTTGGTGAGGTGAGTGAATGGGACGCTCGAATTTCCGAACGCTCCTTCCGCTGTTTGCACTTGATCACTGCCTGGGCATGTCGACGTTGTTCGAACTGGCTGGCACCTTCATAGATGCTTCTTCTGAATTTTGGGTGGTCTTGGGCAAGAGATTCCCACAAATCAGTGCAGAAGTCACATTTTTGCAGGGAGGCTTTAAGGACATCCTTGTATCATTTCCTCCACCCTCCTGGTAGCCTCTTGCTGTGACAGAGCTTGGTGTAGAAAGCTTGTTTTGGGAGTCTTGTGTCAGGCATGTGGACGAAGTGGCCCACCCAATGTAGCTGGCTAGTCATGACCAGTGTCTCAATACTGGGGATGTTGGCCTGAGAGAGGACACTAACATTGGAGTGCCTGAATGTGCAGGATCATGTGGAGGCACTGCTATTGATATCTCTCCAGGGCTTTGAGATATCTGCTGTACAGTGTTCATGTTTCTGATGGATACAGGAGGGCAAGTAACACTGAGCTCGGTGCCAGGGTTGAGGTCTTTGTCATTAAACACTCTTTTCCTCAGACGACCGAAGGCTGCACTGGCACACTGGAGGCGATGCTGAGTTTCATCCTCAACATCTGCCCTTGCTGAGAGGAGGCTCCCAAGGTATGAGAAGTGATTCACATTGTCCAGTGGTTCGCCATGGATCTTGATAGTCGGGGGCAGTGTTGCACTACGGGAGAAGGCTGGTAGAGGACTTTTGTCTTCCGGATGTTTAGCTTAAAGCCCATTCTTTCATACGCCTCTGTAAATGCATCACGAAGGTTTGAAGCTCGGCCTCTGAGTGTGTGCATATGCAAGCATCGTCAGCATACTACAGCTTGATGACAGAGGTTGGAGTGGCCTTTGGTTCTGGACTGGAGGCGGCGTAGGTTAAATAGTTTTCTGCTCATCCTGTAGAGTAGATCTACTCCCGTAGGGAGCTTCAAGGAAATCAGGTGGAGTGTTGAGGCGAGGAAGATGGAAAAGAGCATTGGTGTAATGACACAGCCTTGTTTGACCCCAGTTTGCACTCGGATTGGGTCAGTGGCAGATCCTTTGGCAAGGATTACAGCTTGCATGTCATTGTGCGGCAGGCGGAGGATGGTGACAAATTTCTCCGGGCAGCCAAATTTGAGGAGGATGTTCCATAATCCCACCCAGTTGATAGAGTCTAAGTTCTTTGTGAGGTTAAAGAAGGCCATGTATAAAGGTTGTTGCTGCTCCCTACATTTCTCTTGGAGTTGTCTTGCTGTGAAGATCATGTCCACTGTGCCTCTTGATCGACGGAATCAACTTTGTGATTCCAGTCAAAGCTCTTCAGCCACGGGGAGGAGGCGGTTGAGAAGGACTTTTGCGATGACCGTCCCTGTGGCGGACAGCAGGGATACCCCTCTGTAGTTACCACAGTCGGTCTTGTCACCTTTTTTGAAGATGGTCACAATTATGGCATCTCAGAGATCCCCTGGCATGCTCTTCTCATTCCAGATGAGAGAGGAAACCAAGATGAATAGGTGTGAAGTAGCACCATCATAATAGAATGGTCCACCTCCAGATACCAAGACATAGCAATGGTTTTAATATCCTGGAACATTGTGTTGTCACACCAGGGGAGAGGGCCCTGTGTCATCTGACAGAGACTCAAATGTGATGGATTATTATCTTAAAGGGTAGCCCTCTGGAGAGAAGGAAGATCAAGCAAACACCACAGAAATCCAATGCCATCCAGAGTCTGTGATATCGATCCAGCTAAGAAGCCCTGCTACTGGTATTATACTTCAACTTGCTTCAGCAGAGAAGTTAAAAGGTGTCTACCATCTCCGGACTGAATTTTTAAGCACCGCAAATCTACAACACCTCAGCAAGTTCATGACTCTGAACTTTTAGGCCTGCACATTTGAACAGACTTTCCTCCCACGAAGATTCAACAGGTTTCTGTGAACCACAAACTCTTACATCACTTGAGACTTTAATTGCATCTACCTTTTCCCTTCTACCTATCTATCTATCTTTAGGTGTACATTTGTGTGTGAATTTGTGAGTGGGTGATCAATTCAGGTTTTGCTGTTTCAATAAAAATGAAACCTTTTTTTAAAACCTATGAGAAAACCTGTCATTTGGCTGTTTATTTGACCCCAACAAACACTCAGAGATTGACACACCATTTTCAACAAAAGACTAAACACGGTCAGTTGAGAGGTGAAAAGTGATAGTCACCCACATCACTTACCACATGTCCATAACATACCACATAAAAGGCTGGCTACCAAAACTGAGGTTCATGGAATAGACGGGTCAGTGTCAGCTTGGATAAAAAATTGGCTTATTGACAGAAAACAACAAGTCGTGGTAAATGGTTGTTTTTTTCAGAATGGAAGATGGTAGTCAGTGGTGTTCCCCAAGTTCAGTGTTGTGACCATTGCTTTTTATGATGTATATAAATGACTTGGCTATTGGAAGTCAGAGCAAAATTTCAAAATTTGCCAATGTCACTAAACTTGGAGGTGTGGCAAACAGTGACGATGATACACATTGGTTGCAACTGAACGTAGATAGTCTAGTAGAATGGGCAAACAAGTGACAGATGGAATTTAATACAGAGAAGTGTGAGGTGATGCATTTTGGCAGAAAGTATAGGGAGAGGTAATATCCTAAATGGCACGGTTCTAAAGAGTGTACAGGGACAGAGGGACCTGGGGGTTAATGTGTACAGTTCTTTGAAGGTGGCAGGGCATATTGAGAGAGTAGTTAGCAAAGCATATAGGATTTTGGGCTTCATAAATAGAGGTATTGAGTACAAAAGCAGGGAAGTTAGGCTGAACCTTTAGAAAGCTCTGGTTAGGCCACAACCAGAGTATTGTATCCAGTTCTGGTCACCACACTTTAGGAAGGATGTGAGGGTCCTTGAGAGGGTGCAGAGAAGATTTACCAGAATGGTTCCAGGGATGAGGGATTGTAGCTACAAGGTTAGGTTGGAGAATCTGGAGTTGTTCTCTTTGGAGCAAAGGAGATTGAGCGGAGATTTGATAGAGGTGTACAGGATTATGACAGGTTTAACTAAGGTAGACAAAGAAAAGCTGTTCCCATTCGTTGATGGTACAAGGGCTACAGGAATAGATTTAAGGTTTTGAGCAAGAGATGTGAGGAAGAAGCTGTAGTTAAGCAGTAGCTGATTATTTAAGTAGCTGACCAGTCCAATCTGGTTGCTGCAGTTTCAGCTTCACAAAGTATAAATACAGACGTCTGGGAGCAGCCTGCCAACAGAGTGCCGATTGCAAGCTGAGTGGTGAATGGTGAATTCGGTGAAAGGGGAGAAAGTACTCCATTTTTCTACTTTTTTTGCAGTCCAGTATTTGGTTCTTGTTTTGGTGCAGTCGATGGAGCTGGTTGGTGAGTAACTGGTAAGCTATACTGCTTACAGTAAATAGTATGTAAAGTTAAGGTATGGCAGGGCAGCTAGGCTAAGTGGAATGTACAGCCTGTGGCATGTGGGAAGTTATGGACACACCACGTGTCCGAGACAAACACATCTGCAGGAAATGTCACTGGCTGCATGAGCTTGAGCTCTGGGTTTTGGAACTCGAACACTGGTGCATCTGTGAGGCAGAGAACTATGCAGATAGCAAGTGTAGGGAGGTGGTCACACCACAGGTTAGGAGCATGCAGGCAGATAGGGAATGGGTGACTGCCGGGCAGTCTAAGAGAACCAGGCAGGTACTGCAGTAGCCCCCTGAGATGATCTTGCTTGCTAATTGGTTTTATATTTTGGATACTGGAGAGGTCAATGGTTCCTCAGCGGAGTGTAGCGAGAGCCAAGTCTGTGGCACATGGGTGGCTCAGCTACACAGGAGGGGAGGAAGAAGAATGGAAGATCAATAGTGATAGGGGATTTGTTAGGGGAACAGACAGGTGTTTCTGCAGCCATAGGCATGACTCCAGGATGGTGTGTTGCCTCCCTGGTGCCAGGGTCAAGGATATCACAGAACGGCCACAGGACTTTCTTCTGGGGGAGGGTGAACAGCCAGAGGTTGTAGTCCATGTTAGCACCAATGACATAGGTAGGAAGGAGGATGAGGTCCTGATAGCAGATTTTCAGGGGTTAGGAAGGAGATTAAAAAGCAGGACCTCAAAAGCAGTAACCTCAGGATTACTCCCAGTCCCACGTGCGAGTTAGCATGGGAATAGGAGAATTGGGCGATACTACATGTGGCTGGAGAACTAGTGTAGGAGGGAGGCCATCAGATTTCTGAGGCATTGGGACCAGTTCTGGGGCAGGTGGGACCTGTACAAGATGGATGGGCTGCATCTTAGCAGGACTGGGACTAATATCCTCGCAGGGAGATTTGCTAGTGCTGTTGAGAGGGTTTAAACTAGTTTGGCAGAGGGATGAGAACCTGAGAGGGAGCTCAGATTGGAGGGAAGCAAAACTGGCAACTTGTCAGGGCTGTGGGATCCAGGATCAAATATCAGAGAGGAATATCAAGGTGAACAATTTATTGATGATTTAGATGAGGGAGCTAAGTGTAATATCTCCAAATTTGCAGATGACACAAAACTGGGTGGGAGGGTGAGTTGTGAGGAGGATGCAGAGGGGTTTCAGGGTGATTTGGACAAGTTGAGTGAGTGGGCAAATGCATGGCATATGCAGCATAATGTGGATAAATGTCAGGTTATCCACTAGGTAGCAAAAACAGGCAGATTATTATCTGAACGGCTATAAACTGAGAGAGGGGAATATGCAACGAGACTTGATTAGTCTCGTACAACAGTCACTGAAGATAAGCATACAGGTGCAACAGGTGGTAAAAAAGGCAAATGGTATGTTGGCCTTCATAGTGAGAGGATTCGAGTACAGGAGCAGGGATGTCTTGCTGCAATTATACAGGGCCTTGGTGAGTCCACACCTGGAATATTGTGTGCAGTTTTGGTCTCCTTATCTGAGGAAGGATGTTCTTGCTATAGAGGGAATGCAGCAAAGGTTTACCAGACTGATTCCTGGAATGGTGCGACTGACGTGTGAGGAGAGATTGAGTCGGTTAGGATTATATTCGCTGGAGTTCAGAAGAGTGAGGGGGGATCTCATAGAAACCTATAAAATTCTAACAGGACTTGACAGGGCAGATGCAGGAAGGATGTTCCCGATGGTGGGGTAGTCCAGAACCAGGGGTCATAGTCTCAGGATACGGGGTAAACCATTCAGGACTGAGTTGGGGAGAAATTTCTTCACCCAGAGAGTGGTGAACCTGTGGAATTCGCTACCACAGAAAGGAGTCGAGACCAAAACATTGTATGTTTTCACGAAGGAGTTAGTTATAGCTCTTGGGTTTAAAGGGATCAAAGGATATGGGGCGAAAGTGGAAACAGATTACTGAGTTGGATGATCAGCCATGATCATAATGAATGGCGGAGCAAACTCGAAGGGCCAAATGGCCTACTCCTGCTCCTATTTTCTATGTTTCTATGCTTCTATGAACAGAATTCTGGAGGCGACAGATAAAACTGGAGTAGGGAATAATAAGTTATTAGGTAGGGTCCGAGTAAGGGAGGAAGTGATCAAGTCAGGGTTAATGTGCATGCATATGAGTGCACGGAGTGTGGTTAATATGACTGGTGAGGTACAGGCGCAGATTGCCAACTGGAAATATGATGTGGCTATGACAGAGACCTGGCTCAAAGAAGGTCAGGACTGGGTGTTAAATATTCCTGCATACAAGGTGTTCAGGAAAGATAGGGAAGGGAAAAAAGGGGGAGGGATGGCGGTATTGATTTAAGGAGAGAATTGCAGTGCTAGAGAAAAAAGATATCCCACAGGGGTCAAGGCAGAATCAATTTGGCTGGAGCTGAGGAACAAAAAAGGTGCTCGGTGTTGTCTGTAGCCACCAGTTAATGGGAAGGATATGGAGGAACGAATTTGAAAGGAAATTAGAGGTGCAAAAATTATAACTAGTTATAATGGGGGAATTTAATTATTCAAACATAGACTGGGATAGTAGTAGTGTGAAGGTTAGTGAGGGGCAATAGTTCCTAGAGTGTTCAGGAATTTTTTTTACAGCAGTATGTTGTTAGTCCAATGAGAAAGGAGGCACTGCTCGAGCTGGTTCTTGGGAATGCGGTGGGCCAAGTTCATCAAGTATCAGTAGGAGAGTATTTAGGGGATAGTGATAATTTTATCATAAAGTTTAGGCCGACTATGGAAAAGGACAAAGAACAATCCAGAGTAAGAATAATTAACTGGGGGAAGCCAACTTCAATGAGGTAAGAAAGAAGATCCAACCCAGGCAATGGTGACAGAGGAGGTAATTCAGACACTAGAGCTTAAAATTGAGAAAGACGATGTATTAGATAGGCTGTCTGTAATTAAAGTGGCTAAGGCCCCAGGACCAGATGGGATGCATCCAAGGATGCTAAGGGAAGTGAGGGTGAAAATCGTGGAGGCACTGGCCCTAATTTTTCAGTCTTCCTTGGACTCGGGTGGTGCCAGAGGGTTGGAGAATTGCAAACATTACACCCTTGTTCAAAAAAGGTGTAAGGATAAACCCAGCAACTATAGGCCAGTCAGTTTAACTTGGATGGGGGGGGAGCTTCCAGAAAAAATAATTCGGGACAAAATTAATAGCCACATGGACAAATACTGGCTAATTAAGGAAAGCCAGCATAGATTTCTTAAGGGAAAATCATGTTTAACTGACTTGCTGGAGTTTTTTGAGGAGGTAATAGAGAGGATTGATGAGGGCAATGCTGTTGATTAGATTAGATTAGAGATACAGCACTGAAACAGGCCCTTCGGCCCACCGAGTCTGTGCCGAACATCAACCACCCATTTATACTAATCCTACACTAATCCCATATTCCTACCACCTCCCCACCTGTCCCTATATTTCCCTACCACCTACCTATACTAGTGACAATTTATAATGGCCAATTTACCTATCAACCTGCAAGTCTTTTGGCTTGTGGGAGGAAACCGGAGCACCCGGAGAAAACCCACGCAGACACAGGGAGAACTTGCAAACTCCACACAGGCAGTACCCGGAATCGAACCCGGGTCCCTGGAGCTGTGAGGCTGCGGTGCTAACCACTGCGCCACTGTGCCGCCCTTGATGTGGTGTACATGGACTTACAAACGGCGTTTGATACAGTGCCACACAACAGACTTGTGAGCAAACTTAGAGCTCATGGAATAAAAGGGATGGTAGCAGCATGGATATGAAATTGACTGAGTGACAGGAAATAAAGAGTAGTGGTTAATGAATGTTTCTTCAGACTGGAAGAAGGTTTGTAGTGGAATTCCCCAGGGATCAGCGTTGGGACCCTTGCTATTCCTGATATATATTAATGACCTTGACCTTGGTGTACAGAGCACAATTTCAAAGTTTGCAGATGATATGAAACTTGAAAGCACTGTGAAATGTGAGGAGGATAGTGTAGAACTTCAAAAGGGTATAGACAAGTTGATGGAATGGGCAGAGAGGTGGCAGATGAAGTTTAATGCAGAGAAATGTGAAGTGATTCATTTTGGTAGGAAGAACATGGAAAGACAATATAAAATAAAGGGTCAATTCTAAAGGGGATGCAGGACCTGGATATATAGCTGCATAAGTCATTGAAGGTGGCAGGACAGGTTGAGAAAGCAGTTAATAAAGCATACAGTATCCTGGGCTTTATTAATAGGGGCATAGAATACAAAACCAAGGGAGTTACGTTGAACTTATATAAGACACTAGTTTGAACTCAGCTGGAGTATTGCGTCCAGTTCTGGGCACCGCACTTTAGAAAAGACGTGAAGGCAATGGAAACAGTGCAGAAAAGATTCACGAGAATGGTTCCAGGGATGAGTAACTTCAATTATGAAGATAGATTGGAGAAGTTAGGACTGTTTTCTTGGAGAAGGGAAGACTGAGAGGTGATTTGTCAGAGGTATTCAAAATCATGAGGGGTCTGGACAGAGTAAATAGAGAAACTGTTCCCATTTGTAAAAGGATCGAGAACAAGAGGGCACAGATTTTAAGTAATTGGTAAAAGAAGTAAAAGCGACATGAGGAAAAACGCAGCATGTGGTTAAGGTCTGGAATGCACTGCCTGAGACTGTGATGGAGGCAGGTTCAATTGAAGCGTTCAAAAAGGAATTATATGAAAAGGAAGAATATGCAGGCTTACGGGGAGAAGGTGGGGGAATGTAACTGAGTAAATTGCTCTTTTGGAAATAAAGTGCGGACATGATGGGCCAAATGGCCTCCTTCTGCGCTGTAACAATTGTGTGATTCTGTGGTTCTGACCTGGAATGTGCTGCCTACGAGGATGGTGGAAGTGGAGATGAATGATTTCAACAGGAAATTTGATGGACAATGAGGGAAATAAATTTGCAGGGCGACTAGACAGAGTGGGGGTATGAGACTGATTGGATTGCTCGCCAGAGAGCTGGCATGTAATGCCTCTAAGACTCTGGCATTGCGAGATTTTCTGGGACACTTTCTCAAGACCTCAAGTCACTTCACTATTAACATTTATTTGGGAAATTATCAGACTAATTCACCTAAAGAGTAAGTGTTGTGCTATATCTTATTAGACACCTTATAGGAGTCATCAGGAGGAAGAGTGTGCCTGGTCATTGGCATCTTGCTAGGCATCCCTCTTGGTCTGCAGAAGAAATTAGCGGAGGCAATGAGGCCAACTAGAGCAGCACTACCTGCAACAGATGGGTGAGGTGCACTCCTTCCCCACTGCAGGTATAGGTCATCTTCCTCTGCTGGATCTTCCCCACCAAGACCCCGAGTGCCATGTCCTAGAACCTGTGCACCTTCTCATTTAGTCTCTGGACTATTTTGCAGCATGCCGTTGTGTCAGCCAGTGTACTCCACACATTCCGCAGAAGTGGCCGAGTGGAGTCCACATAAACTGCTCCATGAAAATTGCATCTAATCAGTGCTTGAGTGATAAACCTACAGGCACCTCCAGACAGGTCAAATTTATGACAAGCAGCAATTAGGACCAAAATTGTAGGGTCAGACCAGATTTTCAAATGTGCGTTCTTATTAGCACAGCACCCGTTTAGTGCCAGTTTCACCCTTTCACTGTCACTTTAGAACTGTCACTCTATTTAATGAATGTTAAGCAAAATGTGTACTGTTATTGGGGATCTGCTATTTATTGGAAACCTTTTATCATGGGGATGTGGTGGAGACTTTTGCAGTTCTTCATTATTTGAAGAAACGAAGTGCATTTGTTCAACACACTTACCAATCACATGAACAGTTTCTGCATGAATTTTTCTATTTATCCTAATTGCTTCGATCTCTATCAATATCTTAATTGCTTTGATCTCAATATCAATATATATGCATTGTAAGGGTGAATGCATGGTGATAGAGCATAATGTGCCACCAATTGAATGTAGGCTAATTATTTACAGTATGACTCTATGCTTTGATCTTTGTCTTCCCCTCTATGTATTCCCCTCTCCAAGTGGTAATTCAGAGGTGGCATCAGTTGCCCTGAGATACTGTTAGAAATGCAAAAGTGCTGCTCCCCTTTTCTGCCATCAACCCTGCTACATCAGCATCAGTCCCAAAAATCTGTGATATTGTGACAGCAATGTGAAAATTGTCTGATCATTGTGCCAATTATGCAGGTCTTGGTGGCACTGGAAATTGTGAAGACTACTGCTGACATAAATGCTAATCATATCTGGAATGCCACTGCAGAAGGGCATGTGCTTACACTGAACAATGATCTCTGAGTAAACACTGAACTCCCCACCACCAGTTCTCCATGTTGTTTCGAACTTTCACAACCTAGTGACATTGTACTTGTGTGCTTTCAGATCTTGGAGACCCTTATCAGTGCTGTGAGGCCAAACCCAACCACCCAAGAGTTTTATCCTGCAGAAGATCAAATACCCTCGCCCAGTGTTACTAAATCACAGGACTCCCATCCCAGTCCTGCCAAACACCAACACCTCCACTCTAATTCTGACTAACTCCAGAATTACTCCCAGTGTCAAGAAAGTCTCCCCCTCCCTCCACCAGTGCTGCTGAACCACATGACGGTCCCTGTTCCCACAGTCCTGAATGCCGGGTATCAACTTCCAACCAGGCATGTCTTTCCTATCATTCTCTGTAGATTTTTTTTTAAATATAAGGGATAACAAGCGAGTATAGCATATCCTCCAATCTGTTGTGAGTAACACCATGAAAGATCTACTAGCATTATATAATAATACATTGACCTATATTTTCCCCTTCACCCACCTGCCCTTTAAAGGACCCACCTGATCTTCATTACCTTGAGACTAGTGGAATGAAAATCAGATCGGTTCTTTAGGGTATGTGATCCACCACACCAAATTAAAACCCAGGATGTGAAGACAAAAACCCACCCCATTATGTTTTACATCACACACTTTGCTGGATTTTGTTCTCAGTCCAACGTCGGGTTTCGTGGGATGGGGTGCTGGGGAATCGCAGTGGCTGCCATGGAACCCAATGCTGGGATTGCCAGGCCCAATCTTCCCGGCAGCAGTGAAGCTCTGTGGTGGTCCCTCCACCCTTCTGCACTGGGACTCTGGTTTAAATATTTAAAATACCTCTCTGCATACATTACCATGTCATCCGCTGCAATCTTCCAATCCACTCCTGATCTTCAGCATAATGTGTGGCACTCACGTGCCATCGCATTCCAGTCCAGGAGAAGCTGGTGCCACCAAGGAGGGGAAGAGGTCTCTGCTGCATTCTGAGTATAGATGGGGGCTGAAGGGGCCAACACTGCATTCTGAGTATTGATGGGACCGGGCAACTCTGCATTGTGCTTAACGATAAGGTAGGAGAAGGGGCAACTCTGTAATATTTTGTGGATATGGGGGGTGGGAAGATGGGGTCAACTCTGCATTATTTTGAACTGTTTGCAGGACTGGCATCAGGTGATGCCGTGAACAACATCGCCAATGCCGCCCTTGCCACGTAATTGGGGGGAGGACGCCCACTGTCAATATGTTAAGTGGCTGCCCGCTGCGTAATTGCGGCAGCATGGCTCCACTGCAGGACAACAAAGTCCAGCCCACTGTTTCTTCTATTTAAAACAGTATTGCCTCCCATCGAGCATGAGTAACACCACTGCCAATGGGGGGTGGGGAATGCAGTCCCACTATTAATTCCAAAAAGGGAATTCCTTATCAATTAAGAACTATGCAATTAAATGTACAGATCTTGGAAGCTGTGTCAGATTCAAGAAATACAGAGCTATTACATTTCATGGCATACAAAATGATTTTTCTTCTGTAATCTCGAATTAATAAAAATGATTAAGCCTGTTGTCGAAGCTGGTTATTATGAATCATTGAAAGGAACTACTGCTGGTTATCTTTTATGGTGAATCAATATGTTAATGAATTCTCTGCACGAATGTTTATAAGGAAATGGCACATCTCAGATTCTAATTAAAATATGTGTTTAAAGAAAGAAGGATTACAAGTGTTGAATTCCGTAACAGCACTCAGAATTTTGAATAAAATACTGGAATGACGTAAAGACTCGCTGTGGAACAGTAAGGAAGCAAATATAACTAAATGGACTTTATAAAATTTGCATTGAGAAAAAGCAAGAGAAATGAAAATTCTATTGACTAAATTGTCATCACAATCACAGAATAGCTTCACCTGATGTGACAAACAATACAAGTACTCAACAGTTTTGATTTTCAGTTCAAATTATATTATTGGATAGAAACTGGTGTCAGTGATGGTATTGGATAAATATGTAACATTCTCTTACCAAATCCCCTTCTCTGACCTTTCAAAATAAATTCATTTAAAATAGTTTAATGGAGAAATTTGGTATAGGCAGATTAAGTGCTTGAACAATGATGCTGCCACCAATTGCATTTACTAATATAAATATTCCAGGCAGTGTAAACATATCCTTACATATATATTATATATGTAAAATATCCTCGATGAGTTGTAGTATAGGGGCTTGAAAGGGTTAATGTTTGAGACAGTGAGAGTAACCCCCTCCCACTGTAGTGATGATGTAATAGTCACATGGGTATTAGGCTGGGAAGAAGCTAGAAGCAGCATGAGGTATGATGGCTATACAGGCTTGTGGAGAGTGTAAATAGTTATATCTGTATATAATCAGTTATTCTTTAGTCCTACAAAGAACCCGAGACTTCTTTAAACAACACTCGATCTTCGCTACTACAATACACAACATTTGTATCCTTAACTAATCTGATATTAGATAGCTAATGAAAAGGTCTGCTGTACTTTTGTATTTAATGAAGATCGTTGTGTGCACAAATTAGTGCAAATTGCATCTTTCTTGCCAACTTTCTCCCCTTCTTTTCCTCTGCTCAAATCATTAACCTTTCGCTGCGATACAACAGTAAACATTCCGAGGCAGGTCACCCAGCAATTAGCTTCACTTGACAGGAATGTGAACAGGAGAATCAAACAAGGTTGTGAGGGCACCAAACTTGGTGCTCTCAATTTTATACACTGGAAAATCAAAAGAGCTCAGAGTTGGGCATGACCTCAATGTTTGATATTCTGATCCTGTCAAGTGAGGGCACATGCTGAGTCTAGTGCCTCAGAAAATTTATTCTGTGGTTTCATGGGCACCAGTCACATCTGGCAGTGTGTAGTAATTACCAATCCATGTGTCCTTATTGTGTATCAAGAAATCAGATCTTGTCCTCAGCCAATATCTCCACAGGTGCACTCTGACTCATGTCACTGAATATTGATCAGCAGCGGGAAATCTGGTTGTTTTTTTATTTCAGTAACACAAGGGTGTTGACACCAATTGTGTTCCTACTGATCTCCTGGCTGAGGTCAACTGACTCAGCAAATATTGAGGCTCAAACCTTGGATCTTCCTGGATTGAGCAATTCATCTACTCTTTGGATAAACTTGAATTGCCATAGAAGCAAGGAACAGACTTTTAATGGGCTAAGAAAATAGGCAAGGCAATTGAATTAATTCTTTTTGTCAGTGGAAAACAGTTAGATTACAGCAATATGTTGAGTGAATAATGTGATTTCAATGTTGTACCAAATTGCATATTATTGAAATAGGAAAGCTTTGGTCCCTTTCTTCTGTATTTTCAACTCTCCAATTTGCATGGGAAAGAAGGAATATCAGATATTTTTCACAAAAATGAGCAATGTGTAGTCGCTTTGTGCGCCATGCAGACCTACCTAGATCCCTGTCACGAACAGCATAATTCTTGTGATCTAATGTACTTTTAAAAATTACCCAATGCCTGTGATGAACTAAAGAACATTATTCATTCACTGGTTTGCAAAAACAATGAGACCAGGCACATACACTTCTAAGTGCATATTTCTTTGTTATCATGTCTCCTTTCTATCCTAATTGTTCATCGGCAACAATATAGAATTTCAGTTTTGCATGGAATGACTCACATTTGCGTTTTGACAAAATGAGTCATGACACACACTAGCAGAATATCCCTGGAAGGACGTGACTTTTATTCTCACGTGAAAATTAATTTTCTATCTTTCCAGCCAGCAGTCTGAGCTTTACAAAGCCCCCGGCGTCGTGATCCGTGGCGGAGGGGGTGGCCTGAAGATGGGTACGGAAGATGACCGCCACAGACCTTGACACTGGTAAGGCCCGGCCCAATCCTCCCAGCGGCAGCAAGGATCCATGGCGGCCCCCCTGCCACTCGATGATGGGATCTGGATTTGAATAAGTAAATATCCGTTTACCATACATTACTATGCATGCCACTGTGATTCAGCCATCAGGTCACGATCTTCAGCTGGACATACGGCACTCACGGGCCTTGAATTTTGCATCCGAGAAAAGCCAGCAGCACCGAGGCATAAGTCCACGGAACCTGTGAAGGTGGGTGAGTGTCTGTTGTGAAGGGGGTCTCAATTCTGCATTCATAGAGAGAGGTGGGTGGGTGTGTGTTGTGAAGGGGGTCTGAACTCTGCATTCATGAAGGGAGATGGGTGGGTGGCTGCTGCGAAGGGGGTCTCACCTCTGAATTCATGAAGGGAGGAAACCTGTACCCTTCTTCCATAAAGGTGGCCACTCTGCGCCCGTTAATGTTTAGGGGGTGGGGTTGGGGGGAGGAAGGAGGTTGACTCTGCATTTGGCCAACGATGTTTCAGGGAGGGGCAGAACAATGGCAGTCCATGACTCCTTTATGTGGGGTGGGGGCCAAATGGTAGGTGGTTTAAGGCCATGTTGCCAGTGGTCCAATCCAGGCAACTGCAATAATATGACTATGGTCATGCTGCCCCGTTCTTATTTAAGACGGACACTGTCATGTCATACTATATAGGTGATGCCGGAAAGCTGCTGAAGCACCAATTCACATCACTCTCTGCCCTGATAGGTGCCATTGACCTACTGAAGGAACCGAGTTCACCCCCAGCATGCAGATAGGGCTGGTCTTCCCTGTCTTTCTTGATACACATGCCGTGATCAACCATATTCGCCGGAGGCGAAACCAAGAGGTAGTTTAGCCCATGTGGAAGCTCCCAGATGCGAGCAGCAGCAGCCAAAAGGTGCATTCAAGGCACAGAAGACAGCGGGTCTACAGACCCCATATAACATACTTGCAGATGTCAGAGCAGCAGTGACAGAGACGGCTGCAAATGTCCAGACAGGCGGTGACACATCGCTGTGCACTGCTGAATGATGACCTGCAGCTGATGGGCTTTGCTGGACACCCTATGCCTTTGGCCCTCAAAGTCACCATGGCTCTTAACTTCTACACCTGCGCATCATTCCAGGAACCCACCAGCGACCTGTGTGGCATTTCACAGTCACCAGTGCACTGATGTATCAGGGACGTCACCGATGCCTTATGCAGGAGGGCCGGTGACTATGTGTGCTTCGGGACAGACCGGGAGAGTTAGCACCAGAGGGTCCTCAGATTTTGGGCCATCGCAGGATTCCTATCAGTGCAAGGGTTCATCAACTGCACACGTGGCCATCAAGGCGCTAGCCGGACAACCAGCCGCATCCCTCACTCAATGTGCAGCTAGTATGTGACCACAAGAAGCACTTCATGCGTCTGTGACCGCTTTCCAGGCAGCTGCCATGACTCATTTATCCTGCGCTAGTACAGGTGGTGCTACTCTTCACTGCAGTGGATCCAGCAGTGGATTCTTGGGACAAGGGCTACCCCATGCAGACATGGTTCCTGACGCCAGTAGGAAATCCCACCAGTAATATAGAGGAGCAATACAACACCTGCAATGGCTCGACACGAGCTATCATCAAGCAGGCCATCGGCATACTGAAGATGCGCTTCTGCTGCCTGGATAGATCAGGTCGGGCCCTGCAGTACTCACCAGAAAGGGTTGCATGCATCGTTACTGTATGCTGTGCTCTGAACAACTTTGTAATACAGAGGGAGAAGGCCTTGCAAGATGATGAGAAACGGGAGCAGGAAACATCTTTGGATGATGAGGACACAGAGGAGTTGCAGCAGCATACACGCATGGGAGGACGAAGAGCATCGATACAGCACATACATGGTGAGCAGCGAGCAAGGGATGCACAACAATGCCTTATTGCTGGGCGTTTCCACAATCCCTGAAGTGCACCATGTGCTCCCCACATCACACACCACCGTCCTTCATCTGGTAGGCAGTCTTCTGCATCTGTAACATCTGTGTCTCCACCATTACAGGCAGCAGATGACTGAGCTATTGCCCATGTGACTGCATCCATGCAGTGCCACATCACGCATACTGGCATGGCAATGATGTTATTCCATACATTGGCAGTTCTGTCAGGTCAATGATGTAATGGGAGGACACATAATTGGTAGATGCTGGCATGTGTCATTCATACAGTAAAAAGGAGACATGTTACAAAAGCATATTAAGTGGGAATGAATTAATACATAGACGTGTCACCTGTGATAACCCATTTGTGTCATGGTGTCTTTTTGAAATGTTGCAGGTGTTCCTTCGTGGTGCCACTTCTGTGCTAGCAGCTTGACTGGAGGCAGGCTGATCAGGATGCCCTTGGGCTTTGGATAACTTGGGCAGTCTCATTTGGGCACCTGAGGCCTGAAGGGTGCCTGAGGGTATCCTCAGACATTGTGGCTGCTGGAGCAGGACTCACTGATGCAGGGGCCGGTGTCCACATTGGAATCATCCTGAGGGGGTCCCCAGCACTGGCTCACCTCCTCTCTCTCAAGGCTCATAGAAACCTCGCTGCTCTCCTGAGAAGGACCAGTAGCAACAACACTCTCCAGGCCCCTGGCCCTCTCTCGCCTAGGCACTGCTACATCCAGCTCAAGGCCGTGGTGAGGGTTTGCGTGCATCTGTGGAATGTGGCTCTCCATGAGGGTCACCAACCTCTCCAATGGAGGAAGCCATGTGTTCATATGGCTGGGACATGGCAGCTGTCATGGCCTGGATGGACTCCCCCATCGTCCACTCAAGACTGTGCATGGCATGTGGCATTGCCTTAACTCTCCCTGCAACTCCAGGATGCCCTGTGTTGTTGGCACCAGCCTAGGGCTCAGCATGGGCCTGTCCAGGCACAGTCCTCTGACTGTCAGGGGTGTTGCCTTTCTCAGTCTCAGCCAGCTGTTTGGGCCTGCGTGCAGTGCTCTCACCAGCTTGTGACCCAGATTCTAAAGCTGAAAGGGTTCCCACGAAGGTGAGTGTATCTGCGCTGGATGAAAGTGCAGGAGTGTCTTGGGACGCTGCGTCCTCTGAGGTCTTCTCTTCCTCAGATGTGCTGGAAGTCTCCAAGGCCGACTCTGAGCATTATCCTGTAAGATACAATGGGAAGAGCACTGTTTTAGGTTTATGATGCTACATGTCACGTATATTTATTTAGTTTGAGATACAGCACTGAAACAGGCCCTTCGGCCCACCAAGTCTGTGCCGACCATCAACCACCCATTTATACTAATCCTATACTAATCCCATATTCCTACCACATCTCCACCTTCCCTATATTCCCCTACCACCTACCTATACGAGGGGCAATTTATAATGGCCAATTTACCTATCAACCTGCAAGTCTTTGGCTGTGGGAGGGAACCGGAGCACCTGGCGAAAACCCACGCGGTCACAGGGAGAACTTGCAAACTCCGCACAGGCAGTTCACAGAATTGAACCCGGGTCACTGGAGCTGTGAGGCTGCGGTGCTAACCACTGCACCACTGTGCCGCCCACTGTATTATATCCAAAAATGAAATGTTTTGAGTAATCATTGTATTTGTCAAAGAGCTGTATATTCACCCAGGACCCCAAGCTCCACTTCCGAAATGGCACATTTTCCCTGGCTGCCAGCTAGCTCCAGGGCCACTTCCTCAGCCTGTGTTAGTGTTCTAATATCTGGCACCCCTCCACCGATCCTAGAGGTCTCCCTCACATTGTGGGCCCTCCAGACCTGGAAGAGCAAGGATGCAGATATTGAACATTGCCAAATAACAACATGATGCATGTCACAGGGGAGCTAAAACCAAAGTTGGGGGAAGCTCAGCCTGTAATACAGACTCAGCCTGCCATGAAGGTGCCATTCTCTGAAGTGCAAACGTGGGTGAATTCTTTCATACATGCAGCCACTCAAGTGGCATCAATCCTCCCTGCCCGACCTCCCTGTCTTTGACAGTGGTGCCATGTGCCACTCTGTGTAGGGACACCCAAGTACAACAAAGTGCCACTTTGTCGAGCGCATGAGATCGTTCATTCTCTTGCAGCACTGGATCCAGTCTTGGTGGATGATCCCACTGGAGCTTAACTCCTCTATAACGACCAGGCTTGCTTGGTCAGACAGGAGGACCTCTTCTTACAACCGCTGGGGAAAAGGATCTCCTGCCTTGCCCGTGCTGCCTGGAGGAGAGTGTGCAGGGAGGCATCACTGAACCATGGGGCCACCCTCCTTCACACCTCTGCCATCTCAGGCGCCTTGCAGGGGTACTTGTTTGGCAGCTGGGGCTCTTCACACTTCACTGCTGGCTGATCTGCTCCAGCAGCAAAGGTTTAAAAGTAAATGAGGATGTATGCAGGGCTGGCCGCCCTTTAAATATGGTGCCAACACCTGCTGACTTGTCAGCTGACGCTGTTCACAGGGTCATCCAGCCCGCCCCCTCCACATCATTGTGGGGGGTGGGGGGGTGGTTGGGGGGGGCGACCTGGGCATGCTAATGAACCATCGCACGCGAGATTTCGGTGGCTCTGCGGCATGCAGCCTGCCTGTGCGGCTGCCATTTTTTTGCCTGCCGCCAATCCAGCCCAAGATTTCAGTTGCTGTCTGAATGGAAAGGCACAGAGAAACATTTTGGTTTCTTATTAAGCACGAAAAGGTCAAGGGCATATGTAAAATATCTGCTATTATGTCTGAAAAGTACATTTTTGCAGTTGAGTCGAGGAATTTCACAAATAAAAGCACAATATCCAGAGTATAAAGCATTTTGAAAATCTTCTCCCATATATATAAAACATAAACCTAAGGTAGCAGTACATCATATGGTAAATGAAAGTATTTTAATGATAAATACTACAAATCAGTCAATTTACATTATTACATCATTATACATTAATGTTTCCATCACAAAAGATGTATAATATTTATCTCTAATAGATACAAACAGAGCTGGAAATGGCAGTAACACACAATTTATTTCTTCTCATCGGTTCTACCTGCATCTGAATTCATACGCCCTACATAGCTTTCCTGGCAACCCCAATGCAATGCTACCATTCAGAGCTAAATATTTTCGACAGTTCCTAATGTTTAGATGTGATCGCTTCAGCTGATTGCAGTCCATTGAGTGGTAGCAGAGTAAGGATTATCTCTGGTACCTAAAAAGTGGAACTAACTACCAGTTCCCTGCCAATAAGTCTTGATTTTGTTTTATTGTAATCAGTCCTGTATCATGTGTGGATATGATTTTATTACAATCAATTTTGTAACAATTGCTCACCCTCTACTGGAGATCGGAAGCCCATCCATTATTTACATCTTGCTGTTCTGATTGACAGTAGGGTGAGAGAGACAGACAATCAAAGGCAGAGAAACAGAACAGCTACAATTTGTTCCTCGAAACTGGAAAAGGACAAATTGATCCAAGCATCACAAACAAGCTATCTTTATCTCCAATCAAGAAAAGGTCATTCAGCCTTTCAAATGCACTCCTTCCATCTGACCATGCAGCCTCCTCAAAGTACAAATATATGAAACTTTCAAGAAGATAAAACTTATGAAATGTCTCCTCCCCAAACTCCAGGATATTGCTATAATCTTAAACCTTACATTATACAGCCCTGGGTATTTGTTTTCCACTGGTGATATTTTCATGATCCAGGCCTGACTCAAACCAAAAACTATCTGATCATATCTGTTTAAAATATATTAAATCCTTCAAATATACTCTTATATATATTAAAATTGAATGAACATAGCCTTGATTCTCATCTCCTCAAAGAATTCTATTAGATTGATTTCTCTGCATACTGTTATACCTATGTGCTTTGTTGAATGATAATTTTCTTTAATCCACTGACTGGAGATCTGATTTTTTTTTAAAGACATTGTTAAAAGACCAGCTAAAAGGATGATTTTGCTGGCAGCTGAAGTTGGCTACCTAATTTGCAACACTGTATCCGACACTGCAATGCATCTGAGGCATGAGGCAAAATGTTTGTTAATTCCCCAGCAAGAACCAAGGGCTGAATTTTACCTTAGGCGGAAGGGGGTTCGCCACCGACTTTCATGTTGGTGGCGAATTCCCTTCCGCCTAGCCCGGAGATCGGCCCCGTATTTTACGGGTCCCCATCTTTAATTGTCCCGAGATGGGACTTCCACCCACTTGAGGGAGGAGGTCCCGCCTCAGTGAGCTGCCAGCCAATCAGCGGGTCGGCAGCTCTTAGTCCCATCAGTGCCACCGGGAGTGGTGGCCATTGCTGGGACTGCAGCCCAGCCAACGCCAAGGAGCCTGGAGGGAAGGTAAGATCGCCTCACCAGGAGGATCGGTCCTTCCCTGGTGAGGCTGGAGTGGTCGTTTGGGAGGAGCGGGGCGTCTTGGGTCCTGGGGATGTGTTGGGAGGCGGGGGCAGCTCTCAATCGGGTACCCTGTGCCTGACTGCCATGGCACCCCCCCCCCAGGGTGCATAAAGGCATAAAGGCCGGCAGCTATCGCTGGACGGCCTTTCACGTCCACAGCACACCGCTTTCCACGGGTAAAATACCTGTAGAGGTGGGCGAGGAACTTTAAGTGGCCACTTAAGGGCCTTGATTGGCCTCGGGTAGGCAGGCCGTTCCCACCCCCTGCCCGACGCCGTAAACTTGTCCGCAGGCGGAAGCAGGGTGGTTAGGCCTCCCGGAGTCTGCCGCTCAATTTTATGCCACCCCCACGCCATCATCTGGGGTGACGTAAAATTCAGCCCCAAGACTCAGGTAGTTTAAACAAACTGCTTGTTCCTTTTTGCAAGTCAGAAATACTGCTAACTGCTTTGTTTGAATGACAGAGTGACTATCATGTGACAAACCTCTCCCATCTGTGGTTTTAAGCTGGTGTTTTCTCTACAGCAGAGAAGAAGCAAGTGGACTCTGACAAAGCAGACCCGAAGTGGGGGTCCCTCTCTTTCTTCATTCCAACTTGAAAGCTTTCAAATCCTGCCTGTTGACTGACCACTTTTACATACTCAGGCTGCAATCAAAAATCCCGTTGGAGGAATTTGTCCACATCATTGTCTCCAGGAAACCAGCTGAACCAGTCATCTATCTTTTCAAACTAAAAGCCTCAGGACCATCGATTTCAGCTAGAAGTCAGCGTAATCACCAAATGCCACCGACTGTATACCCTTTTTTTGTGGACTCTAGCTCAACCAATCTACCTTTCTTCACTATGTGTGTATATGTAAACCTCTAATGTGTGTGTGAGAGTGAAAGTTGGCATGTTGTTTATTATTTTTATTAATTCGGTTTAGGTATAATAAGGTTAACCTCTTTCTTTGTTAACTCAAGAAAACCTGTCTGATTGGTTCTTGTTATGACCATAGCAAGTAAGTAATCAAACACCTACTGAATTGGCCACTACATCCACTTTAAGAAAGAATTAAACCTGTTGTGGTCAAACAAGGAGAGGGAAAAGAGGGCATCCTTTGACCCCTCCTCACTTGACCGTAACAACACACACACAGGGTTGGATTTTATGAGCTCACTGCCGACCATGGTGGCGAGCTCCAAAAATGGCAGCCCGCCTATGCGGGCCTCACGCCAAAGAGTCGCCGCAATCTCAAGCGCGGCGACTCATTTAAATAACCAAGGTAGGCCACCACCTCCCTCCCCAAATCACATCTCGGGGCGGGCTGTCACTCCCTGGCAATGGCGTCAGCTGCCTGTACACAGGTGCTGACGCCGTTTTTAAAGGGCAGTCAGCCCCGTTGGGATATTTAAATATTTAAAGACATATACAATAAAATTAAATAAATACGCTTCTTTTGCCTCTCTCCCTCCTGCCCCCTCCCCCAATAACAATGACATTAACTATTCACCCTACGCCCCAAAACACTTACCTTTAACATCTGACCTTCCCCCGCAAACTGCACCAAGTTTAATGTACAAGCCTTCCCACCATCCCCTACACTCATGACGTTTATTTGACCCTCATCCCCCCCCCACCACCCACACTGATAAACTTACCTCCTCCCCCTCGCCACCAGTGTCGTGCCTCGTTTCCCCGGATGGGGGAGGTTTCTGAAGGAGCAGAACTGTCAGCCACCATTCCGAAGATTGCAGCGGGCCCTCAAGAGTGCGGGTGGGTATATGTAAATGTATTAATTTAATGAATGAATTTTCATATGTTGATTGTGGTCCTGTTGCCCAGTGGCAGGGTGGCTGCCATGGTGCCTCTTCACCACCAGGAGGATTAGGTCGGGCCCTGCCAGCATCAAGGTCCATGGCACACCTCATCTGGAGCCATCTTCAGGCCCCATCTCCCCGCCATGGATATTGATGTCGAGGGCTGCTTAAAATTCAGCCCTACATTCATTTTCCTTACAGTCTGTTCATTTATTCATCACATTACATGTTAAGAGTAAATAAATTCATCACTTTTTAGCGATACTACTCATAAGAGTTGTCTTTTTTCACAATTTTGAGAAGGGTATTTTCCCTTTCCTCACCTACTGATCACATTTTCCTGAGAACCGCGTTCTATACTTGTTTCTATCTCAGATTCCATCCTCAACTTTTCGTGTCGTGTTAAGTCAAATGATATTTGTACATTAAACATATCTCAAGGATATATTCATTTAACCATGCTTGATCTTAGTTTAAATTTATAAATTCATAAGAAAGCATGTAACATGAAAAAGATATTCTGCCTGGTAATCCTTTTTCCAACAGACTTTACATAATCTATTGGATTTCTTAAAGGTATATTTCAGAATTATTAACACCTAATCTGTACTAATGCTTTGTCTTTCAACACACCATTAACATATTGTTTGCCTTTTCTCCGTGACCTTTTGGTCAGCTATGTGGCCTGGTCCAATCTTTGTTATCTCTTGCCCCACCCCCACCTCACTTGCTTATAACCTGTGACTTTTCTAATATTTGTCAGTTCCGATGAAGGGTCACTGACCCGAAACGTTAACTCTGCTTCTCTTTTCACAGATGCTGCCAGACCAGCTGAGTGGTTCCAGCATTTCTTGTTTTTATTTCAGAATTATACCCTGATCTGAAAAGTTAAACCAGACATAATTGCAGAAATATCTCTATCATTTAGTCTGACTAGCTTCCCTTTATAGATAGCAATCTCCTCCCTCATACCAACAGTATAAGAGCCATCATGTACTGTGGAATATTTGATGATCTCAACCCATGCTTATTGCAATAACCTTCAGTCCTGTTCACAAACAAATATATATTTAGCTATTTTTACAGAGTTAATGTGGCTAATATTAAATTGTGTAATAATCGTTAAATATTGCTGTTTTAATTTAAGTTCCCATATACAGTGGTAATGTAATGTGAAATCTCTGCCTATCTCTTCTACAGTTCACTCTGTTTCTCTTCATGTTTCAACTTTTCAGTGCTGCACAGGGATGCCTGAGTTAACTTTAATGCTCAAATCCATCAACCTCAATCAAGGTTTTTTTTTTGCTAATCTTCTCACATGGGTTAATAAGGAGCATGTATAAACCTATCAGTGTAGCATTGCGCAGAAGAGAACCGGAAAGGGAATGGGTTAGGATATAAGAGAAGGAAATTGTATAGTGAAAATTACTTTTTGGGTATTTTGTTATTAAGTGTGACATAAACCCACAACTGAAGATATGCAAATGAAGAATGTTAAAATTCGAACAATGTATTGAATTTTCCATGACAACTGTTTTAGTGTGAAATCAATGCTGTGCCAAGGGTATTGAAATTTGGAGGACCACAAAAATGATATTCTTTTAAACACACACATTTGCGTGGCTTATATCATGAAAAATTGTTGCAAGTTATTACTAAAATTTTCACAATGCAGTCACTGATTGAAACTGGAAAGGAGGGAGTGAGTATGTCCTGCTTAAAATACCTAGTAATGCTCTTTCTAAAGTCTATGTGAATGGCACAAAATTATATTACATGTTGTTCAGTACCATTGTTCCAAATTAAAGATGAGGCACTCAAAATTGCAAATACTTTGTATGACTATTTTTAGTATTGTTATGTTTGTGCAAAATGGTAGTGGGAAGACAGCACAAGTCTTTGTGAGGATTGTAATAATGCAGGAACAGGACCAGGTATATGAGACTGAATGCAAGGAATTGATTGAGAAATAATTAATACAGCCAGTTTTGGCCTATGAAAATATTTTGTGCATATTCATCCTTAAGTCCAGTTCATTAATTAATAGTACAATCAGGGTATTTCTATTGATCAAACTTACTCTGTCCCCTTCATTCACATTCTTCTAATACTTCCATAGTGGACAATACAGGTTAATAATAAAAGCAAAATAGTGCAGATGCTGAAAATCTGAAATAAAAATTAAGCACTGAAAAGGCTCAATAAGTTTGGCAGCATCTGTGGAAAGAGAACAGAGTTAACATTTCAGGTTGATGACCTTTCATCAGGATGGGTACATAGTAGCTGTTTCTTGGTGGCATCTTGTCAGAAGAAGTTGAACAATATCATATGAAGGCTAGAAGGAAATACATTTAAATGGGTAATTTTTCCTCTTTGAAGCAACCTCTAGCCTCAGACTGCTGAAGCTGTGCATGGTTAAAAAAAAACAACTTTCTTTTAAAGATTTTGTCATAAATTCATGAAATGATTTCAGTTCAGACATTCCAAATTGTCTTTTTTTACTTAAAAACATGATGGCATTATTGAAGAATCACGTAAGCAAAAGTGCATGTAGCTCCATATGAATATAATAAACAGTACTGAAAAAAAGTGAATCAAGAAAACTTGAAAGATTCTTGGTATATGAAGGTGTCCAGAAGCAATCTTTATTTTGATTGCACAATGTCATTTCATCTATCAGTTGACATTTTGCTGACTGCAAGTTATTCTTTTTCTCTAAAGGTTACATGTGGCCCTGTCAGACCCTTCTAATTCTTGTCAACTTGAAAATGATGCAGTTAAAATCAGCACACACAGGCCAATATCTGATGGATGTCTTCTCTCAACTCAAACGTGCTGTACATGTAATTATAGTCCAAATATTTAAGAAACTTAATTACAATAATGAAATTTGAAAATCGGCTATTTTCAACCTAAAGCCTGTACAGCCTATACAGTATATTTTAAATCCACACTAAAATAAATGTATATTTAATTTTATTTTTTCTTTAATATTTATTAAAATAATTTCAATTATGCACAGAGCAAATTTTTTCAGACTCCAAGGTTCAGCATTACGCAGTACAATTATTTTGTTTGGTGGTAGAGTCAGGAAGAATGCCCTTAAAGCCTGATAAAGTCAAAAATACCCTTCGCTATGCTATGCTGTGATGTCAGAGCATGTTCCAGAATAATCTCGGAATCCTTTGCTCATTGTCTGATTTCTATACACTGGAAAGCATCCACTGTTTTGTGTATTCTGCCTGGATCCTCATCTTTCATACATTTGAAATCGCTTGACAAGAAATGCACGATAAATGAAAGATGCCTGTTTACAATAACATCCTTTTTTTGATAAGATCAGCAGGAATATAACATGTAATATAACAAGCCAAAAGACTTGCAGGTTGATAGGTAAATTGGCCATTATAGATTGTCACTAGTATAGGTAGGTGGTAGGGAAATATAGGGACAGGTGGGGATGTTTGGTTGGAATATGGGATTAGTATAAATGGGTGGTTGATGTTCGGCACAGACTCGGTGGGCCGAAGGGCCTGTTTCAGTGCTGTATCTCTAATCTAATCTAAATAGAGGAATAAAGGCTTAGCAGTAAAACAGTATACATACCAGAGTTTTCTGTTATAAATCCTGAGTCATGCTCTCACTTAACTGCGTATTGCACATTTCAGATCATGGAGGATGTAAGGTTCAGCGAAAGGAATTGCTAGTAATGCTGAACTCAGGAGAATACTTAGTGCAAAAAACCCAATATTGTGATAATGAGTAGCACCTTTGAGAGGAGGGGAGAACTTTGAATGTCAAAAAGGGCCTTAACAAAGAATACTGCGCCCCCTTGGTTCTATTGATTTGCATGCTTGCATATTAGGAAATAACAATGTGCCAATAAAGTAAAAATGAATTGCTATTTTGTTTGAGAAAAAAAAGCTTCCATGTATTAATGATTAAATCATCAGTGATAAATCACCCTGAAGTATCCAATTATCTAATTGCCCAAACAAATACCAATTCTACAAAGAATTCAACGTTAACATTGCAGCATATGCTGCCATGCATGATGGAGTTCGAGAAACTTAGTATCGAATACTGATAAGAACTGTAACATCTGTAACATATGTTAGTGAAGAACTAATTTAGAAATTTAGGAAGATACTGAAAAATAAACTCATGATTGTCACTGAATGTGACATATTCTGAATCTCTGAATGATTAAAGCAATATAGGGAGAAAAAATGTCATTATTCCCTTATATAATTACAGCAAAATTACAAGCATATTATTTATAGATCTACTTATGGTTTTGCTATTTTTATTTTACAAACTATATATGGCAGTAATTATAATTTGGTCATGCAGAGTAAGAAAGCAGACTAAATTCACTGAAAGGTTTAAACAGTTCAATGTACAGAAACTATTTACTCTAAATGAATTCATTTTCTAGAACTAGGTATCAAACATTTCTGAGTTCTTGTGTACAGTATAATTTCTCCAGCTTGTACAGACAAAGCTACTTAAAGCAAATCTCCATGGAAAACTGTCAACTCTTCTCTAATCTGCTCAGTTTAGGCAAGTTTCTTGGGGCTAAACTTGAGCACATCTGCCACTCGAGCAACTGACTGTCAGATTCTGTGTAGCAGTCTTGTTAACTTTTCATTATCCATCTCCAATATACAACCCGAGTATTTGTTATAAACGTGAGTATTGGTCAAATGTCAAAATCAGTTTTAACTGAGGGCTAATAACTGAAACTATTAATGCTTCTGCATTATCATATTTAATGATATCTCCAAACATTCTTAAGAAGAACCTGAAAATGCAAAATATGAAAGGTGGATTCAAATCTGAATGTGTTAAACTTTCTGAGGTGAGAAAAGGTGGAAAACATAATAGCTGTCCAAGAGGGTCCTTAAATTTGGAACAAACGTCTGTTTTGTTGAAATTACACCCCTTTAAATTCCAGTGGGCGGTGGTGTCGTTGAAGGGCTAGATTATTCCTTTGCGATCTTCTGAATGGCAACAAAGCGGATCTCAATTAAGCTAATTGCTCCTGGAGAGGATCAATTACCTTTCCTTAAAGCAAGGTGAATCCTTGTGGACATCTTTGGGCCATTCTACCTTCCATTAGCAGATTGGAGTTGGCACCTCTGATATGCACTTGCAAGCATAAATTGTGGGAGAAAGATCATTTAATTGGTGTTCGTAATAACTATGGTATAAATACAACATACAGTATTGTGACAGATAGTGACTATTATCCTGAGTACTAATAGTTTTTATTGGGGGAAAAAATAATATTTAAACACAGAGATAATGTTGAAGTAGAGTTTTTAATGGGAAAATTGAGCACAACTGCTGCTCATCAAAAAGAATGTTAATTGCAGTCTGGCTGTCTTTGAAAAATATGCAAAAGTATTTGAGAGGAGCTTGTTAAGCAAACTATTTCATGTTAGTAACACAAGCAACAGTGTTGTTAGTTGTTCTTGTATACAAAAGCAGAAAGTAATGTAATGAAAATGTTACTGTGGGTGGTCATTTGGAAATGTTTTTGCTTGTTGTTAAACACAACACATGACTGAAATGTCAGTAAATGTTAAGGTTACAGAAAGAAAGAAAAGTAAGATTTGCATTTATATAATGCCTTCTATCAACTCAGGATATCCAATGTTTGAAGTGTAGTCACTGTTGTAATGTTTGAAACATGGGAGCCAATTTGCTCAAAGCAAGGTCCCAAAGAGATAAATGATCAGATCATTTCTACAGTGGTGTCAATTGATGGATAGATATTGACCAGGACACCAAGGAGGACTTCCCTGCTCTTTCAATAGTGTCATGGGATCTTTTATGTCCACCTGAGAGGCCAGATGGGCATTGGTTTAATGTCTCATCTGATAAATATCATACTTTGCAAGATGATATTCTGTGCAAGGCTCCACCCACTAGAAGTTTAGAATGACAACAGCAAGGTCTTATTTTAAGATGGAAACTAACTTGTTTATGAGCATCTTATGCAATAAGACATTTAAACCCTCAAAATGTGGCAAACACAACTGAACTATTTTTATTAGTGAGTTATTACAGCAAACTTCAAATTTCGATTTTGCCATTTTACCACAGTTTTAAACAAAAATGTACCAAAAATTGAAATTCGACGCTTAGCCAGAATTCATTTAATTTTCTTTATTGAGAGGATTAAAGATAATTTTTGCAATTATATCTGTGGTGTATCTTGGCATTGTGTAACTGTCACTGCACTCTCTCACGATCGAGGTGGGAGGAGTTCACTGTTTATTCTAGTCCCACTTCTCCACAGATCACAGCATATATTTAAAATTTTTTCCCACTTACCGATACAATCATAGACTCTATATCTACCCCAGAATAAAACACACCAACCAGGATTCTTTAATAAACAATAAAATTATCAGTTTATTACGAAACAAGTCTGAACCAGTAATGAAGCAAAGCATAAACACACAGATTGAGATATTAAAGTTCCCTTTTTACCTTCGTCCCTCACATACACACACATGCATACACTGGTTAACCGAAAGAAGAGACTTTTGCTTTACAGCCCTATTACAAAAAAAAAGACAAAAAAAATACGTTGGCCAAATACTTGCTAATTTTTGAAGAAGAAAGGATTTGAAAAGATGTCAGATGTCCTTTTTTTTTGTTTGGCGCCCCAAATATGTGTAGATGACTGTCACTGGAATCTTCCTTGAACAGTTAGAATTAGAATTAGAATTAGAATTAGAACATTACAGTGCAGTACAGGCCCTTCGGCCCTCGATGTTGCGCCGACCTGTGAAACCATCTGACCAGCACTATTCCATTTTCATCCATATGTCTATCCAATGACCACTTAAATGCCCTTCAAGTTGGCGAGTCTACTACTATTGCAGGTAGGGCGTTCCACACCCCTACTACTCTCTGAGTAAAGAAACTACCTCTAACATCTGTCCGATATCTATCACCCCTCAACTTGAAGCTATGTCCCCTCGTGTTTGCCAACACCATCCGAGGAAAAAGACTCTCACTATCCACCCTATCTAACCCACTGATTATCTTATATGTCTCTATTAAGTCACCTCTCCTCCTCCTTCTCTCCAACGAAAACAACCTCAAGTCCCTCAGCCTTTCCTCGTAAGACCTTCCCTCCATACCAGGCAACATCCTAGTAAATCTCCTCTGCACCCTTTCCAAAGCTTCCACATCCTTCCTATAATGCGGTGACCAGAACTGCACGCAATACTCCAGGTGCGGTCTCACTAGAGTTTTGTACAGCTGCAGCATGACCTCGTGGCTCCGAAACTCGATCCCCCTACGAATAAAAGCTAACACACCATATGCTTTCTTAACAGCCCTATTAACCTGGGTAGCAACTTTCAGGGATTTATGTACCTGGACACCAAGATCTCTCTGTTCATCTACACTACCAAGAATCTTCCCATTAGCCCAGTACTCTGCATTCCTGTTACTCCTTCCAAAGTGAATCACCTCACACTTTTCCGCATTAAACTCCATTTGCCATCTCTCAGCCCAGCTCTGCAGCCTGTCTATGTCCCTCTGTACCCTACAACATCCTTCGGCACTATCCACAACTCCACCGACCTTAGTGTCATCCGCAAATTTACTAACCCACCCTTCTACACCCTCTTCCAGGTCATTTATAAAAATGACAAACAGCAGTGGCCCCAAAACAGATCCTTGCGGTACACCACCAGTAACTAAACTCCAGGATGAACATTTGCCATCAACCACCACCCTCTGTCTTCTTTCAGCTAGCCAATTTCTGATCCAAAGCTCTAAATCACCTTCAACCCCATACTTCCGTATTTTCTGCAACAGCCTACCGTGGGGAACCTTATCAAACGCCTTACTGAAATCCATATACACCACATCCACTGCTTTACCCTCATCCACCTGTTTGGTCACCTTCTCAAAAAACTCAATAAGGTTTGTGAGGCACGACCTACCCTTCACAAAACCGTGCTGACTATCGCTAATGAACTTATTCTTTTCTAGATGATTATAAATCCTGTCTCTTATAACCTTTTCCAACATTTTACCCACAACCGAAGTAAGGCTCACCGGTCTATAATTACCAGGGCTGTCTCTACTCCCCTTCTTGAACAAGGGGACAACATTTGCTATCTTCCAGTCTTCCGGCACTATTCCTGTCGACAATGACGACATAAAGTTCAAGGACAAAGGCTCTGCAATCTCCTCCCTAGCTTCCCAGAGAATCCTAGGATAAATCCCATCTGGCCCAGGGGACTTATCTATTTTCACACTTTCCAAAATTGCTAACACCTCCTCCTTGTGAACCTCAATCCCATCTAGCCTAGTAGTCTGAATCTCAGTATTCTCCTCGACAACATTTTCTTTCTCTACTGTAAATACTGACGAAAAATATTCATTTAACGCTTCCCCTATCTCTTCTGATTCCACACACAACTTCCCACCACTATCCTTGATTGGCCCTAATCTAACTCTAGTCATTCGTTTATTCCTGATATACCTATAGAAAGCCTTAGGGTTTTCCTTGATCCTATCCGCCAATGACTTCTCGTGTCCTCTCCTTGCTCTTCTTAGCTCTCCCTTTAGATCCTTCCTGGCTAGCTTGTAACTCTCAAGCGCCCTAACTGAGCCTTCACGTCTCATCCTAACATAAGCCTTCTTCTTCCTTTTGACAAGCGCTTCAACTTCTTTAGTAAACCACGGCTCCCTCGCTCGACAACTTCCTCCCTGCCTGACAGGTACATACTTATCAAGGACACGCAGTAGCTGCTCCTTGAATAAGCTCCACATTTCGATTGTTCCCATCGCCTGCAGTTTCCTTCCCCATCCTATGCATCCTAAATCTTGCCTAATCGCATTCTTGTCAGGCGACGTTGAAGATCAGTTTGGGTAGTCTTTCCAGGAAAAATACAGCAACAGGGGTTTCATGCAGTTTCTTACACTTGCTTCCCATCTTCTTAATAGATGGAAAACTGGCAGGCATTTCAAAGAGTTGGAACAGACTGAGTTGGGGTTTGCTCTCTTGGCAGGTTTTCTCAAGTTGTCTTTTGTAACACTGTCCACATCCAAAGCAAAACCAAAAACAATGTCACAAGAATCAAGCCTCCTGACCCCTATAAGTCTTGACCTGTCACTTCTTTGTAAACATCTTTCCCCAAGTCAAAAAAACCCTGCTGGTTAATTATTTGAAGATGGGTGCCTTCCAGTAAGGGCTTGTTTTTAGCACTCCTTGATTCTTCCAGTAACCTTTTGTTTTCAAGCTCAGTCCAAAAGACCTTCTGATGACCTTTTTAAAACACAAAGTTCCAGCATCTATGGGATTTCTTTTAAGTTTAATACACAAATCCTCATAATTTAGCAAAAAAAAGAAGCACTCGTAACAACTATTACATGAACTTAGATAATTAGCATTCATCCAACCAAAGTATCTGTCCTAATGGTTCTCCATGGTCTCTTCATATGCTATTGACAAGATAATGAGAACAACTAGCCTAAAAGCCCTGAACTAAAATTACAGGTGGCACTTTGTTCAGCTATTTGAAATTCTCCAGTCTGGAAGAATGTAATCTGTAGCATGAGTGGGAAGTTTAGAGGCAGCCATATGAGTAATGTTTCTGACTTAGCATGGCAGGTGAACATATAATAATTGAACATATTACAAATCCATGTGATTAGCTATTAAAGGTGTTCTCTGTTTATGCTAATGTAGTTGAGAGTGCTTAATATTTTTGAAGAAATTAGATTTTCACACTTGCCACAGCAGAATGTATTGTCTCTGAACATTTTCTTTCCAAAATCTAAATTGTCTCATCATATTGAAACAACAAATCTGAGAGTTTTAAGTTAAAGTAGTATACAGTTGGAATTAACTTTTGTGGGGTTTTTTTTAGCAATTAGAATCAAATATTTGATCATCCAAATGCAAATTAGAATTATGCAAGGAAAGTAAACCTTTTTTAAGTGGGAACAATAAGCACTTAGAATCTGTTCACTTCAAAAAAAGGAAAATGACAACATCACAAATATGGGACACTGAGAGCTGAATTTTACTAGCGGCCCACATATGCGGGATTTGCTCCGTGGAGCCGCAGTGATATTATACGCAGTGGCTCATTTCTATGGCTGGGGCAGACCGCGCCCCCTGATGACTTGGGAGGGGGCGGGCAATCCGTCCCTGGCAATGGCGTCTGGCACCACTCCGCCGGCGCTGGCACCATTTTTAAAGGGCTTCAAACCACATCATTACAAATTAAAGTGTTGAAGGGAAATTTCAATTAAAACGTATTTAAAAATATTACATTCATGTTTCCAGACCCTCTGCCACCTCCCCCTCCATTACAATATACTAATTTTTGCCCTCTCCCCCGACCACCAAAATACTTAGCTTGTGTACCTGACCTTCCCCCACTAAAATTCACAAACTTTTAACTTTACCCACCACCCCCCCCTCCCCATCACCCTCTAGACCAATCAGGTAAGTTTGACCCTGCTCCCCCCTTCCCGTACTGATATACTTACCTCCTACCCCCTCCCTGCCAGTGTTCTGCCATACTTCACTGGACGGAGATCGGACAGCATGGAAGTGCCAGCCGCCAGCCACCAACCGTAGTATCGGAGTGAGATGGCCAGCACAACGAGGTAAGTAATTAATTTGTTTATTTACATACATTAACATATTTAAATGTGGCTCTTGTTGCTGAGTGACAGGGGGTGCCACCACGAGGCCTTGCCACTGCCGATAATGTGGTGCAGGGCCTACCCGGCATTGAGGCTCATGGTGGGCCTCTCTCGGAGGCATTTTCCCGGCTCCCCCGTCACAACCCCCGACGTCGGGCGGTCAGTAAAATTCAGCCCTGGGTGTTGTTGCTTTCACCACATTAACCAAAAATATATCATAGAACTATAGAAATGCACAGCACAGAAGGAAGCCATTCAGACCATTGTACCTGTGGTGACTCTTTCAAAGAACAATCATGTTTAGTCCCACATCCCTGCTTTTTGCCTGCAACTCTATAATTCTCTCATCCTCAAGTACCTATCCAGTTAACTTTTAAAATTATTTATGGAATCAGCTTCCACCACATTTTCAGGTAAAGCATTCCAGATCCCAACAATTCTCCAGTGAAAAAATTTCTCCTCATCTCTGCTCCAGGTCTTTTGCCAATGATTTTAAATCTTTGACCTCTACTTATTGATGCACACACCAGAGGGAACAGTTTTCTCCATCTACTCTATCAAGTTGTCTCATTATCATTACTAGGTCACCTTTTATTCTTTTCTGTTCCAAGGAGAACTGTCCTAACTTTTCCAACCTCTCCTCATAACGGAAGTCCCTCATCCCTGGTAACATCCTGGTAAACCTCCTCTGTACCCTTTATAAGTCCTTGATCCAATTATGTCCTGTCCACAAAAAGGACAAATCCATTCCAGCCAATTACCGACCCATCAATTTCCTTTCAATCATCAGAAAGTGACAGAAGGTGTCACTTACAGTGCTATCAAGCGGTACCAATAAATTGCTCGCTGATGCTCAGTCAGCGTTCCGCCAGAACCACTCAATTCCAGACCTTATTACAGCCTTGGACAAAACAGCCAAATTGAACTAACACCGTTAGCCACTGCTCTACTCAACGCGTCTTGAAGCTTCTGCACAATAGGGAATTTGGAGTGATAGTCACTAGCAGATAGTCTTCTCTGCCCACAGAGCACAAATCTGTTGCTATCTTGGTCCACGGTGCTGATGGTATGTCATGCGGTTGGAGAGACTCTTTCTGTTGACTAGCTAGGTGTTCCTGACACGCATTGCAAGATCTCACCATCTGGTTCATGTCCTTGCCTATGATGGGCCAGAACACTGACTGGTGAGCAAGGTGTCTCATGCTCTGTATTCCCATATGTCCTTAGCGGAGCTGTCTAAATATGTCAGACTGAAGTGTCACTGGAATGAGTACTTGGCATTCTTTGAATTACACTCGGTTGGACATACCTATTTCACCTCAATATGGCCAATACGTTCTCAGATCTATAGAGATCTCCAGGATGATCTTGGGCCAACCCTCTACAATGATCTGCGACAGAGCTCGGAGTATGGGATCTTGACATGTCTCCCTCTGGAGTTCTTCTCTCTTGTTTTGACCAAAACATATGAGATCTACATTGTACGCATTGGTACATCAGTGTCTTTTGTTAAGTGATAATTTTCTTTAATCCACTGACTGGAGATTTGAATTTATATATTTTTTAAAAAATATTTTTAAAAGACAAGCTGCTCGCAATGTAATCTTTTCAGCTTAAGATGATCACCTAATTTACAACATTGTATCATACACTGGAATGCTTGTGAGGAGAGAGTCAAAATGTCTGATATTTTCCCAGCAAGAACCAAGGCCCAGAAAGTTTAAAGGAACTACCTTTTCTCTCAGCAAGAGAGAAATACTGCTGATAGCTATGTTTGAATGACTGAGTGACTGTCACGTGAAAAACCTCTCCCAATCTGTGGTTTTAAGCTTTTGTTTTCTCTGCAGCAGGGGAGAAGCAACTGGACTCTGACATGTGCAGACCCTAAGTGGGAGCACCCCCTTCTCTCTCTCTCTCTCTCTCTCTCTCCATTCAGGCTTGAAAGCTTTCAAATCCTACTGTTGACTGACCACCTTTGCATACTCCAGCTACAAGCAGAAACACCATAGGAGGAAATCATCTGTATCACTATCCCCAAGGGACTTACTGAACCAGTCCTCTACCTCTTCAAACTAAAAGCCTCAGGATAATTGAATTCAGCTGGAAGCCAGCTGAATGACCAAATGCCATAGACTGTATACCTTTTTTTATAGATTCTAATTCAACCAATCTACCTTTCCCCACTCTGTAATCTATTTATATGTGTAAATCTGTAATGTGTGTGCGATTGAAAGTTGACGCATTGTTTATTATTTTATTAGTCTGGTTTAGGGGTACAAATAAAGTTAACCTCTTTCTTTGTTAACAAAAGAAAACCTGTCCACTTGGTTCTTGTCATGGTCATAGCAAGTGAGTAATCAAACACCAACTGAATTGGCCGGTACATCCATTTTAAGAAAGAATTAAACCTGTTGTAGTCTAACAAGGAGAGGGAAAAGAGGGAAGCCCTTCAACCCCTCCTCACTTGACCATAACAGAAATTTGGGGGCTTACGTCCTGCATCAAACCCAAAGACAAATGGAAAATTCGAAGTGGGAAACAAAGTTGATCCCTAGCAATAATTTAAAAACTTCACCATAGGCTTTCAAATTGTTTTCAGTGCTAGAGTACTAACATTTTTACCTTTGAGGCCAGTACCTTCCTAGAACAGAGTGAAGTAACTTGGACCAGATTAAAAGCTCTATCTGTTGAACAGTTGAGGAATATAGCAGGACAGTTAGAGATTACTATCCGTCCAAAAGCTCGGAAGCCTGAAATCCTAAAACATGTGGCCAACTATTTTAAACTTGACACTGAAGGACCGGAGACAGGCATAGAATCTGAAACAGACAAAGTAACATTTGCTAAGATACAGCTAGAACAGAGAAGACTAGAATTAGAATTTCAGGAAAGAGAGACAGAAAAAGTTTTCAAGGAAAGGGAGAAAGAAAGAGAATTCCAGGAATGGAAGGAAGAGAAGGAATTCAAGTTAAGGCAGCTTGAACTGAATAGGGCAAGACCCAATGTATCCAGTGAAATCACCATTAGTGAGGAAGTTACCCGTGGCCTACGACTGGGTGCTGAGCTCTTAAATTTCTCTCAGTTAATATGAAAGTTCAATGAGGGGGGTGTGGAAGCATTTTCTACTCTTTTGAAAAGTTTGAAAAACATTTGAAGTGGCCAGTAGAGAACGGCAAGGCAAACTAACAGGAAAAGCCCATGAGGTTTATTCACTGTTGCCTGATGAGAGTTCATCAGATTATGAGATAACTAAAAATGCTATCCTGAGTGCATACGAGCTACTACTGGAGGTGTACTGCTGAAAGTTCCAAACTCTCTAAAAGCAGCTGGAAGAAACTTACATCAAGATCGAAAGGGTTGAGCAACTCGCTTTCGACCGATGGATAGGGCACGTAAGATAGAGTCCACCTATGCTAACCTTACAGGGGTGATCCTCCTCGGAGTTCAAATACTTGCAACCCCTTTCCATAAGAAACCACATAGAAGGACAAAATGTTCGAAGAGCCAGGCAGGCAGCAACCTTGGCTGATGATGATACACTTCTTCACAAGCCCTTTCCCCAAGGGAAGCCCTTCCCTAGGCACCTCCAAAAACCGGAAAAGGATTAAAAAGTGGGAGAGTGATAACGTAGTGGCACCGTTGCCAGGGACGGAGTGGCCACCCCCTCTATATCATCAGGGGTGGCCGCTCTGCCCCCTCCATTTAAATAAGCCCCATGCGAAATATCGCGGGAGCTCAGCGGCTGCTCATCCATGTGGGAAGACTGGCAATATTGGAGTGCGCTACCGCAATTTGCAGCCCGCTCATAAAATTCAGTCCCATGTGTTAGTGCTATTACTAATACAGGGAGAAACATTGCAAGTCTGGTTCAGTGACCCATACAGAATAGTAAAGAGAATTAGCCAGGTGAATTATATAATTGACACCCCAGATCATAGGACAAAGCAAAGGTTGTGCCACAACAATATGTTAAAATGGTATCACAGCCGGGAAGGGGTTAAACAAGCACAGGTATATCAGGTAGTCAGGAAAGAGAAGGGCAAAAGGGACAGCAAGGATGAGCTAGAGGAAGGACGGGAGGATTCCAATATCAACCCCCCCCCCCACCGTCTTGTTAGCTAACACAGAAATGTTAGGGAAATTAGGCACAGTACTCTCCGATTTAAACACAGAACAGAGAGGAAACCTATCAAGGCTGCTCATAGCGTTTAAAGGGATCTGCAGGGACAAACCAGGGTGCACAATCTTAACTCTACATGATGTGGATGTAGGACAGAACCCTCCCATAAAACAAAATCCCTCTCGCATAGGTCCCAGGAAACTGACCCAAGTTCAGGAGGAAATTCAAACTGAAGACCTAGAAATTAAAGATTTCAATTCTGAAGGGAGACACAGAAAAGCTCATAAGCTAATGGAAAACCCTAAGCCCAAAAAGGTTTTTGTGGCAGATTTGGAGGGTGGTGCTGGTGGTGGTGACTGCAATTCAAGTACCCTAATTGAGGAGGAATTGTGGGCCAGGCTGGATGAGCACAGGGAAAAAAAAATGTTCAAATAGCACTGGATGCTGTTCACAAAGTTATGAACAAATTTGAATCCAGGGTTGAGTTCACTGCTACAGAGAAACTGGAAAAGGAAGATATTGTAGAAATAGACGAGGAAATTCAGTGTATGCTGGAGAACAAGCTGATTGAGCCCAGTCAAAGCAGTTGGAGTTCCCCGTTGTACTCGTGCACAATCCTGGATGAACAAAAACCTAGAGTATGGCTATGACAGTGAGACTCGTGTGTGTGTGTGTGTACAGTTTCTTTTTAATTTGTGACCCCATAATGAAATGTTCCAGTTGTCACATTTCATTTGCATGGCGGGGAGGTGTTATGCCAATGTGTTCCGTTGAATGATAATTTTCTTTAATCTACTAACTGGAAATTTGAATTTATATTTTTTTTAAAAGACAAGCTGCCAGCAAAGTCATCCTTTCAGCTTAAGATGATCAATTAATTTGCTTCACTGTATCCTACATTGCAATGTTTGTGAGGAGAGAGATGAAATATCTGCTAATTTTCCAACAGGAAACAAGACCCAGGAAATTTAAAGGAACTACCTGTTCTCTCAGCAAGCAGAGAAATACTGCTAATTGCTATGTTTGAATGACTAAGTGACTGTCACGTGACAAGCCCCTCCCCACCTGTAGTTTTTAGCTCTTTTTCTTCTCTGTAGCAGAGGAGAAGGACATTGCGCATTCCCAGGGTTGAGCAATCTACTTAGAGTGTCTGACAGGATCATCTGATTACCGAGTTTATATCTGACATCACAGGTAACCCTGAATATTAATGAATACCTCTGGAGTTGAGGCGGTGCATTTGTGAGCAGCTTTCTCCAGATCATCTCCAGCAGTTTATGATCTGTCTCGACCATGAGTTCTTTCCCGAATAAGTCCATGTGATCCTGAAGACAAAAGTGAGAGTTTCTCGTTTGATATTGGAGTAATTTGCTTGTGCTGGCAACAGACCTTTTGAACCATATGTGACAGGCTTGCCATCTTGAAGAAGTCATGTACCGAGACCTTTGTGCGCTGCGTCCACTTCTAATGTTGTTGCCTTCCGAGGCTTATAGTGTTGAAGACATGACTTGGCTGATGGTGCTTATTCCAACGCATTGAATGCATGTTGGTGATCATCCTGCCATTGGAATGGCGAGTCCTTCTTCAGCAATTCTCATAGTGGAGATGCCTTCTCTGAGAAGCTCGGTATGTATGCAGCAAGGAAGTCAAATAGAGCTAGACACCTTTGCAGGTTGTCCTTGTCCTGCGGTGTCAGCATTGACTGGATGTCTTTGATCTTCCCAGGATCTGGGAGGATACCTGAGCTCGAGTAAATGGCACCGAAAATATTTATGTAATCTACCTTAATGGAGAACTATTTGTTGTTGAAAACTAAACCTTTGCGTCTGGCAGTCTCCATTTAACAAGTATATTTTTCAGTCATGCTTTTCTTCAGTGCATCCTACTACAGCGATGTTCTCTGCAATGCACACACAGCCCAGGACTTGTTCTGTTATCCGGTCTAAATGCTGTTAAAATATATCCTGGCTGACCGACAGCCCAAATGGTAAACAGAGGAAACAGTACCTGCCAACCTTCTGAAAGTTGTTCGCTCTTGTGCCTCTCTTGACAAGTGAATGGATTAATATCTGGTTTTTTGCATCAAATTTGGAAAAGTGTTTTGCTCCAGCACACATTGGATTTAACTTTTCTAGCATTTGGTTCTCATGAGGACATCTCTTAAAGACTTTGTTTAGCCTCCTCAGGTCTAAACATAGTCAATTTGAACCATCCTTCTTGATTGTAGTAGTGATGGAACTGCACTAATCTGTATGATGTTGCACTCATCGAATGTTGCCTTGGTTTTTCATTCTGTCTAATTTCATCTTCAACTTTTCTTGAATGTGCGCGCTGCATTTTTGCAGCAGGTCAATTGATAGCATTGTACTTTCTTCCAGGTGTAGGACTGCGTTCCCGTGAAAATTCCCAAACTTGTCAAACTGGTCTGGGTCAACCTCTGGAAGTCTTGTACCGATTCAATAGGTGTGCACCTGTTTTGACTGCTGTGGACTTCTGGCTGGGTCTGCTCATGGATGGTGACCATGTTATGTTTGTTGCATACTGGCAACCTTGCTACTGCTGGTCCTGATACATCCAATATGTAGGCTATCTGAGTGGACCATGTTGACTCTTTGTAACTGAATTCCAGCTTTAGGGAACCTAGGCACTTTATTGTTGAGCCATCGCATGCCGTAAGCTTCACATTTGTGGTTGGATCATAGACTTCCATGCCTCGTGGTACATGTCCTTGGGAGTGCAGCAAGGTGGAGTGTCAGTACTTGCACCTGTTTCAATCTTCACTCTCAGTCACTGTCGTCCAGCCTTATTGGGGCAGACGATCTGCAGTGTTTGCAAAAGCTTCCGTTTTGTTCACAAAAGGGACCTGTTCCGCTAAGGTGACCGTGTGAAATAGCTGTTCACCTGTAGTGTCCTGATCCACCTCATCAATTTTGGTCAGGCTGTCCCCCATTTTGTGGATGGGTCTATGCTCTTGGCAATGCCTGGAAGTGTCTCACCTACCTTCGCCTCTGGCTGGTGTATTTCTGTGGTTTGAGCACTGCCCACTCTGGCTTCTCCCCAGGTTCCTACTGCTCGACCTTCTGCAAAGTGTGGCCCAGTGCCCTCTAAGCCCACATGCCTTGAACATTTCTGCATTTGCTGGGCATCTATGCGGTTGGTGGAAGAGCCCGCAGTTACTACACACCTTGTTCTGCCTGGGTGCCTTGGATATTGTACTGACAGGTGTTTCATACCCTAAGGCTGCTTTCCTGCAATAATTGTCTTGTATCTGCTTCCGTCCTGTAGTATGTCCACGCTGTGTCCCTTCGGCTTTTCCAGGTGGTCTTTCTGGAATGCCTCAATAGGAGTGGAGGTGGTAACCAACTCTATAATTTGCTCCAAGAGTTCAGCATCAGAGAAGTCGCATTCTTTTGCTTTCTCTCTGCATCGGTTAACAAAGTCGTCCAAGCTCTCTTCAGCTTTCTGTCTATATCACATGAGTCCCAGGTGGTGGACTCTGAAATTGATTTTAATCTTAAACTGATTTTCTAATGTTGCCCACAGCTTTGATGGATTCTTCTGGTCAGCATCAGACAAACCAGAGGTATTGATTCTGTGCAGACCTTTGCCTCCAATGGCAATCCTAATTTTTAAAAGTTGCAGCCAGCTGCGACGTCTGCAGAGCTGAGCAGGAAACACACCCTGAGCTGTGTTGTTGCAGCATGGGCTTGTGACCTTGAAGGTGGGAAGGGCCCTGGCAGTGGGGTTGGCTAATAGTGTATAAGTGCGGTGACACTACAAGCAGGAAGGAATCAATGCCAAAACACGATGCTGCACTGCTCTCTGCAGCTGAAACGACCATTAATTTTTGTTTTGCCAGCTTGGGAGTGTGCCCAAATTGCCTTCAATCTCTACTCACACCGTTGCTCTCCCAATGTGAGAGCTGTGATCCAGTCATAGCACTTCAGGTAGGGCTTCTGACTGGAATTGTTGTTTACAGCTGCTGATCAATGCTGCTGATTCACTACCACTACCACCATATTATATTATATCTTTCCAGATTTTTAAAAATTCATTTCATGGGATGTGGACATCGCTGGCCTGTACAGCACTTATTGCCCATCCCTAATTGCCCATGAGAAGGTGATGGTGAACTGCCTTCTTGAACTGCTGGGGATGGTACACCCACAGTGCTATTAATAAGGGAGTTCCAGGAATTTGACCCAGTGGCAGTGAAGTAACGGTGATATAATTCCAAATCAGGATGGTGTGTGGCTTGGAGGGGAACTTGCAGATGGTGGTGTTCCCACACATCTGTTATCTTGTGCTTCTAGGTGGTCGAGGTTACGGGTTTGTAAGGTGCTGCCTGAGTAACCTTGGTGTGTTGCAAAGCTGAAGTGTAAGCATAAAGCTTGAATACAGAGCTTTAATGGAGACTTGTTGCTGCTTCAGCATACACGTGCTAAATGTGCAAGAAAACTGAATAACAAAGAACAAAGAACAGTACAGCACAGGAACAGGCCATTCGGCCCTCCAAGCCTGCGCCGATCTTGATGCCTGCCTAAACTAACACCTTCTGCACTTCCGGGGCCCATATCCCTCTATTCCCTTCCTATTCATATATTTGCCAAGATGTCTCTTAAACGTCGCTATCGTATCTGCTTCCACTACCTCCCCTGGCAGCAAGTTCCAGGCACTCACCACCCTCTGAGTAAAAGACTTGCCTTGCACATCCCCTCTAAACTTTGCCCCTCGCACCTTAAACATATGTCCCCTAGTAACTGACTCTCCCACCCTGGGAAAAAGCTTCTGACTCTCCACTCTGTCCATGCCACTCATAACTTTGTAAACCTCTATCATGTCGCCCCTCCACCTCCGTCGTTCAAGTGAAAACAATCCGAGTTTTTCCAACTTCTCCTCATAGCTAATGCACTCCAGACCAGGCAACATCCTGGTAAACCTCCTCTGTACCCTCTCCAAAGCCTCCACGTCCTTCTGGTAGTGTGGCGACCAGAATTGCACGCAATATTCTAAGTGTGGCCTAACTAAGGTTCTGTACAGCTGCAACATGACTTGCCAATTTTTATACTCTATGCCCCGACCGATGAAGGCAAGCATGCCGTATGCCTTCTTGACTACCTTATCCACCTGCGTTGCCACTTTCAGTCACCTGTGGACCTCTACGCCTAGATCTCTCTGCCTATCAATACTCCAAAGGGTTCTGCCATTTACTGTATACCTCCACCTGCATTAGACCTTCCAAAATGCATTACCTCACATTTGTCCGGATTAAACTCCATCTGCCATTTCTCCGCCCAAGTCTCCAACCGATCTATATCCTGCTGTATCCTCTGACAATCCTTATCATCATCCGCAACTCCACCAACCTTTGTGTCGTCCGCAAATATTATATTAAAAATATTATATTATATTATTATATTAAAAAATAACATTAAATTGCATCACTTCCTGACATACATATTAACATAAACATATTTAAATTATTATATTTAACATACTAACAAATACACTATCACAACAAACACCAACCAAGAAAAAGCAGTCCACTTGATTGGCATCCCATCCACCACCTTAAACATTCATTTCCTTTATCACAGGTGTACCGTAGCTGCAGTTTGTATGATCTACAAGTTGCATTACAGCAACTAACCAAGGCTTCTTTGGTAGCACCTCCCAAACCTGTGACCCCTACCGCAGAGAAGGACAAGGGCATCAGACACAAAAGAACACCATTACCTGCAAGTTCCCTTTTAAGTCACACACCATCCTAACTGAGAAATATGTCACTGTTCCTTCATTATTGCTGGGTTAAAATCCTGGAACACCCTACCTAACAATACAGTGGGAGTACCTTCACTACACAGACTGCAATGGTTCAAGAAAGCAGCTCACCACCACCTTCTTAAGGGCAATTAGGGATAGGCAATAAATACTAGCATTGCCAGTGATGCCCGCATCCCATGAATGAATTTTAAAAAATCTTTTATGTAACGTAGTGCCCAATATTGTCCACAGTATTCCAACTGAGGCCTAACCAGTGATTTATAAAGTTGTAGCATGGCTTATTTATTTTTTCTTTTTTTATTTAGAGATACAGCACTGAAACAGGCCCTTCGGCCCACCGAGTCTGTGCCGACCAACAACCACCCATTTATACTAACCCTACAGTAATCCCATATTCCCTATCCCCTCCCTACACTAGGGGCAATTTACAACAGCCAATTTACCCATCACCTGCAAGTCTTTTGGATGTGGGAGGAAACCGGAGTACCCGGCAAAAACCCACGCAGACACAGGGAGAACTTGCAAACTCCGCACAGGCAGTACCCAGAATCGAACCCGGTCCCTGGAGCTGTGAGGCTGTGGCGCTTTGCCGTTATATTCTATTTTTTTATTTATACACCCAAGTAACTCAGATGCTTTTTTAAAACCACCGTATCAACTTGCCCTACCACCTTTAAGGATTTGTGCATATGGACACTAAGGTCTCTCTGCTCATCAACTCTCTTTAGAATTGTGCCATTTATAATGTACTGTCTTTCCACAATCCTCCCAAAGTACGTCACGTCACATTTCTCCGCATTGAATAGCATCTGCCGTGCTTTTTCCAATTTCACCATCCTGGCTATGACATCCTGAATCCTATAACTATTCTCATCACTAATCACTATTTTGCCAAGTTTTGTATCATCTGCAAAGTTTATCATACTGCTCCCTATACCAGGGTCTAAGTCATTGATAAAAATTGAGAAGAGTAATGGACCCGAAACTAATCCTTGGGGACCAATACTACAACCATCTCCCAGTCTCAAAAGCATCCATTCTTCACCAGCCTATGTTTTCTGTCACTGAGCCAATTTTGTATCCAAACCACCACCATTCCCTTAATTTCATGGGCTTCCAACCTCTTAATAAGCCTTCTGTGTGACACTTTGTCGAATGCCTTCCAAAAGGCCATATATACAATATTTTCTGCACTACCTTCTCTGTTACTTCATCAAAGAATTCAAACAAGTTAGTCAAACACAATTTAACAAATCCATCATGGCTCTTCTTGATTAACCCATGCCTTTCCAAATGAAAGTTTATTTTGTCCCTGTAAATTGTTTCCAATAACTTCCCTACCACTGATGTCAGACTGGTTAGCCTGTTGTTTCCTGATATATCCTTTTCCCCTTTCTTGAATAATGGTACAGCATTAGCAACTGTCATGTTCTCCAGCACTGCTATTGTACCCAATAAGTATTGAAAGGATGTGACTAGTGCCTGTGCTATTTCTACCTTTGCTTCTATCAGCAACCTAGAAGAGATTATTCCATGGATGATAAGATACCTATGTGCAAAGAATGAGTATGGAATCCATACCAGAAGGGACAAATAAAAACAAAATTAAAAGTGGAGGTATATTTTCGTATTTCTGTTAAATGCTTAGAGCATCTGAATTATTCATTTCAAATCTTTGCTTCAGTCTATCACTTGTCCCTTAAGAAACAGGAATTTCAAGAGTTTAAATCATCTGTTTTATTTATAGTCATCACAGCTGCACATATTGGCAATTTTTGTACGACTGTCAACTATTCCAGGGGTAAGCTCAAAGTGCTTCTCTACATACATGAATAAGAAGAAAAAACAGCATTTTTTGTCTCAATGTCTATGGGATACTAACTCTGGTTCTGTTTGTAACCACAGCTGATGCCTGAATGACGAGATTCAGGGATTCATGACTTGTCACACTTAACATTAGGACCCGCATTAAAATGCTTATCTATTAGGTTCCTTCATCTCTGGGGAACTGGGTAGTTTACTTGAATTTCAGAAGAATATCCCTTGTAAGATGTCTTGATTGATCTTTCCTTGCCTTCCAGACCACAATTTTAATGTTTTTTTTTTATCCTGCTTCTCATCAAAGTTACACCAGAAAGATTGCTATTGCTTCCATCGGAGGAAAATAGGACCTCTGGAGGCTGTTGCTGAAAACCTAAGTAAAATGTCTTTGTACTTTCATTAATGTGGAACAACAAGCAGTAGGAATTATCCTCTGAGTCCACCATTATTCTACACTCACCCCTTTCCCCAAATTCACCCCATCCCTCAGGACCTACCTGTGGATCAGCTTCACATCACAGACTTCAAATAGATAGTGTGGGAAAAAGGCATTGAAGTGGAAGATCAGCCGTGATTGTATTGAATGGCAGAGCAGGCTCAATGGGCTGAATGGCCTACTCCTGCTCCTATGTTCCTATGTTAACAACTTGTTTTGTTTTACATGCTATTTCAACTATAATATAAAGTTGGTAACAAAAAACAGTGCCAGGTAAATGCTGCAAGAGTACATCTAAACTACTTATGCTGATTTAAATTAGGTATGTCATCCATATGATGTACAAACTTAGAATAGTTGCTTACCCCATTTGTGTTCTTCTGCTATATGCATCAATTTTGCAAAACAATCAGAAGTCTGAAGGGTACAGCATGTTACACATCTCGTAAAAGCAGGTGAGCAAAATGATTAAATATTCAGAAGTACTGCAGTATTTAGAATAAATTGCCAAGAGATAGAGATAACATTTAAATTTGGGTTATACTTTAGTTTAAAGACAGAGTTGCTGAAGATAATGATAATCTACTTATTAATTTACAATGGATTAATTGGTTCATTTTAGCTCATGCTCTATGTCAATATATTTATGTATTCTTTTGTGCTTTTGCTTCTTAGAATTTATCTTTCCCTGCAGGCAATAAATTGGGTAAGTGGATGATGCCTTATATGCAGCATATACGGGTATCAATGCAGCATTTAAGTCAATGTACACATGGCACTTGCAATAAAAAGATTAATCAAAAATATTAAAGTCAACTTGGATGACTTTATTGACAAATTCAGTTTTAATGCATCTCCCACAGGCATCCTGCAGTGTTTGTGACTGATAAGGTTTGGTGAAGCCATTAACATAATCAGTCTGACACTTTGTTCCATTGGCAACTTTCAGTGTTATTGACACGTATATGGGTGATTTATTTCTCTTTAGCATAGACTTGACAGGTCACAATCACCATTGCTATGTTTGAAGATTATAAACATTACACATGCTGAATTCTATATTGGGCACAGTGAATTAAAGGGCTCATACAGCCTTTCTCAGGCTTGGTGATGATTCATATTTAAAGCAGTGTTAACCATTTCCTAGATTCAAATCATAGTGCCTTTGGAGCATTCTATCTAAAAATGCTAAATTTTATTGTTAAATATTGAAACAAATGATAAAAAGCCAGTGTCAATTAAAATCTCTACCCACATTACAAAATATTTATTGTGCTAAAATAGAATCATTTTAACTGTGCAAAAGATCAATACTAATTATTGCCATCAGCACATTGAGATTTGACATAAAGGACTTGACATTTCACTTTGGATGAAAAATGAGACAATCCTTGCTTTTGTCCAGAAATGGGGTTTTGAAACTTGTTGGAGGTGGCGGGGGGTGGGGTGGGGTGGGGGGGTGGGGGGATACTTTTTACTTGCCGGAGTGAGTGAGTTTGGGAGCAGGCATGGGGCTAAAAGCGCAGAAATGGACAGTGCATCAGGAAGCCATTTCCAACCCCTTAACATCAGCACTCAACTGCAACACATTCAGCCACATGCAAGCGACCCCTTACAGACAGGCATTTTATTAATTTCAATATGTCAATAGCTCATTAAGAGTGAATTAACATGGGTTTTGGGGATTTAATTGTTGCATGAGGTTCCCAGGCTTCCTGGAACTTGCCAGTGAAAGCAAGGTGAAAATACTGCAGCAATTGAAAAGGCTGAAGAAATTACAGGGAAAGATTCCCATAAATGCTGAAATTTCATGGCTGCTTTCTTGCCTAATTGCGTGACTAACCTTTTCCCACAGTCCTTGTTCTGAGAGGTGACTTTCACGACTTTGGAAGTGATTTTGGAGGTTACATTCACTACTTTGGAGATTTGTACATCTGATCTCAACTTTGCATCTGTGATTTATCAGATCAGAATGGGTATGGCTGATACTGTATGAGCTTGGTCCTCTGATGATGCTCTGTCCAATGTCAGAATAGCCTGTTCCTATCTGAACTCCCGCAGCTGGGCTTTGTATGTTCACAGTGCCTTACCCTGACAAGCCCAGCTGCCGCATTAATGCCAGCGGCCTCACATCCCTCTCCGGTTTCATGGCACTTTCCGATGTAACTTTAACTCTTCCAGCTGCAACAATATCTACAATGAGACACATCTGAGGGAGCTAAGCGCTGTTTGGTGCCTCTGCTTTAAATTGAAAAGCCCTTCCAATAGTCCTCATGTCGCTCCATAATGCTCACGTCTTCACAACCTTGTCATGTTTCCCCAGGGCGTTTTCTCCGTTCCCAGCCTTTAAATATAGCTTCCTGCTCCTGACAATACTGTTAATGAGCTCTTTAATGACCTCAACAGGCAATTGAATAAAAGCATAGGCCTGACCTGTTCCCTTGCAGCCGGCTTCTCTTTAAAAATAATTTCGTGTTCTGGAGGCAGTGGGTCCCAGTTCTGACCACCGTGAATGTGATCTTCAAATCGTGCTTACTGATGTTCCCACTTTTAGCAGGGTTTGAAAATTCTGCCCTTTGTGTCCTCCTCACAACTTGCTTTCCTACCTATCTTTGTATCATCAGTAAATTTGACGACAATACATTCAGTTCCTTCATCCAAGTCATTTATATAGATCATAAATAGTTGAGGCCCCAACATTGCTCCCTGTGGCACTTCACTAGTTACAGTTTGCCAACATGAAAATGCTCCATTTATCCCGACTCTCTGTTTCCTATTAGTTAGCCAATCCTCCATGCATGTTAATATAATACTTCCAGCACCATGAGCTCTTCTCTTTTGTAGTTACCTTTTATGTGGCAGCTTATCAAATGTCTTTGGAAGTCCAAATATACTACATCTGCTGGTTCCCCTTTATCCACCCTGCTTGATACATCTTCAAAGAACTCTAATAAATTTGTCAAAGAGATTTCCATTTCGTAAAACCATGTTGACTGCCTGATTGTATTATGATGTTCTAAATGTCCTGCTACTACTTCCTTAATAATGGATTCTAGCATTTTTCCAATGACAGATGTTAGGCTAACTGGCCTATAGTTTCCTGCTTTCTGTCTCCTTCCTTTCTTGAACAGAATTGTTACCTTTGCACTTCTAATCCACTGGGACCTTTCCAGAATCGAGGGAATTTTTCAAGATTATAAACAATGCATTCACTATCTCTGCAGCCACTTCTTTTAAGACACGAGGATGCAGGCTATCAGTTCTAGGGATTTGTCAGCCTTTAGTCCCATTAATTTTCCGAGTACTTCTTATAGTAGTTGTTTTAAGTTCCTCCCTCTCTTTTGCCCTTTATTTTCCACTATTCTTCGGATGCTTTTTATGTCTTCTTCTGTGAAGACAGATGCAAAATACTTATTCAAAGACTATGCCAATTCCTAGTTTCTCATTATTAATTCCCCTGTCTTGTCCTCTAAGAGACCAATGCTTACTTTGGCTCCTCTTTTCTGTTTTCTATACTTGTAGTAGCTTTTACTGTCTGTTTTTATATTCCTTGCTGGTTTACTCTCATACTCTAATTTCTCCGCTTTTTTTAGCCATCGTTTGCTGGCTTCTAAAATGTTCCCAATACCACTATATTTCACAAAATTGTACGCCTTTTCTTTCAATTTGATACCATCCTTAACTTCCTTAGTTAACCACAGATGGTGCATCCTTCTCATAGAGCCTTTCTTTCTCAATGGAATATATCTTTTTGAGAGTTATGAAATATCTCCTTAAATATCTACCACTGCTTCTCTACCGTCTTGCGTTTTAACCTATTTTCCCAATCCACTTCAGCCAACTCTGTCTTCATACGCTTGTTTGAGGCACTAGTTTCAGACCCAGATTTCTCACCCTCAAACTGCAGATGAAAAATATATCATGTTATGATCACTTTTACCTAGACGCTCCTTTACTATGAAAATTAATCCTGCCTCATTACACATTACCAGGTCTAAAATAGCCTGCTCCCTGGTTGGTTCCAGAATGTATTGTTCTAAGAAACTGTCCTAAATACACTGTCTGAACTCATCCTTCAGGCTATCTTTGAAAATCTGATTCATCTTTTTTTTAATTCATTCAGGGATGTGGGCGTCGCTGGCCAGGCCAGCATTTACTGCCCATACCTAATTGCCCTTGAGAAGGTGGTGGTGAACTGCCTTCTTGAACCGCTGCAGTCCATTTGGAGTAGGTATATCCACAGTGCTGTTAGGAAGGGAGTTCCAGGATTTTGACCCAGCGACAGTGAAGGAACGGCGATATAGTTCCAAGTAAGGATGGTGTATGACTTGGAGGGGAACCTGCAGGTGGTGGTGTTCCCATGTATTTGCTGCCCTTGTCCTTCTAGTTGGTTGAGGTCACGGGTTTGGAAGGTGCTGTCTAAGGAGCCTTGGTGCATTGCTGCAGTGCATCTTGTAGATGGTACACACTGCTGCCACTGTTCGTCGGTGGTGGAGGGAGTGAATGTTTGTAGATGGGGTGCCAATCAAGTGGGCTGTTTTGTCCTGGATGATGTCGAACTTCTTGAGTGTTGTTGGAGCTGTCCCCATCCAGGCAAGTGGAGAGTATTCCATCACACTCCTGACTTGTGCCATGTAGATGGTGAACAGGCTTTGGGGAGACAGGAGGTGAGTTACTCACCTCAGGATTCCTAGCCTCTGACCTGTTCTTGTAGCCATGGTATTTATATGGCTACTCCAGTTCAGTTTCTGGTCAATAGTAGCCCCTAGAATGTTGATAGTGGGAGATTCAGCAATGGTAATGCCGTTGAATGTCAAGGGGAGATAGTTAGATTCTCTCTTGTTGGAGATGATCATTGCCTGGCACTTGTGTGACGCGAATGTTACTTGCCACTCATCAGCCCAAGCCTGGATATTGTCTAGGTCTTGCTGCATTTCTACACGGACTGCTTCAGTATCTGAAGAGTCACAAATGGTGCTGAGCATTGTGCAATCATCAGCGAACATCCCCACTTCTGATCTTATGATTGAAGGTATGTCGTTGATGAAGCAGCTGAAGATGATTGGGCCTAGGACACTATCCTGTGGAACTCCTGCTGTGATGTCCTGGAGCTCAGATGATTGACCTCCAACAACCACAACCATCTCCCTTTGCTCCAGGTATGACTTCAACCAGCGGAGGGTTTTCCCCCTGACCTCAGTTTTCCTAGGGCTCCTTGATGCCATACTCGGTCAAATGCTGCCTTGCTGTCAAGGGCAGTCACTCTCACCTCACCTCTTGAGTTCAGCTCTTTTGTCCATGTTTGAACCAAGGCTGTAATGAGGTCAGGAGCTGAGTGCCCTGGCGGACCCCAAACTGATCGTCACTGAGCAGGTTATTGCTAAGCAAGTGCTGCTTGATGGCACTGTTGATGAGACCTTCCTCACTTTACTGATGATTGAGAGTAGGCTGTTGGGGCGGTAATTGGCCGGGTTGGACTTGTCCTGTATTTTGTGTACAGGATATACCTGGGCAATTTTTCACATTGCCGGGTAGATGCCAGTGTTGTAGCTGTACTGGAACAGCTTGGCTAGGGGCGCGGCAAGTTCTGGAGCACAGGTCTTCAGTACTATTAAGGAATATTGTCAGGACGCATAGCTTTTCCAGTATCCAGTGCCTTCAGTCGTTTCTTGATATCACGTGGAGTGAATCGAATTGGCTGAAGTCTGGCATCTGTGATGCTGGGGACTTCAGGAGGAGGCTGAGATGGATCATCAACTCAGCATTTCTGGCTGAAGATTGTTGCAAATGCTTCAGCCATATCTTTCGCACTGATGTGCTGGGGTCCCCCATCATTGAGAATGGGGATATTTGTGGAGCCACCTCCTCCAGTTAGTTGTTTAATTGTCCACCACCATTCACGGCTGGATGTGGCAGGACTGCAGAGCTTAGATCTGATCCGTTGGTTATGGGATCGCTTAGCACTGTTTACCGCATGCTGCTTCTGCAGTTTGGCATGCAGATAGTCCTGTGTTGTAGCTTCACCAGGTTGACACCACATTTTGAGGTATGCCTGGTGCTGCTCCTGGCATGCCCTCCTGCACTCTTCATTGAACCAGGGTTGGTCTCCTGGCTTGATGGTAATGGCAGAGTGAGGGATATTCCGGGCCATGAGGTTACAGATTGTGGTTGAGTACAATTCTGCTGTTGTTGATGGCCCACAGCACCTCATGGATGCCCAGTTTTGCATTGCTAGATCTGTTTGAAATCTATCCCATTTAGCAAGGTGGTAGTGCCACACAACACGATGGATGGTATCCTCAATTTGAAGGTGGGACTTCATCTCCACAAGGACTGTGCGGTGGTCACTCCTATCAATACAGCCTTGGACAGAAGCATCTGCGGCAGGCAAATTGGTGAGGACGAGGTCAGGTATGTTTTTCCCTCGTGTTGGTTCCCCCACCACCTGCCGCAGACCCAGTCTAGCAGCTATGTCCTTTCGGACTCGGCCAGCTCGGTCAGTAGTGGTGCTACCGAGCCACTCTTGGTGATGGACATTGAAGTCCCCCACCCAGAGTACATTTTGTGCCCTTGCCACCCTCAGTGCTTCCTCCAAGTGGTGTTCAACATGCAGGAGTACTGAGCCATCAGTTGAGGGAGGGCGGTAGGTGGTAATCAGTAGGAGGTTACCTTGCCCATGTTTGACCTGATGCCATGAGACTTTATGGGGTCCAGAGTCGATGTTGAGGACTCCCAGGGCAACTCCCTCCCTACTGTATACCACTGTGCCACCACCTCTGGTGGTTCTGTCCTGCCGGTGGGACAGGACATACCCAGGGATGGTGATGGCAGTGTCTGGAACATTGTCTGTAAGGTATGATTCCGTGAGTATGACTATGTCAGTCTCTTGCTTGTCTCGTCTGTGGGACAGCTCTCCCAACTTTGGCACAAGCCCCCAGATGTTAGTAAGGAGTACTTTGCAGGGTCAACAGGGCTGGGTTTGCCATTGTCGTTTCCGGTGCCTAGGTCGATGCCGGGCAGTCCGTCTGGTTTCATTCTTTTTTATTGACTTTGTTTCGGTTAGGTACAACTGAGTGGCTTGCTAGGCCATTTCAGAGGGCATGTAAAAGTTAACCACTTTGCTGTGGATCTGGAGTCACATGTCGGCCAGACCAGGTAAGGACAGCAGATTTTCTTCCCTAAAGGATATTAGTGAACGAGATGGGTTTTTACAACAATCGACAATAGTTTCATGGCCATCATTAGACTAGCTTTTAATTCCAGATTTATTAATTAAATTTAAATTCCACTTTCTGCTGTGGTGGGATTCGAACCCATGTCCCCAGAGAAATACCCTGGGTCTCTGTGTTACTAGTCCAGTGATAATACCACTATGCCACTGCCTATCTAATTGTTATGAAGATTAAAATTGCCCAAGATTATTGCAGTACCCTCCTTACAAGTACTTTCTTGATGTATATCACAAGGACTTTCACTCCATCAATGCATATTTGATCTGCAACCATAAAAAGGTGATTATGCATCTCTGCACAAAACTCCTAGGCAGCTGCATGTTGCTTTTGTTCTGCACCAGTCCACCCTCCCTGTTCTCTTTGCACCTTGAAGCAGACTTACCGCTGCCTGCTTGAAGACAACATGAACCTACTTAAAACATAGTTGATGCCACTTGCAGGATACTCAATCAATGGGTCACAGAAATTGACAACCAAATGTGTCAGTAAGCAAGCAATCAGTATGTTGGAGATGTGTTTTAGGTGCCTCGATAGATCTGGAAGTGCCCTTCAATGTGCACCAGTCAGGGTCTGCAGATTAATCATGGTGTGCTGCGCTCTGCACAACATTTCACAATATCACAGCAGCGAGGTTTGGACCTTCAGGAGAAGCAACGCACAGAGTCTGTTCAGATGAGTAGAAGGAGGAGGAGGAAGAGGAGGAACATAATGTCGGCCAAGGCACCAGCAGCGGCGAACATTGTTGTCCGGGATAATCTCATAATGGCAAGGTCCAGTTAGGTTTCACTAGTGCTCTTATCTGCCAGCCACATGCTAAACCCACTTTCCCCCACCATTCTTCCAATACAAAGCAGCCCTCTAATCAGTCAAGCATCCCTCTCACAGCCCCCTATTGCTCAGCATTAAGTCAGAGTGAGAGAATGGAATGTGTTGAATGAATGGATGGACAACATTTGTTGAGGGTAACAATGAGAAATTGGCATGACATTGCGTTAGGATGAAAGTAAGTATCAATGGTAGATGGATAGATGGGTAGATGGGGATTTGAGTAAGTGCATAGGCAGAGAGGGATGTGTGCACGTGCAAGATGAATTGGTATGAGAAATGATATGCTGGAGTTGGCTTGAGAAGGCAGAGTGAGGAGGTTGATGTGATACACACATCATGATGTCGTTAAATGTGTCACTGTATTAACATTTCCTGCCCTGATTATGTCATAAAACCACTTTTGGCACTGAATCCAGGAATGTTGCACCACACTCCTGGTGCTCACCTCCTCAGTAACCTCCAGCTATGCCTTCTTGCTTTCACTGGCTAGCTTTTTCCTCCTGTCAGTAGGCAACAGTATCTCCATGTGGGTCCTTACAGTCCCCAGCATCACATCCATGGAGGCATCACTAAAGCAAGGCACAGGCTTGGAATGTTGCGACTCCAATTTATTAGATGTAAAAGAAGTTGAATATGCATCTAAACTTTTGTAATCCTTTATAATTTGGGGATGTTAAATGAACCAAGTTAGAACAACCATTGACAAGAATATAGCAGATGGGATGAAATAATTAGAATACCCAGTTATTATTTAACATACAAACATACAAATTAGGAGCAGGAGTCGGCCACCCAGCCTGCTCTGCCATTCAATAAGTTCATTGCCGAATTGATTACTCCACATTCCCACCTACCCCCAATAACCTTCTACTCCATTGCTTATCAAGAATTTATCTGCCTCTGCCTTAAAAATATTCAAAGACTCTGCTTCCACCGCCTTTTGAGGAAGAGAATTCCAAAGACTCACGACCCTCTGAGAGAAAAATATTTCTCCTCGTCTCTGTCTTAAATGGGTGACCCCTTATTTTTAAACAGTGAGCCCTAGTTCGAGATTCTCCCACAAGGGGAAACATCCTTTCCACATCCACCCTGTCAAGACCCCTCAGGAACTTATATGTTTCAATCAAGTCGCCTCTTACTCTTCTAAATTCCAACGGATACAAGCCTAGCCTGTCCAACCTTTCCCCATAAGACAGCCCACCCATTCCAGGTATTTGTTGAGTAAACCTTCTTTGTACTGCCTCCACCACAATTCCTCTTGTGATAAACGATAACATTCTATTAGCTTTCCTAATGACGCGCTGTACCTGCATACTAACCTTTTGCGATTCATGCGCTAGGACACCCAGATCACTCTGCATCTCAGAGCTCTGCAATCTCTCACCATTTAGATAATATGCTTCTTTTTTATTCTTTCTGCCAAAATAGACAATTTCCCTCTTTCCCACATTATACTCCATTTGCTAGGTTTTTGCTTACTCACTTAACCTATCTATATCCCTTTGTAGCCTCCTTATGTCCTTTTCACAAGTTACTCTCCTACCTATCTTTGTGTAAATTTAGCAACAATACCTTCGGTCCTTTCATCTAAGTCATTTATATAAATTGTAAAAAGTTGGGGCCCCAGCACTGATCCTTGTGGCACACCACTCATTGCGGCTTGCCAGCCAGAAAATGACCCATTTATACCTACTCTGTTTCCTGTTAGCTAACCAATCTTCTATCCATGACAATATGTTATCCCCTACGCCATGAGCTTTTATTTTTGCAATAACCTTTGATGTGGCACCTTATCAAATGCCTTCTAGAAATCTAAGTACAATACATCCATCAGTTCCCCATTATCCACAGCACATGTAACTCCCTCAAAGAACTCCAATAAATTGATTAAACATGATTTCCCTTTCACAAAACTATGTTGACTCTGCCTGATTACCTATAATTTTTCTAAATACCCTGCTATAACATCTTTAATAATAGCTTCTAACATTTTTCCTTAGACAGATGTTAAACTAACTGGCCTGTAGTTTCTTGCTTTCTGTCTCCCTCCCTTTTTGAATAAAGGAGTTACATTCACTATTTTCCAATCTAATGGAACCTTCCCTGAATCTAGGGAATTTTGGAAAATTAAAGCTAACGTATCAACTATCTCACTAACCACTTCTTTTAAGACCATAGGATGAAGTCCATCAGGAGCCGGGGACTTGGCAGCTTGCAGGTCCAACAATTTGTTCAGTACCACTTCCCTGGTGATTGTAATTTTCTTGAGTTCCTCCCTCTCTTCCATTTCCTGACTTACAGCTAATAGTGGGATGTTATTTATATCTTCAGTAGTGAAGACCGAGGCAAAATATCTGTTCAATTCATCTGCCATCCCCTTATTATCCATTATTAATTCCCCAGACTCACTTTCTACAGCATCAACACTCACTTTGCTAACTCTTTTTAAATATCTATAGAAACTCTTACTGTCTTTATATTTCTAGCTAGTTTTCTCTCATATTCTAATTTTACCTTCCTTATCAATCTTTTAGTCATTCTTTGCTGTTTTTTATATTCTGTCCAATCTTCTGATCTGCCTCCGATCTTTGTGCAATTATAGGCTTTTTTGTTAAATTTGATACTATCTTTAACTGTTTTAGTTAATCACGGATGGTGGGTCCCATTTCGTTGTTACTTGGAACAATGCATTTTGATCATAAAACAATTTTACAAACCAGTCCTGTTTTGAAAAATATTTTCCCAACAAAATCAATGTAATTATTCATTGGCAAGTTTATTGAAGCAACATTTAAACAACACTCGGCAGAGCTGAAGGCTAAAGACTGCTCTTAAAAATCAGTCTTCAATTTGTCAATGCAATGAGCTTACTAATGTTTTACCTACATTATCATCAAAATACAATTAAGGAATGTAAGGTTTAATGACTTTTAAAATCAGAAATGTGTATTCCTTTATAATGTTCGCATCTGTGACCGTCTACATTTAAACATTGATCCAATAGTAAAAAGTATTCAAGGGAATTGAAATTTATTATTAGGCATAATCAAAGCTCTGATATAATAATTCCACTGGTTGATCACTTTTCTCAAGCAGAGGTAATGATTTTGAAATCCAGATTATCTGCAAAATTATGTTGGGAACTCATGCACCAAGAAAACAGAAATAGCTCTAATTAGAAAATATTGTTTTCATAGACAAAGGATAAATCATAATTAGCAATGATAGACATAATTAACTTTTTTCATTCCATTAAGGGCCGATCAGGGATAGTGGAGGGAACTTGTGCCTGGAGTTGGAGGAGGTAGGGGAGGTCCTAAATGAATACTTTGCTTCAGTATTCACTAGTGAGAGGGACCTGGTCGTTTGTGAAGACAGCGTGAAACAGGCTGATATGCTCGAACAGGTTGATGTTAAGAGGGAGGATGTGCTGGAAATTTTGAAAGACCTGAGGACAGATAAGTCCCCAGGGCCAAACGGGATATACCCAAGGATATTACGGGAAGCGAGGGAAGAGATTGCCGGGCCTTTGGCGATGATCTTTGCGTCCTCACTGTCCACTGGAGTAGCACCAGATGATTGGAGGGTGGCAAATGTTATACCATTGTTCAAGAAAGGGAATAGGGATAACCCTGGGAATTATAGACCAGTCAGTCTTACGTCGGTAGTGGGCAAATTATTGGGGAGGATTCTGAGAGACAGGATTTATGATTATTTGGAAAAGCATAGTTTGATTAGAGACAGTCAGCATGGCTTTGTGAGGGGCAGGTCATGCCTCACAAGCCTTATTGAATTCTTCGAAGATGTGACAAAACACGTTGATGAAGGAAGAGCAGTGGATGTGGTGTATATGGATTTTAGCAAGGCGTTTGATAAGGTTCCCCATGGTAGGCTCATTCAGAAAGTAAGGAGGCATGGAATAAAGGGAAAGTTGGCTGTCTGGATACAGAATTGGCTGGCCCATAGAAGACAGAGGGTGGTAGTAGATGGAAAGTATTCAGCCTGGAGCTCGGTGACCAGTGGTGTTCCGCAGGGATCTGTTCTGGGACCTCTGCTCTTTGTGATTTTTATAAATGACTTGGATGAGGAAGTGGAAGGCTGGGTTAGCAAGTTTGCCGATGACACGAAGGTTGCTGGAGTTGTGGATAGTGTGGAAGGCTGTTGTAGGTTGCAACGGGACATTGACAGGATGCAGAGCTGGGCTGAGAAGTGGCAGATGGAGTTCAACCTGGAAAAGTGTGAAGTGATTCATTTTGGAAGGTCGAATTTGAATGTAAAATACAGGCTTAAAGACAGGATTCTTGGTAGTGTGGTGGAACAGAGGGATCTTGGGGTCCATGTCCATAGATCGCTCAAAGTTGCCACCCAAGTTGATAGGGCTGTTAAGAAGGCGTATGGTGTGTTGGCTTTCATTAACAGGGGGATTGAATTTAAGAGCCGCGAGGTTATGCTACAGCTCTATAAAGCCCTGGTTCGACCACACTTGGAATATTGTGTTCAGTTCTGGTCGCCTCATTATAGGAAGGATGTGGAAGCTTTAGAGAGGGTGCAGAGGAGATTTACCAGGATGCTGCCTGGACTGGAGGGCATGTCTTACGAAGAAAGGTTGAGGGAGCTAGGGCTTTTCTCATTGGAGCGAAGAAGGATGAGAGGTGACTTGATAGAGGGGTACAAGATGATGAGAGGCATAGAGTGGATAGCCAGAGACTTTTTCCCAGGGTGGAAAGGGCTATTACCAGGGGGCATAATTTTAAGGTGATTGGAGGAAGGTTTTGGGGAGATGTCAGAGGTAGGTTGTTTACACAGAGAGTGGTGGGTGAGTGGAATGCACTGCCAGCGGTGGTAGTAGAAGCAGATACATTAGGGACATTTAAGCGACTCTTGGATAGGTACATGGATGATAGTAGTATGAAGGGTATGTAGGTAGTTTGATCCTAGAGTAGGTTAAAGGTTCGGCACAACATCGTGGGCCGAAGGGCCTGTACTGTGCTGTACTGTTCTATGTTCTATGTTCTAATGTTAATATAGACATTATTTGTATTATTTCATGTATCTAGCAGTATTGATTTCTGGACATAATTTTCTGATTTTGAATGACGATGCGCTATTACCCTGATATGTTGGAATATTAAAGCAATTTAAATATTTATATCCCTTGATAGCAATTGGTTGCAATGTGAATGTAAGCAACCAGCTTTGCTTGATCTTCACCCATATTACAAATCATGTATATTTCTGTGGGCATTTGGACAGAGTATTGATAATTTTGCGGAAGTGGTGCCAGATAGATGTTGTTTAAAATCAGAAATGTATATTCCTTTATAATGTTCGCATCTGTGACCGACTACATTTAAACATTGGTCCAAAAGTAAAAAGTATTCAAGGGAATTGAAATTTATTATTAGGCATAATCAAAACGTTGATAAAATAATTCCACTGGTTGATCACTTTTCTCAAGCAGGGGTAATGATTTTGAAATCCAGATAACTTGCAAAATTATGTTGGGAACTCATGCCCCCCTTTACAGCACAAGTACATTGCTTCTTTATTTCATTGTAGAATTAGATGTCTGGGGGAGTAGGGTGGGCAGTGGTTGTCGGTGGGTGTGGGGGGAAGGAGCAGGTGTTGGTGCTGGGTTCTGCCCTTGAATGCAAATTTGTTTAAAGGGCCAGTCTGAAAGTTTCAGTACCTTTTCTTTTGGAACTTGTTTTTTTTTTAACCAACTGAGAAGTGAAGGAATTTGGAACACAGGATTTGGGTCATCCATTCTTTTGTTCGCAACTCATTAATTGGAAAAAATTGTGTCCCTTGGAATCTGGTTATACTTATTTGTAAGTAGGGGAGGAGAATGAATGGAATCATCTCAGCCACATCAGGTAGAACCAGAGAAGAACTGTGAGCATCAATTGTTGTCTCACCGCTGCATTTATAGGCAATGCCAGGTTTACTGAAACAATCATTACAATTCATCAGGACACAGATGTGCTACATGCTGCAAGCTGATTTCCAGCCAACATCCAGGATGGGTGTGGCATTGTCAGAGATTGCTAAGGTCAATTCAGGCCTGAACCTTTATGCCTTAGGCACATTGCAGGCTGCAACAAGGGTTATCAGCACTTGTCATTCAATTTTCAAAGCATGGTTACATTAAATAAGTTACTGCTGCAATTATTTTTGACACAAGTGTCAACTTCAGAACTTACTCCATGGACAACCAGCAACTATGTGAAAGGGGTTACATTTCTTCCCAAATTGCAGAATTCCTCAAATTACAGCACATCGTTAATTGCATCCATATAGTCTTATATCCAAGCGCAACAATGTATTCACAAAACTACAAGACTTAATACTCCAGTAATGTGTAGATGGCCATATTATAATTTTTCTAAGGCCTCAACTGTGTTCCTATTATTTGACCTAAAATAAAAAGTGCAAGTTGACATCTAGGAGATCAAAGCTGTAGCCCCAGCTCACAAACCATAAACGCTATGAAGTTAGCATCACAGAAGGATGGCATTTGACCTATTGGGTGTGAAATTCACATCCGTAGTGCAGCTGGAAACGTTGCTACGGAACCCTGAGGCCGTCTGAGTGGGACCTGCTGCATCTCCAGCCACTTCCACTAGTAGAGCCCCAAGCTGGGAAGAGTGTTCACGTGGGGGTCCACTGCGTCTGCTAGAAGTTTCCCAACTCACGCTGTCATGGCAGCACTTTGTCCTACTGGCTGATTTGATGCTTTATTTGCAAACTTGGACCATATTCAACATATTTTCTTGTCACTCACCAAAGATCAGGCATTGAACTGCAAGAGGGGCCCAGCAGTAGTATTATTTAAAGGGTCTGATGGAAAGGCCCCATGATCTGGGGAACCATCTCCTTCATAGGGGTCAGGAGATGCAGGTGTCCTTGTCCCCCACTGGTTCTGCTCTGCTCCCTCCTGTGGTTCAATAAGGTAAATATTTAGATAGATTATATTTAAATCTCCATTTGCACTGAATAGTTGTAGTTGATTTCAACCAGTTGACTCCCAATTAAATAGACGTTAGCCATCAATTACAAATCTTAGCTGTTTTTCCATTATTGAATTCCATTGAACAGCTGGATGTAACTGGTTAAAGCCCAAAGCAATTTATTGAGGTACAGAAAACTTGCTATGAATAAGTTTATGCCATGTTGGAATCACACTGTATAAGGGACATAATTAGGCCCGAGTCTGCATACATTGAATCATAGAATCATAGAAAGTTTATGGCATAGGAAGAGGCCACTTGGCCCATCATGTCTGTGCTGGCCAAAAAACAAGCCATTCAGTCTAATACCACCTTCCAGCATTTGGTCTGTAGCCCTGCAGGTTGCGGCACTTGAGGTGCATATTCAGACACCTTTTAAATGAGTTGAGGTTTTCTGCCTCTACTACCCTTTCAGGCAGTGAGTTCCAGATGCCCTCCCCCCCACCCCCCTCCACCCCCGCCACCTTTTGGGTGAAAAGTTTTCCTCATCTCCCCTCTAATCTTTCTACCAATCACTTTAAATCTATACCCCTAGTCAATGACCTCTCTGCTAATGTAAATAGGTCCTTCACCTCCACTCTTCCCAGGCCCCTCAGAATTGTGTACATTTCAATCAGATCTCACCTCAGCCTTTTCTGTTCCAAGGAGAACAGCCCAGCCTATCCAATCTTTCCTCTTAGCTGCAGTACTGCAGTCCCGGCAACATCCTTGTAAACCTCCTCTGTACCCTCTCTAGTGCAATTACATCCTTTCTGTAATGAGGTAACCAGAACTGCACACAGTACTCAAGTTTGGCCTAATCAATGAGTTATACAGTTCCAGCATAACCTCCCTGCTCTTGCATTCTGTACCTCGGCTAATAAAGGAAAGGGTTCCATATGCCTTCTTAACCATCTTATCGACCTGTCCTGCTACTTTCAGGGCTCTGTGGACATTTACTCCAAGGTCTCGCAATTCCTCTACAACTCTCAATATTCTTCCATTAATCGTGTATTTCTTTGCCTTGTTTGACCTTTCCGAATGCATCACCGCACACTTCTCTGGGTTGAATTCCATTTACCACTTTTCTGCCCACCTGACCAGTCCATCAATATCTTCCTGCAGCCTACAGCTATCCTCCTCGCTGTTTACCATACGGCCAATCTTTGTGTCATCTGCAAACTTCTTGATCACGCGCCCAACATTTACATCTAAATTGTTAATATCTACCACAAAAAGCAGGGGACCCAGTACTGAGCCCTGTAGAATGCCACTGGAAACAGCCCTCCAGTTGCTAAAACACCTGTCAACAATTACCCTTTGTTTCCTGCCACTGAGCCAATTCTGTATCCACCTTGTATCCACCTTGCTACATTTCCCTGGATCCCATGGGCTTTTAGTTTTTTTTAACCAGTCTGCCATGTGGGATCTTGTCAAAACCCTTGCTAAAATCCATGTAGACCACATCAACTGCACTGGCCTCATCAATTTTGATTGGTACTTCAAAAAATTCAATCAAGTTGGTCAGGCAAGATCTTCCCTTAACAAATCCATACTGACTGTCCTTGATTAATTTGTGCCCTTCTAGGTGACAGTTTATTCTGTCTCTCAGAATTGGTTCCAATAATTTGCCCACTACTGAGGTTAGACTGATTGGCCTGTAATTATTCAGTCTATCCCTCACTCCCTTTTTAAAGAGAGCTACAACTGAGCAAAACAATCTAAATCAGATGAACTCTTCTGTTCCTTGTACAGAAACAGCTTGACATGCTGGCGGGCATGTTTCATTAGAAGGACACATCACTAATTCTGCTACCCATAAACATAGTCAGAAGAATCATATTTTCCTTACACCTACAGCTATAGAGCAAGAGACAATATGAGACAGCACACAACTTCTGTCAGAAGAAATCTTCTGAATGCAGTCTAGTTAAACTAGACAGGTTGCAATTAAATCTCTTTTAGGATGGCCTCAACATGTAAGATTTTTTTTCCTCCCTGGTCCATTCTGCACTAAGTAAGGAGACTTAAATGTTGTAGCCAATCTTTAGCTTCTTAGATATTGCATGATTATAAATGATAGATCTATAAATGTTTTTTAACCCTCTTTAGAATGCAGAACCTCTATGTTTGGGTCACCAGCATTTCTTCAGCAATAAATAATGTTGCAGTTCTGCTTTCTAGAGATTAAGACCGCAAAATTGGATAGGGCCAGAAACAGCTGCAGGCGCCAGGAGGCCCTCCAGACACACTTTGTAAAGGCAGTGGGATCAGATAGCTGTGGCGACCAATGCCAGGAGTTTAGCCCCAAGGACCTGGATGCAGTGCTGCAAGAAGTTCAATGACCTCGCATGAGTGGTCAAGGTCAGTGAATGTATCTTTAAATGCCATATCCTTCTAACTGTATCACAGCCTTATACACTACTCAATGCACCACACCACTATCACTCACCTACTAAAAATCTCTATCAATCAGCACTCATACCGAACATTCATGGCTTCACTTCACACACCTAGCACTGCTGCAAGTCTCACACCCACATCTTACAGGTTGCACACACTCCAGCTATTCAACCATGAGAGCCACATCACTCAACCACATTGTACCACATCCACTGACACATTTCCCTCTCTCTTGCAGGACAAGCTGGCACACAACCAGGGGCAGCAGCACCTAACCAAAAGGGGTTGGTTATATGTCCTTACCTCGAAGGAGGAGTCACTGTAACACCAAATGCTAAGGAGCCAAAGTTCGCAGCCTATGTTTTAAATACTTTGGGACAGAAATTTGTTTACCCTGATTTTTAGGCATAGAGGCCATGATTTGTGAACTGCCCACACCCTTTGGAAACAAAGTGGACAGCATGTAATATTCATGTGACCACGAGCAGCTTCCACCCTGGTCTTCATTGCAATGCCAGCCTCCTCTGTGCACCACAAGGGACTGAGTGCCATTTAAAAAAATATATGCTCCAGGCAGCCTTCATTTTTATAAAAGGGAAATTGCAGCTATGCACTGCAGCCTGCTGGATATTCTTATTTTGGCACTAAGGGACAAGGAATATGGCACACCAGGCAAAAGGCTCCCCACTTCCCTAATGCCGCCCTAGATGCACTAGTCAGAGAGCTGAAGGCCGGCAAGGAGGCCATGTTTCCACCAGGGAGCATAAAGCCCTCAAGATTGACCCTCTGCAGGGAATGGGGAATGTGGCGATGGCAGTTAATGCCTAGACTGTGGCTCCCAGCACATGCACAAAACCTATCACTCACCCGCCAACACTGCCTGATACTCAGGACTCACCCTAACATCCTTATACTACACCTCACCCACACACACCTTCCAATCATGCCAGCTGCACACATGTTTCTGCAAACCTACAGCTATTCGGCAATGGAAGGCACATCGCTCAACCACACTGACACACAGTCACTGACATTCTGCCCTCTCTCTTGTAGGAGTAGGTGACCCACAACAAGAGGGAGACCCAGAGGACTGATGGAGGGCCAGCATGCATGCATCCCCTCAGAGCCATGGAGAAGATGGTGCTTAGGATTTTGACCATCAATGCCACAGATCCAGTGACACTTGGCACTGCCGAGGCTTCGAGGATGACGATTAGTATCTGCTTTATGCACCTTCTCCACTCTCTCTTCACCCTCATCCTGAAAAGTACCATGAAATGGAAACAGCAGATGGAGTGACTGTGGACCTCCTCCTTCACTCCACACCTGCCCTTCCCTCATCCCTGCCCTTACCTTATGCTTTAGAGCTTTCAGATAGTCAAAAACTACTGGCTACTCAGCCACTGCAACCTCAGGTAGGAGGATGAGAGGAAGAGCAGACCTCTGAGGAAGAAGCACTGTCACTTGACTTAACGTTTGCAGCCACCAACTCAGATACTGGAACTGCGCATACATTAGAGGCTAGTTTAGAGTTGGAATCTGCATGTGGTGAGCGACCGGCACAAGTGGGCTGCAGCCAGGCCAGGGGGCTATCCCATTAATCTGTGAATTACCTCTTAGTTGTCTTATTTTAATCAGCTTACTTTTATGAATAGGGTGGATATGTTAGGACAGAAATCTTTGTACTTCTCTTTTAAAAATTTAGAGAGAACTTGACTGTCTTTATTTCTTGCAACACACCAGTTAGCGCTGTGGAATTGTAATACTTTAAATGTGGGAAAACGCAAGTTATATACAAGACTAGTTTCCCCCATTTCCCATCCAAAGAATCCCTTTATCCGCACTGGCTGTATTTCTCCTCTCCCAATGGCTGGCTTTCCATGTCTCAAAAAAGTAACCTTAACTGATTTGAATTTCCTTTTCTCAGAGCTCTCTTCTTCTCCCCTCCCCCCCTTTTTTCTCTTCTTCTACCCCTCCTTCTTCCCCTGCCCTGCCCCTCCTCTCTCATTGTCCTCTGGCCTCCTTCCCCTCTCCCCTACTCCCAGCTAACCCCCTTTTGCTTTCATCATCACTCTCCCCTTCCCCTTCCCTGCTATTCCTCTTCTCCCCCTCACTCACACTCTTTTCCTGCCTCCCTCTCTTCCCCACACTGATTCCAATACCCGTCATCCTCTAACCTTCCTTCATCTAAAAAACCCCAAGCCTTGATTACCCATGTGCAACATCAAGGGAGATTCTCTATTTATAATAAATATGAAGCTGTGCATCTCACCTCTACATCTGTAATGTAAATTGATACTGGGCAATTCCACACTGCGGGCAGGTTACTGTGAATGAAGAAAAGATGTGGATTAGGAACAGCGTGTGAGGGGCAACTGCAGCCAATCTGCAGAAAGAATAGAAAGGAAGGACTGTAACAATGTTCAAAGGAGGTTATGATAAGTACAGTATTTAAATATGAATAATTTAAACATAGCTTTTTATTAACTACTATTGGCTGGCCTCAAAATGAAACCACCTGTTTGGCTGAATAAAAGTATTTGCTTTAGCAAATTTGACTGGCTCATACCTAAAGGTGTGAGGGGTAGAAAAACTTTCTTGCAACAGTATAACCTCCAACTTACCATAAGAAACATCACAGGAGATTTGTTAACATAGAAAAGAACTTCCATGGCATTGCCCTTGCTGAATCATCAAGGTGCTATTATAACAATTATCTTCAACCAGCCATTGGGATAAATAAATACAGAAATTTTCTTTTATATTTCATTAAAAATGCTGTAGCACATTTTATGTACTGGTGGAAGTGCACTAATAGGTTAATGCTGAAAGTTTTCTGTCTGACAAACTGAATAAAATATTTTGTTTTTCAATGGGTTAACCCTCAATTTTGAAGTGCCATCAGTGCTTTCACAGCTTATGAGAAACTCCTCTCATATCCTTTGTTAATGCTTATTTTATGAGAAAACAAATATCATAATTTCATTTGAAAGTTCATATCAAGAATTATGCATGGAATCCAAACACAATGTTTACCCTTTGATCTCCTATTACCATAGACTCTTAGACTGATTAAAATGCCAATATTGTTTCCAAGGGAACTTTGCTGATGATCAAGAGTAAACTGATGGGGTGGTAATTGGCTGGATTGGATTTGTCTAGCTTTTTGTGGATAGGACATACCTGGGCAATATTCCACATTGTCGGGTAGATGCCAATGTTGTAGCACAAGTCTTCAATGCTATAGCTGGAATTGCATCAGGTGCTGAGAGAACAAACATGAGGGAAAAGCTAACTTGACCTCATTCTCATCAAACTGCCTGCCACAGAAGCATCTGTCCATGACAGTATTGGTAGGGAATGACCAGTGCACAGTCTTTGTGGAGGGAAAGTCCCATCTTCACACTTCACCCTTCATCATGTTGTGTGGTGCTACCATTGTACTAAATGGGATAGATTCAGAACAGATCTAGCAGCTCAAAGCTGGACATCCATGAGGTGCTGTGGGCCAATGGCAGCAGAAGAATTGTATTCCACCACAATCTGTAACCTCATGGCCCAGCATATCCTCACTCTACCATTACCATCAACCCAGGGGATCAATCCTGGTTCAGTGAGGAGTGTTGTAGAGCATGTCAGGAGCAGTACCAGGCATATCGAAAAATGAGGTGCCAACCTGGTAACACTACAATACGAACATGAACATATGAACATATGAATTAGGAGCAGGAGTAGGCCACTCGGTCCTTCGAGTCTGCTCCGCCATTCAATAAGTTCATGGCTGAACTGTTTTCTCCACATTACCACCTACCTCCGATAACCTTTCACCCCCTTGCTGAACAAGAATCTATCTACCTCTGCCTTAAACATATTCAAAGACTCTGCTTCCACCGCCTTTTGAGGAAAAGTGTTCCAAAGACCTCATGACCCTCTGAGAGAAAAAAATTCTCCTCATCTCTGTCTTAAATGGATGACCCCTTATTTTTAAACAATGACACCTAATTCTAGATTCTCCCACAAGGGGAAACATCCTGTCAAGACCCCTCAGGATCTTATATGTTTCATCAAGTCACCTCTTACTCTTCTAAATTCCAGTGGATACAAGCCTAGCTTGTCCAATCTTTCCTTGTAAGACAGCCTACCCATTCCAGGTATCAGTCTAGTAGACATTCTTTGAACTGCTTCCTATGCATTTACATCCTTCCTTAAATAAGGAGAATAATACTATACGCAGTACTCCTGATATGGTCTCACTAATGCCCTGTATAGCTGAAGTATAACCTCCCTACTTTTGTGTTCAATTCCCCTCGTGATAAATGATAACATTCTATTAGCTTTCCTAATCACGTGCTGTACCTGCATACGAACCTTTTGCAATTCATGCACTAGGACACCCAGGTCCCTCTGCATCTCAGAGCTCCGCAATCTCTCACCATTTAGACAATATGCTTCTTTGTTATTCTTCCTGCCAAAATGGACAACTTCGCATTTTCCCACATTATACTCCATTTGCCAGATTTTTGCTCACTCACTTAACCTGTCTATATCCCTTTGGAGCCTCCTTATGTCCTCTTCACAACCTACTTTCCTACCTATCTTTGTGTCATCAGCAAATTTATCAACCATATCTTTGGTCCCTTCATCTAAGTCATTTATATAAATTGTAAAAAGTTGAGGCCCCAGCATAGATCCCTGTGGCACACTACTCGTTTCATCTTACCAACCAGAAAATGACCCATTTATGCCGACTCTCTGTTTCCTGTTAGCGAACCAATCTTCTATCCATGCCAATATGTTATCCCCTACGCCATGAGCTTTTATTTTTTGCAATTACCTTTGATGTGGCACCTTATCAAATGCCTTCTAGAAATCTAAGTACAATATATCCACCGGTTTCCCTTTATCCACAGCACATGTAACTCTCTCAAAGAACTCCAATAAATTGGTTAACCATGATTTCCCTTTCACAAAACCATGTTGACTCTGCCTGATTACCATCAATTTTTCTAAGTGCCCTGCTACAACGTCTTTAATAATAGCTTCTAACATTTTCCCTAAGACAGTTTTGGTTTCTGGTTAGACTAACCAGCCTGTAATTTCCTGCTTTCTATCTCCCTCCCTTTTTGAATAAAGGAGTTACATTTGCTGTTTTCCAATTTAATGGAACCTTCCCCGAATCTAGGGAATTTTGGAAAATTAAAACTAACACATCAACTATTTCACTAGCCACTTCTTTTAAGACCGTAGGATGAAGTCCATCAGGACCCGGGGACTTGTCAGCCCGCAGCTCCAACAATTTGCACTGTAGAACTTCCCTTGTGATTGTAATTTTCTTGAGTTCCTCCCTCACTTCCATTTCCTGACTTATAGCTAACTCTGGGATGTTACTTGTATCCTGTATAGCGAAGACCGATGCAAAATACCCATTCAATTCATCTGCCATTTCCTTATTATCCATTATTAATTCCCCAGACTCACTTTCTATAGCACCAACATTCACTTTGTTAACTCCTTTCTTTTTAAAATATCTATAGAAACTATACAGGACTACATGCATGCTTAACAGTGGAAACAGCATGCTATAGGGGTGAATTTTACACCACCCCAGCAGGTCGGATGGTGGCGTGGGGGCGAATGGTGTGGGGGGGGGAGCAACGTAAAATTGAGCACGAGGCTCTGGGAAGCCTTCTCGCCCCGCTGCCGCCTCCTGTCAACTTTACGGCGGTCAGGCGGGGTGGGGGGGGGGAAATGACCCGCCCTCCCGAGGCCAATCAAGGCCCTTAAGTGACCACTTAACGGCCACTTAAGGGCCCTCGCCTGCCTCCGCAGGTATTTTATCCGTGGCAAGCGGGCGTGCTGGGGATGTGAAAGGCCGCTCAGTGATAGCATCCAGCATTTCCGCATGCCGGGGATACCATGGCAGACGGGCACAGGGAGCCTGATTGAGGGCCACCCCTGCCTCCCAACCCACCCCTGGGACCCAAGACTCCCCCCATCCCCCCAAACGACCACCCTAGCTTCACCAGGGCATGACTGATCCTCCATGTGAGGCATGCCCAACCTACCTTCCCTCCTGGCTCCATGTCGTCAGCTGGGCTGCAGTCACCACTGCCTGTGGTGCTGCTGGGCCTAAGAGCTGCCAGCCCGCTGATTGGCAGACAGCTCACTGACGCGGGACTTCCTCCCTCCAGTGCGTGGAAGTCCCGCCTCGGGACAATTAAAGCCCGGGGCCCCGTAAATTGCGGGATGGATACCCGGGCTTGCCGGAAGCGGGTTCACCACTGACTTTTAATTCAGTGGTGAATTCCCGTCCACCGAAGGTAAAATCCAGCCCATAGACAGAGCTAAGTAATCCCGTAACTAACGGATCAGATCTAAGCTCTGAAGTCCTGAAAACATCCAGTTGTGGACGGTGGTGGACAATTAAACCAGTAAGAGAAGGAGGAGTCTCATAAACTTCACCATCCTCAATGATGGCAGTGGCCAGCCTGTGAGTGCAAAAGACCAGGCTGAAGCATTTGCAACCATCTTCAGTCAGAAGTGCCAAGTGGATGATCCATTTTGACCTCCTCCTGAGGTCTCCAGCATCAGAGATGCCAGTCTTCAGCTAATTTGATTCACTCCACATGATATCAAGATACAGCTGATCACAATGCATACAGCAAAGGCTCTTGGGCTCCAACAATATCCTAGCTGTAATGCTGAAGACCTGTGCTGCTGAACTAGCCGTGTCCCTAGCCAAGAAGTTCCACTACACATACAACTCCGGCATCTACCCGACAATGTGGAAAATTTCCCAGATATTTCTTGTCCACAAAAAGCAGGACAAATACAATCTGATCAATTACTGCTCCATCAGTTTACTCGCAATCATCAGCAAAGTGATGGAAGGTGTTGCCGACAGCTAAATCAAATGGCACTTACTCAGCAATAATCTGCTCACTGATGCTTAATTTGGGTTCCAACAGGACCATTCAGCTACAAAGCTCATTACAGTCTTAGTCCTAATATGGATATAAGAACTGAATTCCAGAGGTGAGGTCAGAGTGACTGCCTTGACATCAAGGCAGTATTTGACTGAGTGTGGCATCAAAGAGCCCTAGCAAAATTGAAATCAATGGGAATCAGGGGCAAACTCTCCAGTGGTTGGTGTCATACCTAGCACAAAGGAAGATGTGGTTGTTGGCGGCCAATAATTTGAGCCCCAGAGCACCGCTGGATAAGTTCCTCAGGGCAGTGTCCGAGGACCAACCATCTTCACCTGCTTCATCAATGACCTTTCCTCCATCATAAGGTCAGAAGTGGGGATGTTCGCTGATGAAGAAACCTGTGTTGACATGCAGCAAGGCCAAGACAATATCTAGGCTTGGGTGGATAAGTGGCAACTAATATTTGTGCCACACAAGGCAATGACCATATCCAATGAGAGGGAGTCTAATCACCTCCCGTCAACATTCAACAACATCACCATCGTAGAATCCCTCACTATCAACAGCCTGGCGGTCACCATTGAACAGAAACTTAACTGGACCAGCCATATGAATACTGTGGCTACAAATGCAGATCAGAGGCTGAGAATTGTGCAGCGACTAATTTACTTCCAGACTCCCCAAAGCCTGTTCACCATCTATAAGGCACAAGTCAGGAGTGTGATGGAATACTTTCCTTTGTCTAGGGATTAGGGCAGCTCCAACAACACTCAAGAAGCCAACACCATCCAGTATGTTACAACTGACCGCTCCAGTCAAAGCCCCCAATCATATTATACAATTCTGATTGTGGTGGGAGAAACCCACTGTTAATTCAATCCTATACCTCCACAGATCACCTAACATACCATTTTAACCTTTCCAAATTAAAGAAAGACCCAGCCAAATTGTACCATCTATTAACCCTCGAATGAGGCTAATCAAACCCCCAGGTGCCTTTAATTTAAAAAAAAACTAAATTCTTAAACACTATGAAGATATAAACAACATTTAAAATAGAAAAAATTAGAGTCCTTGCAAATTTACTCTCCTGCCACAGGTGAAAAAAATCCAAGGTTGCTTGAAGTTCTCACAGCCGTCTGATAGAGAAAAAGGGTTCCTTCACAGTAAAACAGTCCATAGTCTTAATTCCAGCAGTAAATTATGCTTTCCTTCCTTCAGTGAATTTCAAGGACTAATGACTTGCAAACACTTTTTAAAATGAATCAATTTGGCTTTAGAATTTTTGAGGGATAAAAGATTGTCACAGTCTAACTTCCCTTCCTTATTTAAGGAAGGATGTAAATGCATAGGAAGCAGTTCAAAGAAGGTTTACTAGACTGATACCTGGAATGGGTAGGCTGTCTTACGAGGAAAGATTGGACAGGCTAGGCTTGTATCCACTGGAATTTAGAAGAGTAAGAGGTGACTTGATGAAACATATAAGATCCTGAGGGGTCTTGACCGGGTGGATGTGGAAAGGATGTTTCTTCTTGTGGGAGAATATTGAACAAGGTGTCACTGTTTAAAAATAAGGGGTTGCACATTTAAGACAGAGATGAGGAGAAATTTTTTTCTCTCAGAGGGTCATGAGGTCTTTGGAATTCTCTTCCTCAAAAGGCGGTGCAAGCAGAGTCTTTGAATATGTTTACGGCAGTGGTAGATAGATTCCTAATAAGCAAGGGGGTGAAAGGTTATCAGGGGTAGGTGGTAATGTGGAGAAAACAGTTCAGCCATGAACTTATTGCCGGACTTAACCCTTTTCTGCTCCCTGGCTGCTTCCTTGCAATCCATCTCCAGGTGCCCCCACCCTCGCCCACCCCTCCCCCCGTCCTCCCCCCTCCCCCCCACCCGTTCTGAGAACCAAGAAACCTGTTGAAAAAATGTAAATCAGATCCTGCCATTTGGAAATAAGCAATGAATGACAAAGAGACTCCTCCTATAGCTAAAGCAGCTCAAATAGCCAAAGAAATCACTGTGACAATTATAGAGACTTTACTTAATTTAGAATAGTAGAAAACAGATACAAGAAGAAGGAACTGTGGAGAAAAACATTCAGTTTGTCTTGTCATTCAGATTTATTAGCTTTTCCCTCCACTTTCATTTTCTTCCTGTTTCTTTCTTTTGGGCCCCCTTATCTCGAGAGACAATGGATACGCGCCTGGATGTGGTCAGTGGTTTGTGAAGCAGCGCCTGGAGTGGTTATAAAGGCCAATTCTAGAGCGACAGGCTCTTCCACAGGTGCTGCAGAGAAATTTGTTTGTCAGGGCTGTTGCACAGTTGGCTCTCCCCTTGCGCCTCTGTCTTTTTTCCTGCCAACTACTAAGTCTCTTCGACTCGCCACATTTTAGCCCCGTCTTTATGGCTGCCCGCCAGCTCTGGCGAACGCTGGCAACTGACTCCCACGACTTGTGATCAATGTCACAGGATTTCATGTCGCGTTTGCAGACGTCTTTAAAGCGGCGACGTGGATGGCCGGTGGGTCTGATACCAGTGGCGAGCTCGCTGTACAATGTGTCTTTGGGGATCCTGCCATCTTCCATGCGGCTCACATGGCCAAGCCATCTCAAGCGCCGCTGACTCAGTAGTGTGTACAAGCTGGGGATGTTGGCCGCCTCGAGGACTTCTGTGTTGGAGATACGGTCCTGCCACCTGATGCCAAGTATTCTCTGGAGGCAGAGAAGATGGAATGAATTGAGACGTCGCTCTTGGCTGACATATGTTGTCCAGGCCTCGCTGCCATAGAGCAAGGTACTGAGGACACAGGCCTGATACACTCGGACTTTTGTGTTCCGTGTCAGTGCGCCATTTTCCCACACTCTCTTGGCCAGTCTGGACATAGCAGTGGAAGCCTTACCCATGCACTTGTTGATTTCTGCATCTAGAGACAGGTTACTGGTGATAGTTGAGCCTAGGTAGGTGAACTCTTGAACCACTTCCAGAGCGTGGTCGCCAATATTGATGGATGGAGCATTTCTGACGTCCTGCCCCATGATGTTCGTTTTCTTGAGGCTGATGGTTAGGCCAAATTCATTGCAGGCAGCCGCAAACCTGTCGATGAGACTCTGCAGGCACTCTTCAGTGTGAGATGTTAAAGCAGCATCGTCAGCAAAGAGGAGTTACCTGATGAGGACTTTCCGTACTTTGGACTTCACTCTTAGACGGGCAAGGTTGAACAACCTTTCATTTTCTTCCTGTCCTTGTATGAAATCCATATACATATTTGTTCCCTATTGAGTTACAAGTCTGTCCATTTCCTTTTTGGAAGCCAGATCCACCTTCTCACTTATTGGATCACATGGTAGTCTGTTACATAAGGATGAAGTAGTTGCTTTTTGCATCACATTTGGCACGGGGTTTTCACAATTTATATGTCTCAAAAATATCTTGTTGCAGTAACATATTGTTTCAAATTAGCTGAGAAATTAAAAATATTCAATCGGGGTAATATAACAAGTGGCAAGAAACATTGGTGCCACACAAGTGCCAGGCAATGACAACTTCAAACAAGAGAGCATCTAATCATCTACCTTTGATATTCAATGGCACTACCACTGCTGAATCCCTCACTATCAACATTCTGGGAGATTACCATTGACTAGAAACTGAACTGCACCAGCCACATAAATGCTGTGGCTAAAAGAGCAAGTCAGAGGCTGGGAATTCTGCAGCGAGTAACTCACCTCCTGTCTCCCAGCTACAAGGCACAAGTCAGGAGTGTGATGGAATACTTTTCACTTGTCCGGATGGGTGCAGCTCCAACAACATACAAGAAGCTCGACACCATTCAGGACAAAGCAGCCCGTTTGATTGGCACCCCATCCACCACCTTCAACATTTACTCCCTTCACCAGTGACGCACAGTGGCAGCAGTGTGTACCATCTACAAGTTCCCCTGCAGCAACCAAGTTTCCTTAGACAGCACCTTCCAAACCCGCGACCTCTGCCACCTAGTAGGACAAGGGCAGCAGAGGCATGGGAACACCATCACCTGCAAGTTCCCCTCCGAGCCACACATCATCCTGATTTGGAACTATATCACTGTTCCTTCACTGTTGCTGGGTCAAAATCCTGGAACTCCTTTCCTAACTGCATTGTGGGTGCACCTACACACCAAGGACTGCAGCAGTTCAAGAAGTCAAGGGCAATTAGTGATGGGCAATAAATGCTGGCCTAGCCAGCAATGCCCGTATCCCATGAACGAATTTTTAAAAAGTGTCATAATAAGAGTATAAGCACTGAGCATGTCTAGAAGTATTAACTAAAAGTGATAGTTTAAACAGGGGACTAAATAGATTGTTAAAAAAGGGAACAGAGGGATTTTTTTAGATCATTGATTGGGCAGCTGTGACCTATTGCTTGCAATTCCTGCACCATGTGGGAACTTCAGGACACGTACGTGTCTTGGGCGACCATGTATGCAGAAAGTGTCTCAATCTGCTTCAGCTTGAGCTCAGGACTTCTGAGTTTGAGGGGCAGCTGGAATTACTATGGACCATTAGGGAGCAGGAGAGCTTCCTGGATCATACGTTGCAGGAGGTGGTCACCCCACAGGCAGCAGGGGTTCTGGATAATAGTTGGGTGGCCATCCGGAAGAGTAGGAAGAGGCAGGATGTACAGGAGTCTTTGGGGTTTGTGCCCTCTCAAACCAGTACTCAGCACTGGTGAATACTGGGAGTGATGACACCTTGAAGGGTGCAGCAAAGTGCAGAAATGCAGTCAGTATAGGTGATTCCATAGTCAGGGGGACAGACAGGCATTTCTGTAATGATTATCATAAGTCCCACATGATGTGTTGTCTCCCTGGTGTAAAGGACATCATGGAGAGTCTGCAGAATATTCTGCAGGGGGAGCAGAGTGAGCCAGGAATTGTGATACATGTTGGTACCAATGACATAGCAAGGGCAGGTATTGAGGTCCTATGGTCAGATTTTCAGGAGCTAGGAAGGAAGTTAAAGAGTAGAACCTCCAAGGTAGTAATCTCTGGATTACTCCCAGTGCCACGTGCTAATGAGAGTAGAAATAGGAAGATAGAGAGGATCAATGTGTGCCTTGAGGCATGGTACAGGAGGGAGGGCTTCAGATTCTTGGGGAAATGGGACCAGTTCTGGGGCAGAAGGCACCTATTCAAAAGGGAGGGGTTGCACCTCAACAGGATTGAGACCAATGTCCTCACGGGGAAATTCACTAGTGTGGCTGGGGAGGATTTAAGCCAAATTAGCAGGGGGATGAGCACCAGCATATAATAGTAGAAAAGAGGAATAAGGTGCATAATGTGAGAGTTGGACAGTAAAAGAGTAGGGAGTAATGCGATAATAGATAGGAGTAGACTAAGAACGACTATGAGGAATGCAAAAATAGGATTACAATGCATGTGTGTAAATGCACAAAGTGTGGTGAATAAGGTTGGTTGGTGAGCAACAAGCACAAATAGCAGTATGGGAATATGATGTAGTGGCAATAACTGATAACCCTGGGTTAAAAATGGCAAGGACTGGACGTGTATTATTCAAGGATAGAAAGTGTTCAGAAAAGATAGAAGACAAAGGGGAGGTGAGGTGGCAGTTCTGATTAGGAAAGACATTCTAGTGTTGTAAAGGGAGGATGTCCTTGACAGGGCAAGGACAGAATCCATTTGGTAGAGTTGGTATCACACTACTGGGGGTATTCTATAAGCCTCCAAATAGTGAGAGTGGTAGAGGAGTAAATCTACAGGGAAATCACAGAGATGTGCAAGAACTATAGTGTGGTCATACTGGGGGGCTTTAATTACCCTATTACTGATCGGGATAATGTGAGAGTAAAGGGTAAGGAGGGGCAGGAATTTCTGAAATGTGTTCACGAGAACTTCTTTGATCAGTATGTTCACAACCCAACTAGAAATGAGGCATTGCTGGATCTGGTGCTGAGGAATAAGTTAGGTCAGGTGAACCAGTATCTGTTTGGGAGCACTTAGGTAAGAGTGATCATCGTATCATAAAGTTTAGACTAGTCATGCAGAAAAGCAAGGAATGAAATAAGGTAGAACATCTAGATTGGAATAGGGATAATTTCAATACGATGAGAAGGGATCTAGTCAGGGTTAAATGAAACAAAACACTGACAGGAAAAACTGTAAAGGAACACTGGGCTATCTTTAAGGAAGAAATGCTCCAGGTACAGGCTAGGTACATTCCAACAAGGGCGAAAGGTAGAGGAACCAAAAACAGGGCTCTTTGGATGACGAGGAAAATAGAGATTATGATGAAACAAAAAAAAGAGGGTGCATCTTGCATGTCAGGTGAATTCTTCAAGTGAGAACCAGGCCATAAACAATAATTTGAGAGGGGAGCTGAAGAGGAAAAAGACTGGCAAAGAGATAATATGAGAATAGAATTGCAAGCAACATAAAAGGGAACCCAAACATCTTCTACCAGCATGTAAACAGTAAGTGGGTAGTAAGAGGTGGAGTGAAGCCTATTAGGGTCAAAGGGTAATATATGCTTAGAGGCACAAGGCAAGGCTAATATACTTAATGAGTACTTTGTATCAGTGCTTACTAAGGAAGAGGAACCAGGAAAAATATAGGTAGAAGTGGAGAGAGGCAATGGATAAATTGCGAGCAAGGAGATACTGAAAAGCCTGGCTATGCTTCGGGTAGCTAAGTCACCTGGTCCGAATCCCAGGTTGCTTAAGGAAGTGTGGGTGGAGATAGTGGAAGGCCTTGCCATAATCTTCCATTCTTCCCTGGACACTTGGGAGGTGCCAAAGGATTGAAAAGTGGCAAATGTGACACGTTTATTCAAGGACGGGTGTAAGGACAGTCCTAGCAACTACAGGCTAGTTAGTTTAACATCAGTGAGCCTCAATTTTATTAACCAGCCTTTTATGTAGCACTTTATCAAACACTTTATTAAAGTTTTAAGGTTTTAGAAAGAATAATCAGGGAAACGGTCAATAGGCACTTGGAAAGGTTTGAGTTAATTAAGGTGAGCCAGCATGGATTTGGAAAAGACAGATCATGCTTGACCAAAATAATTGAATTTTTTGATGAAGTAATGGAGAAGATTAATGAAGGGAATACGGTGGATGTTATCTATATGGATTTTAAGAAAGCGTTTGATAAAGTACTACATAAAAGGCTGGTTAATAAAATTGAGGCTCCTGGAATAGGAGGGTCAGTATCCAATTGGATAAAAAGTTGGCTTCAGGACAGAAAACAGCTAGTTGTGGTAAATGGTTGTTTTTCAAACCGGACGATGGGAGTCGGTGTTTCATAATGGTCAGTGCTGGGATCACTGCTTTTTGTCCTAAATATAAATGACTTGGATCTTGGAATACAGAGTAGAATTTCAAAATTTGCTGATGACACCAAACTTAGATGTGTGGCAAACAGTGAGAACTGCCTGCAATGGGACAACAGGCTAGCAAAATGGGCAGAGAGGTGGCAGATGGAATTTAACACTGACAAGTGTAAGGTGATGCATTTTAGCAGAAGAAATTGGGAGAGGCAATATATACTTAATGGCAGAGCTCTAAAGAGTGTGCAGGAACAGAGGGACCTGGGGGTGCATGTGCATCAATCTTTGAAGGTGACAGGACATATTGAGAGAGTGGTTAGTGAAGCATATGGGATCCTGGGCTTCATAAATAGAGGCATTGAGTACAAAAGCAGGGAAGTTATGCTGAACTTTTATAAATCTCAGGTTAGTCCCCAATTGGAGTATTGCATCCAGTTCTGGTCACCACACTTTAGGAAGGATGTGAGGGTCCTTGAGGGTGTGCAGAGGAGATTTACCAAAATGTTTCCAGGGATGGGGGATTTTAATTACAAATTTAGGTTGGAAAAGCTGGGTTTGTTCTCCTTAGAGCAAAGGAGATTGAGGGGAGATTTGATAGAAGTGTGCAAGATTATGACAGGCTTGGATAAGTGAGACGAGGAAAAACTGTTCCCATTAACTAATGGTATAAGGACTAAGGGACACAGAATGAAGGTTTTGGGCAAGAGATGCAGGGGGAATGTGAGGAAAAACATTTTTACGCAGTGAGTTGCCCACGAGGTGGTGGAAGCGGAGACAATCAATGATTCCAAAAGGAAATTGGATGGTTACTTGAAGGAAATGAACTTGCAGGGCTATGAGGATTGAGCGGGAAAGTGGAACTGACTGGATTGCCCCATGGAGATCTGGCATGCACTCAATGGACCGGATTGCCTCCTTCTGTGCTGTAAATAACTCTGTGACTCTATGTACATTCTGTTTACATTGTAAGGTAACTATTAGTAGAAAACAAATGCAATTTTGCAAGAAGTGCAATAGTATGACATCAGTGGCATTTACCACACCAAAATAATTATGACACAATGTGGGTAAAGAGTCAGTGATTAATATTAATGAAGCAGCAGTGATGGAATTTTTGTATGGTTGCCGGGGTAGCCATTCTAGTAGTGGAGGAAGAAGCTGAAGTAATTGTCCTGCTGTAATTCTCTCTGCCTTTAGCCATTCCCTTTGTATATGCAAGAGAAACACAGAATCTGCTATTAATAGTTTCGAAAGCCGAAGCTCTATTCTCTTTTTACTATCATTTTAAGCTGAAAAAATATACAATTGAGGGATGATCAAATTTAGATGTTTAAAATGATAAAGGTATTCAATAATGTAGATATAAAGAAGCTATTAATTCTGATGGGAGAATTCAGAAAGAGAGGACACAATCTTAAAATTACAGCTCGGCCATTTAGGAGTGAAATCAGGAAACACTTTTTCACACAAGGATATTGGAAATTTGGAATCTCTCCCCTAAATGCTGTGGATGCTGTGACAATTGACATTATTGAGACTGATTGATAGATTATTGTAAGTTAACGGTATGAAAGGATCTGGAGCAAAAGTGAGTAAGTGAGTTGAAGTGAGATAGAATAGGCTTGAGGGGCTAAATGGACCGTTCCTGTTTCTATGCTCCTATGATTAAGTCTGTCATAAACACAATTTCCAAAGACTATTACACAGGGTGTATGATTCTAGATGCAGATTGGATATTTACTCAACTTCTTGATTTCATATTTCATGTTACTTTATATGTTTATTGGTTAAAATGCTTTTATTAAACAGAAGCAAGAAGAGTTATTCAATTTCTTTCCATTACATTGGCTGTGTGCATTCAAATCATCATTTAATATAATTAAGCACTACAATTTAAACTTTTATATAATGGAGACACGAAACAGATGCTCGCGCAACGAATGCCAAAGCAGAAATATGGTAAGTTTAGAGTAAATGTCATGAAAAGAAAAACAATTTGAATGAACAAGTTAAATATTGCCTGAAGAGGTCTTAATTCCCAAACTTCATGCCAACATCGGCACATTTTTCCCATCTGCATTTGATTGAGTAATTAAATGTTATCCTATCACTGAGCAGTTATGCATCACTTAATAGAGTATATTACCAATATGCAGTCCTTCAAAATTAGCAATGTCTTGTATTTTGGAAGATTATTTTTAGGTGAAACACAGTGAAGAATTTATTGGCAACAACAACTTACATTTACATAGGACCTTTAACATAATAAAACATCCCAAGGCACTTCACAGGAACATTGGAAAACAAAGTATAACACCGAGCCACGAAAGGAGATAGTGGGCTGAGTTTTTCCAGCTTGCCGCCAATTTCGGCGGGCAGCTTCAAAAACAGTATGGCGCACGTGCGAGATGGGTGCTACGGCGACACCGCAATATTGAGTATATGACCTCTCCCCACCGCCCCCAAAGTTCAGAACCTTTTACCTTTACTCCTTCCCATCACCCCCTCGACCAATTAGGTAAGTTTTCTCTCCCCTCCCCCACTCCCACCCTGAAAACTTACCTACTCCCCTATCCCAATAAATGATCCGGCGCCGGATTTCCAGCAGCCGGCCAGAATATCGCAGCAGAATGGCCATCACGATGAGGTAAGTATTAATTCATTTATTTACATAAATTAAAATATTTTAATGAGGCTTCCGTCACCGAGCGGCAGGGGGGCGGCGGGGGGGGGGGGGCATGTGTGGGGCGCCACGAGACCTCGTTGCTGTCGGTAAAATGTGGGGGGGGGGGCCTTCCTGGCATTGAGGCATTTTCCGTGTCCCCCGCCAAGAACCCTGACGTCGGGGTGCTGGTAAAATCCAGCCCAATAGGTCAGATGACCAAAAGCTTGGTCAAAGAGTTAAGTTTTAAGGAATGTCTTAAAGGAGGAAAGCGAGGTGGAGAGGCAAAGAGGTGTAGGGAGGGTATTCCAGAGCTTGGGGCCTAGGCAACTGAAGGCATGGCCAGCAATTGTGGTGTGATTAAAATCAGGGATACGCAAGAGCCCAGAATTATATGAGCGCAGATATCCTGGAGGGTTATAGGGCTGGAGGAGACTACAGAGTAGGGAGAGGTGAGGCCATGGAACAATTTGAAAACAGGGACGAGAATTTTAAAATCTAGATGTTGTTTGACTGTAGCCAATGTAAGTCAGTTAGCACAGGGGTGATAGCGGAACAGCACTTGGTGTGACTTAAGACACAGCAGCAGAGTTTTGGTTGACCTCAAGTTTACAGAGAGTAGAATGGTTGGGTGGCTTTATAATGGATCTCTACTTGTAATTTATTTGTAGCAGCATTGTGTATAAGCCTCAATATCCCGTATACTTCTAAACATTGCAAACTTGAAATAGCTCAGTTTCTGAAGCACCCCATTTGAAAACAAAAATCAAGGCTGACACTCTTGTGCAGTACTCTGGGAGTGCTGCACTGTCAGAGGTGCTGTCTTTCGGTTGAGACGTTCATCCGAGGACCCATCTTCCCTCTGGAATTAAAAGATCGAAATGGCACTATTTTGAAGAAGGGCAGGGGAGTTATCCCCGATGTCCTGGCAAATATTTATCCCTCAATCAACTTTGTCACAGTTTGAGCTTTTAAGCATTTTTTTCTATTCCACTAATTGCACAGACTTTCTCGAGTGAGCTGCACCTCCGATGATATGTGTGTCCATCTTGTATTTATAGTCCAGGGTTAACAATTACCATATTTTGCAGGAGACTTCACACTGGCATTTAAACAGATTCTTAATATAACAAGACAACGTTGCAGGGACTAACTGCTGTCAAAAACTAAAGTGGACTTTTTTTGAAATATAATGGTGCCAACATGTTACAAATTGTTGCCGTGGAATTTATAGTACAGTTAGTAAACTATTAACTCTTTATTCACATTTCAAGACTTTGTCTTAATTAATCCTTGATCAAAAGAAGCTACTGGTATGCTCATAGCCAGATGATCTTTGATCCTCCATTTTAAGCTTAGAAATGGAACAGCATCTATTTCGTCTTGGCCTACCAAACCTTTCAAAAGTACATGTAGAAGTCTACCAAGACAAAATATCTCTCTTATCACTCTGACAGTGTCTCCATTAGCTTCATTCCCCACAGACCTAGGTTGCTGATCTTTCTGTTTTCAGTTACATTGTAATCATATTCCCTTTCAAAGTCACAAAGGAACATATTAATAATATAACAGTAACATAAAATATTTACAGTGTTTAAAATTGGGACTCCTTGCAGTTCTAAACTGATGGCACTTGTAGAGCTTATATAAACACACTGTCTTTGCCCTACAACCTTGCATCTGGCTGCTCTCGTGCCAAAACTCTAAACCATATTCGTGAGTTTCTCTCAAGAATATATCAGTGCTTGTCTATCCCTAAATTTTTTACCTAACAAAAATGTATTTTACTTTAGTAAGCTTTATTATTAGTCTGAAAAACCATTGTGCTTCAGTGAGCTTTTAAGTGTAGACTCTGAAGCTGCCTCTCTTTAGCAAAGCTGTAAACCTCATTGAGTATCATTTGCTGGTGTGTTGTGGGTAGATAAAATATAGCAGTAAATGTCTGAAAAATTCAAAACGAGTTTAAAGCTTGCAGCTGATGGGAGGTCACTTTTGATGTCGGACACAATTGACACAATTTAAAGGCATTCGGTTGCCATTTTATGCTGTTTCTGATAAGAAATGGACCCTTAAATCAACAACAACCAACATTTCTCTTACTCCTCAGAAATGTTAATCTTGTAATAATTTCAAACTTTCTTTGTTCTACAGCAGTTTATTGAGACAATGTAATCACCTGAAGGATAGTTTACAAAACTCTACCAAGGTTCTGTGTATAAATATTGTGCTAAGAGTTACACCAACTTCTGCAAACATAGTAAATTCTCTAAGAACCAATGATGACTAAAGGCATTATGGGCTGAATTTTATTAGCTTGCCGCTGATCTCGGCGGCGAGCTTCAAAGATGGCGGGGTGCACCTGCAGGATTTGCTCTGGGGAGCTGCCATGATATTAAATACGGCAGCTCATTTACATGGCTGGGGCGGAACACTCCCCCCCAACCCCCCATGACCATGGAGGGGGCAGGCACTCCGTCCCCAGCAATGGCATCTGGCGCTACTGCACAGGTGCCGGCGCCATTTTTAAAGGGCTTAGTGCCTTAAATGGCAACTTACATTTCTAAAGAGGCAGTGCATTTAAAAGTATTAAAAATAATTTTTAAAAATCTTTCCAGCCCCTCTCCTAATAACCTTACATGTCATTCCTGCCCTCTCCCCTCCAAAAATACTTGCCTTCCGTACCTGACCATCCCCCCGCACCACCCCCCACCCCCCCACCAAAGTTCAGAAACCTTCACCTTTACCTCTTCCCAGCACCCCCTCAACCAATCAGGTAGGTTTGACCCCACTCCCCCCTCCCACACTGAAATACATACCTCCTCCTCCCCCCTCCCCACCCCGCCACCAGTGTCCCACATTGGATCTCCGGTCAGAGATCGACAGCGTGGGAGTGCCAGTCACTGAATATAATATCAAAGTGGGAAAGCCTTCGGGATGAGGTTAAGTAATTATTCCTTCATTTTAATGTTTTAACATATTCAAATGGATGTCCCGTCGCTGAGCAGCGGGGTAGTGGGAGGGAGCCGCCACGAGGCCTTGCCGCTGCCAGGAATATGGGGTGGTTCCTTCCCGGCGCAAGGCCCATGACGAGCCTCTCCCAGAAGCATTTTCTGGCCACACACCACAACCTGTGGTGTCAGGGGCTGGTAAAATTCAGCCCTTTGTGTTAAAATATAAATATTCTTATATAGGAAAAAAGAATGCAATAGTGGTTGCATATATTCAATGCCTTAACATAAATAAAGCAATAATTTCCATTAATGAGGACTTCCCAAAGCACTTGCAGCCAATGAAGTACTTTTGAAGTATAGTCAGCTTTGTAATGTAAGAAACATGAGGCCAATTTGTACATAATAAGGTCCCACAAACAGCAATGAGATCGTAATGACGAGGTAATCAGTTTTAGTGGTTTTGATTGATGGATAAATATTAATCTGGATGCTGTAGAGAACTCCCTTGCTCTTTCTTGAAATAGTGCCATGGTATCTTTTACATTAACTTGAGGAAGCAGACAGGGCCTCAGTATAACGCCTCATCCGAAAGACAACACCCCTGCACTGAAGTGTTGTCCTAGATTATGCGATCAATTCCCTGAACTGGGACTTGAATCCAGAAATTTCAGACTTAGCTGTAAGAATGCTACCACTGGGCCATGGCTAGTCATATTACAAGTCTTTTGCAATAACAAATATCAGTATGAAATTTGCTCATGCAAATTTGCTCATGCTCATCAATTCATATATTGAATCCTCAGCTACTAATGATTTGTGTGAGACTTACTTAATTCGAAACATAGAAACTTGAAAATAGGAGCAGGAGTAGGCCATTCAGCCCATCGGACCTGCTCCGCCATTCAAAAAAGATCATAGCTGATCGTCTAATTCAGTACCCTGTTCCCGCTTTTTCCCCATCTCCCTTGATCCGAATTATTACTTTTAGTATACTGCATATATATGGATTTGGTTCATTATGGGCTGATCTTTATGGGACCCCGTGGGATGGGAATGGAGGTGGGGGAGCCCGCAAAATTACGTGGGAAGGCAGGAGGTGGGTGTGAAGAGCCTGTTGCCTTCCTGACTTCATCCAATTTAGTCCAATTGAAACGTTTGCCACAAGGAGATGCCGCCAAGTAAAATCTGGTGGCCACCTAGCAGGGTCCTTTGGGAGAAATGCGGGTACCCCAGAGGGCCACCCTGGTAAGTGCCCGCCACTTAAAATCCAGTTCAGTCTTCTCTTTTATGTTCAGAGAGTGGATATTGAAAGAGTTCACAACCACATTTGTAACATAACAAAGGAAATATGTCAGGACATGCAAAATATCCTAGTGCATGTGGCAGTTGAGTCACAGAGTCAGTGAAGGAGGCCATTCGGCCCATCACGTCCATACCGACTCTCTGTGGAGCAACCCCACTCGATCCCTGTAGCCCTGCAAGCTTAGCTCCTTCGAGTATCGATTCAATTTACTTTTGAAATCATTTATTGTCTCCACTTCCACCACCCTCGTGGGTAAAGAGTTCCAGGTCATTACCACTCACTGTAAAAATGTTCTTCCTCACATTCCCCTTGCATCTCTTGCCCAAAACATTCAATCTGTGTCTCCTAGTCCTTTTACCATCAGTTAATGGGAACAGTCTTTCCTTGTATAACTTATCTAAGCTTGTCATAATATTGTACACCTCTATTAAATCTCCCTTTAATCTCCTTTGCTCCAGGGAGAACAACACCAGCTTTTCCAACCTAACCTTGTAACTAAAATCCCCCATCCCTGGAACCATTTTGGTAAATCTCCTCTGCACCATCTCAAGGACCCTCACATCCTCCCTAAAGTGTGGTGACCAGAACTGGATGCAATACTCCAGTTGGGGCCTAACTAGAACTTTATAAAGATTCAGTATAACTTCCCTGCTTTTGTACTCTATGTCTCTATTTATGAAGCCCACGATATCATATGCTTTGCTAATCACTCTCTGAATATGTCCTGCGTTCAAAGGCGATGCACAAGTACCCCAGGTCCATCTGTTCTTGGAAACTCTTTAGAAATTTAGAATTTTTTTCAGCAACAAGACATCAGGAGGAGGTTCTTAGGGTGATAATTGCTTCCAGAGTGACAGCAATGACTGCTTCCATAGATTACAAAAAAAGTACTCAAGTTTAAGTATTTCAGGACTTGGCACTTTTTGTTCTGCTCTGATACAGAACATTAACCTAAATGAGTTTGTGCCCAGCAGATGTGAGCTGCAAGGTGTGGTCACAGATGTTGTGGTTTAAATATGAAATGCGTGGCCTACCTGAACATAGCATCCATTACCTGTTTAATGCAATGGTATGCTGCTGGTTTACTTGTTTGACATAAGTCATCCAACAATGCCTGAAAAACTATTAGTGGTATTCAAAATTAGAGCTATTGTTAATGTTACAGCCACTAAGAATGTTGTGCCCCTGGTGAAAGGAGGTCTTAAATCTTTTGACAAAAGCTGGCATAACTTATTGACTGCTTCTGGAGGAAACCATTGCCTTCTAACACATTGGATTTTAGACAGATTTTCCAAGCTTTCTTTCTTTTCTCCTGTTACGAGTGCTTCCATTTTTTTTGTTAAATCTTTTTGAGGACTTGGGTTTTAAAACCGAAAAGTATTCCATAGATGCTGGAACTTCATTTTTTAAAAAAGAGGTCATCAGAAGGTCTTTTGCACTGAGCTTGTAAACAACAGTTACTGGAAGAATCAAGGAGTGCTAAAAACAAACCCTTACTGTCTTCAGATAATTACCCACCAGGGTTTTTTTTTGACTTGGGATAAGATGTTTACAAAGAAGTGACAGGTCAAGATTTGTAGGGGTCAGGAGGATTGAGTCTTATAACGTTGTTTTTGGTTTCACTTTGGACAGTGAGTTGGGTGTGTGGACAGTGTTAAAAAGACAGTTGGAGAAAACTTGCCAAGGCACCAAACCCCAACTCAGTCTGTTCCAGCACTTTGAAAAGCCTGACAATGTTTCCATCCCTTTGAGAAGCTCTGAGAAGCGAGCATAAGAAACAGACTGTAACTGTTGCTGCATTTTTCCTGGAAAGCCTGCCCAAACTGATGGTCAATGTCGCCAGACAAGAACTGTTCTAGGAAGATCCCAGTGATGCGCATTTGGGAAGCCAAGCCAAAACAAAAGATATCGGACATCTTACCAAATCTCCTCTCTTTTCTTCAAGAATTAGCAAGTATTTGTCCAAAGTATTCTTTTTGTCTTTTTTTTGTCATCTGACCTCTGAAGAGTAAATCTCTATTTTTTTTTGTTAACCAGTGTATATGTTTATATATTTTCCTCCACACAAGATCAGGGGGCAGGTTGTTCAACCTTGCCCGTCTAAGAGCGAAGTCCAAAGTACGGAAAGTCCTCATCAGAGAACTCCTCTTTGCTGACGATGCTGCTTTAACATCTCACACTGAAGAATGCCTGCAGAGTCTCATCGACAGGTTTGCGTCTGCCTGCAATGAATTTGGCCTAACCATCAGCCTCAAGAAAACGAACATCATGGGGCAGGATGTCAGAAATGCTCCATCCATCAATATTGGCGACCACGCTCTGGAAGTGGTTCAAGAGTTCACCTACCTAGGCTCAACTATCACCAGTAACCTGTCTCTAGATGCAGAAATCAACAAGCGCATGGGTAAGGCTTCCACTGCTATGTTCAGACTGGCCAAGAGAGTGTGGGAAAATGGCGCACTGACACGGAACACAAAAGTCCGAGTGTATCAGGCCTGTGTCCTCAGTACCTTGCTCTACGGCAGCGAGGCCTGGACAACGTATGCCAGCCAAGAGCGACGTCTCAATTCATTCCATCTTCGCTGCCTTCGGAGAATACTTGGCATCAGGTGGCAGGACTATATCTCCAACACAGAAGTCCTTGAAGCGGCCAACATCCCCAGCTTATACACACTACTGAGTCAGCGGCGCTTGAGATGGCTTGGCCATGTGAGCCGCATGGAAGATGGCAGGATCCCCAAAGACACATTGTACAGCGAGCTCGCCACTGGTATCAGACCCACCGGCCGTCCATGTCTCCGTTATAAAGACGTCTGCAAACGCGACATGAAATCGTGTGACATTGATCACAAGTCGTGGGAGTCAGTTGCCAGCATTCGCCAGAGCTGGCGGGCAGCCATAAAGACAGGGCTAAATTGTGGCGAGTCGAAGAGACTTAGTAGTTGGCAGGAAAAAAGACAGAGGTGCAAGGGGAGAGCCAACTGTGCAACAGCCCCAACAAACAAATTTCTCTGCAGCACCTGTGGAAGAGCCTGTCACTCCAGAATTGGCCTTTATAGCCACTCCAGGCGCTGCTTCACAAACCACTGACCACCTCCAGGCGCGTATCCATTGTCTCTCGAGATAAGGAGGCCCAAAAGAAAAAAGAAGTGTATATGTGTGTGTGTGAGTGGCTAAGGTAAAAAGGGAACTTTTATATTTCAATCTGTATGTTTATGCTTTGCTTTGTTACTGGTTAAGATTTGTTTTATAATAAACTGATAATTCTGTTGTTTATTAAAGAAACTTGGTTGGTGTATTTTATTCTAGGATAAAAATACAGTTTATGATTGATCATATCGGTAACTGGGAAAAAAATTAAATATATGGTGTGACCTGTGGAGAAGTGGAACTAGAAAAACAGTGCACTCTCCCCGCCTCAATTGTAACTCTCCTCCCTGTCCTCATCATCCTCTTTCTCAAAGCATAGGAACAATGGAAGTCTGATACACAAATCCATGACTTATCTCATTTTATTCTCACTTTAAATTATTTCCAAATAGCAGCATTTACCTTGAAATCCTGGTAACTTGATATTCTAGTGTAATGCAAGCCGATTTCAGGGCTGTTGGAAGCAGTTTTATTATTTTTCATTATCAGGTAATTAATTCTAGTTAAATAAATCAGGAGAGATCTGTAAATATGCATGAATTAAAGGGTAAATTAACCTTCCTCACAGTGCACTCTAGCATTAATTAGGAGCAACAGTAACCTAAAGCTCCCATTCTTAGTGAGAGAAAATACTCTGGTGTTCCTTCTTCATTTTTTAAAAAGCATTCTAAAATTAATTTTCCTCTATTCGTTATGGATCTCTTCACAACATGTATCATTCTCTGGACAAAAATCAGACAAGCAACCAATTCCACATCTCTGTCAGTTAGTCTTCTACCAGCAGTTAGTGGGTAAGAATAGATAGGTGCCTTGCTCGAAGTCTTTCCTTGCCTTTAAAGGCTTTTCAAAATCTTTTTAACATAATTGCTTTTTAATATTCTTTCAGCTGACTTCAAGATTTGAGCTGCATTCAGGTTTCTATTTTTAAATATGTTCACGCTCAAAAAGATCCAAAGTTAGGGAAAATTATGAAATAAACCTTGAAATTATGAAAAAAACTGTGCATTTTTTGGATTGTTCACCATTTTTTTGCTTTGGACCTCAATCATGTCAATGGAATATGTTGTTTGAAAAAATGTCTCCTCTGTAGAGGATAAACTTGGTAATAATCTCCATTCAGCTTGAAAAGCTGTAACGGTAAGTCTAAGACCCTCTGTACTAACTAAAAGTGTTCTCATCTTGCTATAAGGCAGATTAATTACAACTTCATATATGAGGTCCTGAAGGATCATTTCTACCTGATCAAGTTTCACCTTTAAATAATTCCTGAACTCACCAAGGTTCCTCAGGGTACAGTTTCTACTTTGGGTGCAATCAGCAGTCTGGGAGCAAATTGTGATTGAAATTGCACTGGTTTTTCAAAGTGAAGTTATCCAAGTTTCTGCTCAATCATATTTGCATAATGTAAGGAAAGCTCTTAAACTCAATGTAATTGATTCCTCATGGTTCAGGCTTGAGTGTGTCGTCCAAATGCAAGTTTATTACTCAGACATAAAAGTACAGTAATTATTACAGTTACACAATAAACGCATACGTGGTTACCTGCAGACACAATGTGATCAGGCTTGGCTTCTGAAGGCTGGACTTCTGACTGTCCTGATAGCTTAACCCAAAAGGCCTGTTATTTGTTCTTATGTCTTCCCCTTAAAGTGAGTCCTCTCACATAATCCCCAGAATGCATATTGCAGTGAGGCTCCTTCTCACCAAACCTCCAGATGCCAAAATAATGGCCATCTTGCCAGTTTGATTGTTAATCAGTTTAACCCGAGGTCTGCTCTCTGGCAATTAAGAAAAAGGGATAGGAGAGGCTCTGGGCATGTCAGATAGATAATACAATGACTGGCTTGCTGTAAGGAAACTCCATTGTTCCAGCTAACCTCTGATGTTGACACAAATCCTTATTTGCTAATCACTTCGCGATATGATTAACTTTGATGGAACACAAAGCAAATTTTAATTCATAATCATAAACGTAAAATCTTCCATTAAGCTGTGCAATTGGACAGCGTAATAGAATGTAATTGTTCATTTTATTTCCTTGCATCAAAAATTATTCATTGATGTATGCAATTTTATTAATACAGCTGAAAATGGGATTATCACAAAAAAAGCATTTTTAATAACAATGTCTAGTCGACCACCTGTGAGTAACCTGATTTTAATTCACTGAAAAAGCCTTTAAAATCTATACTGAACCATTTACTCGATTCTTTGCTAGTTTCTTAGTGACTTAAAATTTTTACTATTTAAAAACTATTAAAAGTGCCTTTGCACCATAAAAATAGCTTAATTTGAAGAGGGTTTCAAAGAGTCGCAAATGAGCAGAATTGGCAGAAACTCACCATGCCCATTATCTTGATACGGGGCTGTGGTTCAGTACCAGTGCAATATTTTTTAAACCAGCATTAAAGATTCTGGCAACTCGATTTATGCTCAATGTAATTAAGGCTTCGAATTCCTCTATCTTTTACACTAGTTTGGCTGACTTCTGGTGAATTGCACCGGAGAAATCAGCACAAACTGGTAGAAACTCTATTTAGCCCATTGTGTTAGCAGGATGGTAAGACTACCGACACCATTTTGAGGCTGTTGCCACCCATTAATGGCAGGCAAAGGGAGTCAAAAATTATCCCCATGTATTTTATCTTTAGGCCCGGCAGCAGCAATCTGATTCATTCTTCATATTCACCCCAGCTTGATGTCTATTCAATACTCTCCGATATTTTCAACTAATTTTGAAATCATATAAAAGAATTTCAGTGACATGATCAACCACACCCTAAGTAACAAACATTCCAATATTCAATCTTTGTAACAATATGCTGTCATTTATCCTCATCGCCACTGTTATGTCTGAATAATGGTATGAACTATGTTTTTATTTTCCAAGCCACCTAAAACATACCTGTCAAAGAATAGCAAAAAGCAATAGAATAGATATCTATAATTGCTACAATGTGCTTACTTACATCAAGGGCTACCTAGTATTCAGTTAACAATATGCAAGTACTATACAGACCAGCAATGCAGGGGAGGGATTTGCTAGGGGAGGAGGGGATGAGATAAACAGCTGCCAGTTGCTATGCAGAAAGAAGGAGAAGTAATGAGCAGCAGTCATCTTTGCTGCTCTTGTATGGTAATTTAAGCACTGGATTCAGGTGCTGGGTCTTACATTCCTGGAGCTGTCAATCTCAGCCACCTCTCTCCGGGAATGGTGAACATCCATTTTTGGAATCTTTCTGTCATTGGTAGAGAAGAGAATTCCCCCCTTATCCTCAAATCTTTGATCATGACCTTCAGGGAGGCTTTAGAAATCCTGGGGACTTGCCTGTAACTCATTTCTGACTAAATTCATTGAAAGAATGGTGGAACACATTCAACAGTAACTTTCAAAATAGAATTGGATAAACAGTTGAAAGGGGAAACATTACAAGGCTATGGAGAAAGATGAGGGGAGTTGGAGTTCTGCAGAATTCTCGGACGGTTGTGGGACTTAAGGAGGTTCTATATCGAGATATGGAGGAGTGAGACCATGGAGGGATTTGAAGATGATGAGAATGTTAAAGGCAACATGTCTGTGGACCAGAGCCAATGTAGGTAAGCAAGAAAAGGGCAATGGGATTTGGTGCAAGTCATGATACAAATTGCAAAGTTTTGGATGTGTTTAAGTTTAGGGAGGGTGGATGATGGGAGGCCTGTCCGGAAAGCATTGGAATTGTCATGCCCAGAGGCAGCAAAAGTATAAATGAGGGATTTAGGAGCTGATGGGCTGAGACAGGGGCAGAGGTGGAAGTAAGCAGTGTTCAAAAATCACAGTATGACTGCTTCTGCTATTGTATGTTAATGACGATCAGCATAAAATTGATGTAAACTTCTAAATAAATTTTAATATACTCACAACAGAATTCATTATAAATAAGATGGTACAAAGGTATTAAAGTTATTTAATATTCTATAAACGATGTATGTTGTATCTCATTTGTGATTACTGTGAAAGGACTTAATGCACTGACATTTATGAACAAATTAAATAGAAAACATATTTTGCTCTGCAAAATGTTCAGATTATTCTGATATAAATTTCTCCTTTGCAGGCAGATTTGAAGCAATTGTAAAGGTATTTGTGAAACAGGAATTCACAGCAAAATATAGGCCTATCTGCTTTATAATGTTGGCAATTTTTTTTTTACGGCGTCAACAATACAGGATATTATGAAGGAGATGACTGGCTGCAGTTAAATAATGAAGCAAAACTGTGTGCAACAGACAAGATAATAAATGTCCTGGCTTTTAACAACATGCAATGCCATGTGAACCATTAATGCCAAGTATAACCACACAGCTGAAAATTATTCTGTATCTTCAGAAGATTACATTACTAAATTATTACTGAAATGATATACTATTTTTATACTGATGCTTTTTGTAACCCAACTTTAGAGATTTCCTATCATTATCAGAGTATTTCTACAGGTAGTTCTATTTCCTTGTGTATTTTTGCTTTGTTTTTGTATATAATTTATTGTCTCTGTGCATGTACCAGTAGCCAATAAGAAGAAGTGAAGACGATGGAACAATTGCTTTACTTATTGCTTTCTGTTTTGCCACTGTATATAGTGATTTTATTACTAAAACCATTATTGTACTAAAGAAAGTAGTTTCGGATAGGTATCTGTTTAGAGTAAGGCTCCATTTAGGAAACTAGTTAAACCACTGAATGTATCTTAAAATAAGGTTAGAGTCATCAGAATTCCATTCTCTAAGACTAGATTCATTCCCAATTTTAATGTTAGGAGAAAGTGGACAGTAGTAGTTCTTCCTTCAAACATTACAAAGAGTTGAAAGTAAGTTTCCAACATTCCTCAGAGATTGAATGGACCAGCTGGGTACTTTTATATTTTCATCTGCTTGAGTCCAATCTCAGCACTTTACAGTCTGTGAGTCACAGACTAGAGTGCACATGGCGCATGAGCAGTTTTATTGTCTACTGGAAAATCTGGCTTGACCATGTTAAGTATTATCACACGTCTCTCTCTACAGCAAAGCCTTTTACTTCTCTGGCATCATCCTGGAGGATGAGTACAAACAAAGCCTACTTTTTTCTATGATAAATCACCTCCTCATACCATTGCCATTGTTATCTCTAAAATCAAATGGAAAGGCATCACAAATTTCTTCATCTCAAAGATTGAGATTAACCACACTGCTGGCCCTTCAACCAACTTCACCTTATATTCCCAACCTCTGTTGCCCCTCAAAGACATCAACAACCCCCTTTATCTACTCCTACTCCCCAATCAACTACTGACCACTCAAATAACTTTCTTGTCCTCATGTGACAACATTTGCTGTGATATTTACTAAAATGGTACCAGAGATGCAGGACTTCAATTATGTGGAGAGACTAGAGAAGCTGGTGTTGTCCTCCTTAAAGCAGAGAAGTTTAAGTGGAGACTTAATAGAGATCATGAAGGGTCTTAATAGAATAAATAAGGAGAAACTGTTTCCAGTGGCAGAAGGGTCAGTAGTCAGAGGTAATGAGCAAATGGAACAGAGGTGTGTTGAAGACAATTCTTTTTATGTAGCGAGTTGTTATGATCTGGAATGCATTGCTTGAAAGGCTGATTTTTTTTTAATTCATTCATGGGATGTGAATGTCGCTGGCTAGGCCAGCATTTATTACCCATCACTAATTGCCCTTGAGAAGGTGGTGGTGAGCTGCCTTCTTGAACCGCCGCAGTCCATGTGGGGTAGGTACACCCACAGTGCTGTTAGGAAGGGAGTTCCAGGATTTTGACCCAGCGACAGTGAAGGAACGGCAATGTAGTTCCAAGTCAGGATGGTGTGTGGTTTGGAGGGAAAATTGCAAGTGGTGGTGTTCACATGCATTTGCTGCCCTTGTCCTTCTAGGTGGTAGAGGTGTTGTCTAAGGAGCCTTGGTGCGTTGCTGCAGTGCATCTTGTAGATGGTACACACTGCTGCCACTATGTGTCAGTGGTGGGGGGAGTGAATGCTTGTGGATGGGGTGCCAATCAAGCAGGCTGCTTTGTCCTGGATGGTGTTGAGCTTCTTCAGTGTTGTTGGAGCTGCATCCATCCAGGCAAGTGGAGAGTATTCCATCACAATACTGACTTGTGCCTTGTAGATGGTGGACAGGCTTTGGGGAGTCAGGAGGTGAGTTACACGCCGCAGGATTCCTAGCCTCTAACCTGCCCTTGAAGCCATGATATTTATATGGCTACTCCAGTTCAGATTCTGGTCAATGGTAACCCCCCAGGATGTGGATAGTGGGAGATTCAGCGATCGTAATGCCATTGAATGTCAATTGGAGATGGTTAGATTCTCTCCTATTGAAGATAGTCTTTGCATGGCACTAATGTGGCACAAATGTTATTTGTCACTTATCAGCCCAAGCCTGCATATTGTCCAGGTCTTGCTGTATTTCTACACAGACCGCTTCAGTATATGAGGAGTCGCGAATGGTGCTGAACATTATGCAATCATCAGCGAACATCCCTGCTTCTGACCTTATGATTGAAGGAAGGTCATTGATGAAGTAGCTGAAGATGGTGGGGCCTAGGACACTACCCTGAGGAACTCCTGCAGTGATGTTCTGGAGCTCAGATGATTGACCTCCAACAACCACAACCATCTTCCTTAGCACTAGGTATGACTCCAACCAGCGAGACTTTTCCCCCTGATTCCCATTGACTCCAGTTTTGCTTGGGCTCCTTGATGCCATACTCAGTCAAATGCTACCTTGATGTGAAGGGCAGTCACTCTCACCTCACCTCTTGAGTTCAGCTCTTTTGTTCATGTTTGAACTAAGGCTGTAATGAGGTCATGAGCTGAGTGGCCCTGATGTTACCCAAACACAGCGTCACTGAGCAGGCTATTGCTAAGCAAGTGCTGCTTGATAGCGCTGTTGATGACACATTCCATCACCTAACTGATAATTAGGAGTAGATGGGGCGATAATTGGTCAGCATGGACTTGTCCTGCTTTTTGTGCACAGCACATACCTGGGCAATTTTCCACATTGCCGGGTAAATGCCAGTGTTGTAGCAGTACTGGGCACGGCAGGTTCTGGAGCACAAGTCTTCAGTACTTTTGCCAGAATATTGTTAGGGCCCTTAGTCTTTGCAGTATTCAGTGCCTTCAGTCATTTCTTGATATCACAAGTGAATCAAATTGGCTGAAGACTGGGATCTGTGATGCTGGGGACTTCAGGAGGAGGCTGAGATGGATCATCAACTTGGTACTTCTGGCTGAAGATTGTTGCAAATGCTTCAGTCTTATCCTTTGCACTGATGTGCTGGGCTCCCCTATCATTGAGGATTGGGATATTTGTGGAGACAACTCTTCCTGTTAGTTGTTTAATTGTCCAGCACCATTCAAGACTGGATGTGGCAGGACTGCAGGGCTTAGATCTGATCTGTTGGTTATGGGATCACGTAGCTCTGTCTATTGCATGCTGCTTATGCAATTTGGCAAGGAAGTAGCTGCACCAGGTTGACACTTCATTTTGAGATATGCCTGGTGCTGCTCCTGGTGTGCCTCCTGCACCCTTCATTGAACCAGGGTTCATGGTAATGGTAGACTGGGGGATATGCCAGGCCATGACAATTACAGATTGTGGTTGAGTACAATACTGCTGCTGCTGATGGTCCATAACACCTCATGGATGCCCAGTTTTGCATTGTTAGATCTGTTTGAAATCTACCCCATTTAGCACAGTGGCAGTGCCACACAACACGATGGACTTTGTCTACACAAGGACTGTGCGGTGGCCACTCCTACCAATACTGTCATGGGCAGATGCATCTGTGGCAGGCAGATCAGTGAAGATAAGGTCAAGTATGTTTTTCCCTCTTGTTGGTTCCCTCACCACCTTCCACAGACCCAGCCTAGCAGCTCTGTCTTTTAGGACTCAGCCTGTAGTGCTACCGAGCCACTCTTGGTGCTGGACATTGAAGCCCCCCACCTAGAGTACATTCTGTGCCCTTGCCACCCTCAGTGCTTCCTCCAAGTGCTGTTCAACATGGAGTACAGATTCATCAGCTGAGGGAGGATGATAGGTGGTAATCAGCAGGAGGTTTCCTTGTCCATGTTTGTTCTGATGCCATGAGACTTCATTGGGGCCGGAGTCGATGTCGAGGACTCCCAGGACAACTCCATCCCACTGTCTACCACTGTCCCGCCACCCCTGCTGTGTCTGTCTTGCCAGTGGGACTGGACATACCCAGGAATGGTGATGGCAGTGTTTGGGACATTGACTGTAAGGTGTGATTCCGTGGGTATGATTATGTCAGGCTGTTGCTTGACTAGTCTGCAGGACAGCTCTCCCAACTTTGGCACAAGCTCCTAGATGTTAGTAAGGAGGACTTTGCAGGGTTGGGTTTGCTGCTGTTGTTTCTAGTACCGAGGACGATACCGGGTGGTCCGTCCAGTTTCGTTTCTTATTGACTTCATAGTGGTTAGATACAACTGAGTGGCTTGCGAGGCCATTTAAGAGGCAACCACATTGCTGTGGGACTGGAGTCACATGTAGGCTAGACCAGGTAAGGACAGCAGATTTCCTTGCCCTAAAGGGCATTAATGAAGCAGATGGGTTTTTACAACACTCAATAATGGTTTCATTAGAGTAGGTTTTTAATTCCAGATTTATTAATTGAATTCAAATTCTACCTTCTGACGTGGTGGGGTTTGAACCCATGTCCTGGGTCTCTGGGTTACTCGCCCAGTGACAATACCACTATGCCACCACCTCCCTTAGCTGATAAAAGCAGATTCAATAATACATTTCAAAATGGAATTGGATAAATACTTTAACAGGAAATATTTGCAGGATTATGAGGAAAGGGGCAGAGGGATGGAAATAGGTCTTTCAAAGAGCTGACACAGGCACAATGAGTCAAACAGCTGCCTTCTGCTCTGTATCATTCTATGATTCTATATTACTCCTCTACCTTTAGAAGTTGTCATCATCTTTGCCCTCTCAAGAAGGTCATCTTTATCCATCTGTTGCTTCCAATGACCATCCCTTCTTTAATCTCTTTATTCTCTCATAGGTCCTTGAATGTGTTGAATATGTATTGAAAGCTTCATGCTCAGTGTTTCCATGGGTAGGAATTATATTAGATCTGGTGAAAAGAAAAAACAGGGTTACATAATAAAGGGAGTATCATAACTATCACATTAGTATGGAGTAAAACAAAACTCAAGATATTGAACATTGAAGTAACATAAAAAAGAAAGCTTCCAGTACCTATCCCAGTCCAAAATGCCTCCAGATAAGGAATTGGACATCAATATGTTCCAAAGACATAACAACTTTGGAACACGAGCCTGTTCCTCCATTCTATTATATCATGGCTATTCTGTATCTTAACTTCATCTACCCACCTTTGTTCCATAGCCTTAACACCCGCGCCTAACAGATATCCATCAATCTCAGTTTTGACCTAACCTGAACAACATTTTGAGCTTTCCAGATTTACATTACCCTTTGCATGAGGAAGTGCTTTCTGATATCACCCCGAAACAGCTCTAATTTTCCGGTTATGGCCCCTTGTTCTAGACTCCTCCACTTCGAGGAGGTAGTTTCTTTCCATCTACCCTGTTGAATCCTTTAACCATCTTAAACACCTCAACGAAATCACTTCTTAATCTTCTGTACTCAAGGGAACAGAAACCTGGTCCATGCAATCTGTCCTTATAAATAAAGAGTAATTCTTTGCTGAACCCACCCTTACACCTAATGGTGTATTTTCTGCATAGAATCACTTGACTATTAATTGGTCACACTTCAGTTAGGTCTTGGATATCTACTGATTCTTTGACCAAATATAAGTAGATCACCTCGGAAAAAACTTCTGCATTCTGGGCCTTGGCCTCTATGTTGCAGCTTCGTAAAGAAAGAGAGCTTCCATTTTAACCATTGTTATTCCAAAAACATATTATTATCTTTTGTATGTAGTCATGCAAAATATAATACAGCAATGTTCTTTATTTGATACGGAATGGAAACTCTGCATTTATCACAATCTCTATGGGGAATTCCTGCAAAATTTCTGTGTTATAGTTATGATATACAGGAAAAGCTTTTCAATGTTTGCTATTTACAATGAAATCAAAAATGAGTGTGTAAAGAACTCATTTGTGATTTCATTATAATTAGCAAACAGAATCAATCCTCCCCAACTGTGTTTGAAACATACAGTTAATAATATTCTCAATCTTACATGAAGTTTAATTCTGGATCTATTCAATTATAAGTATTAAATTTATTTTTATTTTAATCTTGCAATAGTTAAAGTGCTATTTTATTCATCTGTCATAGACATATTTTATATTTGTTACGAAAGGAAGAAAATCCTATCTCCAACAATTTGTCTTTAATGATAATAACTGAATTCCAATGTTTGATCAACTGGAAATATTAACTGATTTATCACAGAAAAAGTGCCTTTCCCTGTTAAATTATGTATCTTTATTCATTCTTGACATCAAAAATGTTGTCTGTGTTTCTGCTGTCCTCTTCCCTTAGGTCCCAGCTGTTAAATAAATTTAATCCTTTATCTCCAGCCCACAGAAGGATTATAGCTGCCCCTTTCCTCTGCACTAGTGCCTTTTAGGAAACTACCGAATGCCAAATTGCACTTTTGTTTAAACTTCCCAAACTCCTCTACGACATCATCAGCTTCCCAATTCATGATGGGCTGTAGCAGTGCATTCAGTCCTGTCCTGGCTGACATTTCATTTTTTTAAAGAGTTTTCGCACGAGTCACTCAGTTTTTCTTTCTTTCTCTCTGGCACTACTTTACTCAATCTGATGTTCTTAAAAATGTTCTAGGTTTACTCACAGACACTTGCTGCCACCATATTTTGTCTTTATGTTGTTTCTGGTTCCCAGATGTTGGAAAGAATCACACTTTAAATTTGGTAAAGGCTGGAGTCAGTCTTGTTTATTACAGTACCATGCTTTGTGCTGTACAGCCTGATTCTTGTGTTACATATAACATGACTCCCCAGTGCAGCCATGAATGTGACCCCCGACTGGAACACTTACACATAACAACTAATTCCAAGCTACTCAGTTCCTAACACTTTACAGATAGTATAACAATATATACATATATAACAGCTTCAAAATGGACCCTGAGAGTCAGGCCCAGAGGGACATCAGTTTTGGCTCCATCACGGGGTCCCCCCAAGTGCAAGGGGTCATAGACTCCCATGTGGCCATGGCCATGTGGCCATCAAGGCTCCCACTGGCGACCAGCTGCATATGGCAACCGAAAAGGATTCCACTAAATCAACATACAGCTAGTATGTGATTACCGGAAGTGCTTCGTGCAAATCTGTGCCTGCTTTCCAGGTAGCTGCCATGACTCATCCTGCCTGCGTCCCAGGTGCCATTGCTGTTCACTGAACTGGCTCAGATAGAGGAGTGGCTTCTTGGAGACAAGGGCTACCCCTTGCAGACATGGCTCCTGACACCAGTTCGACACCCCACCACTGCTGCAGAGGAGAGATTTTTTTTTTAGAGATACAGCACTGAAACAGGCCCTTCGGCCCACCGAGTCTGTGCTGACCATCAACCACCCATGTTATACTAATCCTACACTAATTCCATATTCCTACCACATCCCCACCTGTCCCTATATTTCCCTACCACCTACCTATACTAGGGACAATTTATAATGGCCAATTAACCTATCAACCAGCAAGTCTTTGGCATGTGGGAGGAAACCGGAGTACCCGGAGAAAACCCATGCAGACACAGGGAGAACTTGCAAACTCCACACAGGCAGTACCCAGAATTGAACCCGGGTCGCTGGACAGCGGTGCTAACCACTGCGCCACTGTGCCGCCCATATAATGACAACCATGGCACGACAAGAGCCACCAAGTGCTGAAAATGCACTTCCACTGCCTGGATAGGTCGGGTGGTGCCCTGCAATACAAGCTGAAAAGGGTAGCTAATATCGTTGCTGTTTACTGTACTCTGCACAATTACGCACCCAATATGGGGGAGGCCTTGCAGGATGAACAAAGATGTCAGCAGGACTCCTCCTCAAATGATGAGGAAGCTGAGGATTTACAACAGGAAAGGCACATGGGAGGGCAGAGGGCACCCAGGCTCTGCATGCAGGGCAAGCAACAAGCAAGGGATGTACGGCAACGCCTTATTGATCACAGGTTCTCTATTCCATAGGAAACACCATGAGCTCTGTAAACCACACAGCACCCTTGCTCACCTGCTGTGCAGCAGTCTGCAGTTGCAACATCTTTGTCTCAACCATTAGAAGCAGCAGCTGACTGAGTTATTGTCCGTGTTACTGCATCTGTGAATACGAACATGAGTAATGCTGGAATGGCAATGATGTTATTTTATACATTGGCATTTCTGAAAGTCCAATGATGTTAAGGGATGAGACATAATCGGTACATGCTGGAACATGTCATTCTCACATTAAAAACGATACACATGTTAGCAATGAACATTTAGTGATAAACTTATGTACATTGTTGTGGCACCCGTGCATTCCATTTCTGTTAGTGTGCTTTTTTTAAAAGCTGGTGGGTGTTCGTTCTTGGTGCCACATCTGCACTAGCAGCCTGAATGGAAGGAGGCTGCTGATCTGATTGCCCTTTGGCTGCAGATTTTTTTTTTTATTTCCAAAATATACTTTATTCATAAAAATCTGTAAAAATTACATTACCAGTTTCAAACAGCACCAAGTCAAAAAATACAAACAGTGCAAAGGAGGTCCGTTTGCTTCATTACAATCATGAGTTGCCTCACAACTCTTCCATTTCACATTTGTCATGCCAATTACAATTTTACATTTTACAGCAAATGAAAATTTTTCCGATACAGTTCGAGGGGTTTCCCATGGATCCAGCCCCTCAGTTCAGCTTGGTGGGGGGACCTTACACTGTGGTCTTTCCCCAATGAGCCTTTGCTGCGGCTGCCCCAAGCTTTAGTGCGTCCCTCAGCACGTAGTCCTGGACCTTGGAATGTGCCAGTCTGCAACATTCGGTCGTGGACAACTCTTTGCGCTGGAAGACCAGCATGTTTCCGGCAGACCAAAGGGCGTCTTTCACTGAATTGATACTGCACTTACTCTTGTGGATCATGCCAGATTGCCCCATGGCTACTGACCTCCTTTGCTACCTCCAGCCAGGTTGCCTTGGTCTGGCGTGAGGGACTACTCTTGCCATCACTGGGGAAGAGGACCCCCGCCTTGCCTGCACAGCCTGGAGGAGAGTGAGCAGGGAGGCACCACTGAACCGTGCGGCTACAGTGGAATGCCCGTCTGACGCCATTAAGCAAATTCTATGCTGTCCACACAGGATTAGTATTCTGCAGCCCAAAGAGATTTGAGCTTCACTGTGCTGCTTCAGGGGAGGCATGACTGATGTGCTGGCTGCCCTTTAAATAGGGCCCTAGGACCTGACGATTAGCTGATCCGACGCCAATACTGGCGCCGGAAATCCCGCCCCCTCCGCATGATTTGACCGGGGGGAGTGGTGGGGGGGGTGGTGGGGTGCAGTGCCTCACTCTGATGATAATGAGCCGCCGTGCTGAATAATGCAGCGGCTCAGTGACAGACTGTCTGCACAGGTGGACCACCATCTTCAAAGCACGCCACTGCGATTGGCAACACGGTAGTAAAATTCAGCCCCTTGTGTGGTTTAGATTGTCTACAAACAGTTTCTTGATTAGTAGAAACTAATTATATATGGGACCAACAGTTTGGACAAAAATGTCAAAACATTCTGTAATTCATTTCTGACTCATTTGTTCTGTGATTTATCATCGCTGCTCTGACATTTGTGCTGGAAAAGATTGCTGTGTGGAGTGTTTGTATTTGGATGCAGAAGTTGTTTTTAAACAATCGATTTGGATATATCTTACTGAGAGGAGTCTTTGGAAGCAAACTGCCCACCATCTCCAGCACTTGAATGAGGTTCATTAGATAAGTTGGAAAATCATTTAATTCATTAGTGGTATGTGCATTTTTACTCTGCACAGCATGCCTATTTCTGTTTGACTGCACATTGAATTACATTAATGTCAGACATTTACAGCCACACTGTATTTTGTAAACATTTATAGTAGACTTATATTTTCAGATTTGCATATCTGAAAAGTGATTGCACAGAGGGCAATACTATATGGTTTTTACAGGGTACCTTATTTATGTGCCTGTAGAAGTTAATGTGCTTCTCAATGACACTAACGCAGTGGAAACTATACAATGCAATAGTGTTTAACACACATGTTGGCTGTGGCTCAGTCTACCTTCCATCTCTCAGTCAGAAGGTTGTGTGTTGAAGTCCCACTCCGGAGACTAAGCACATAACTCTAGGCTGAGTGAGTGCGACTGTTGAAAATGCTGTCTTTTTGGATAAGACATTAGCTGAGGTCCCATCTGCCCTCTCAGTTGGATGCAGAAGTTCCCACAGCACTATTTTGAACAAGAGCAGGGGAGTGCTTCCCGGGGTTCTGGGAAATATTTATCCCATAACCAATATCACTAAAAAACATATGGGGCACGAAATTGGGCTCGGTGGCAGCATTGCACCAGACGCCATCTTGGTAAGGACAAACAAGAGCCATCCTTTATTTGCATCTACAAATAGAATAACATCTCAAACAGCTGTTAGTCTATTTGCATATGTAAATAAGGACCTAATGCCTGTTCCTAATCCCTGCTGCAGCTTTGGTTTGCCCTAAGGCAGCTAGCGCCAATGTTAATTGCCTATGGGAAAATCAATGCTGAACACCACGTAAGTAAAAAAAAAGTAAGTACTGACCATAAACACTGCCACTTCCACTCCAGGATCTCCAACCTCCCTCCTGACTTCAACCTCCAGGCCCCTCCGATCTCCTCCCGGCCCCAGACCTGACCCCGATCCTGACCCTCTTGCCTTTTCCTACCCCTGACAGCATAGCAGACCACCCAAAAGTACACCCGTCATCTTCCTTTCCAATCCCTCATTGCATTCCTGACCCCTCAGCAGTACCTCCGAGTTTTGCGAGCTTTCTCCCCTACCCAGAAGTACTTCCAAGGTCTGCGATCTTCCTGCCTGAAACCCCACCAATCCCTATTGTTATAGTATCCCAAAATAATTTAGGATCGATGTTGTTCGTGCGTATGTATATGTGTATATCCATAATAACACATCAACCATTGCAGTCTGTGTACCAAACACACATTTTATCATTCTGTTACACATGTAGAGATGTATAACATATAAGAGATCCAAGCTCCAGGACCTGTGTTAAAGTGTGATTATTTTGGAGCTCTGGGATCCACAAGACACGGCTGCAAGGGGTTTGTGAGTAGAACTCAAACCCTATGAGCGATGTAAATGCTGAATTTGATTGTGAGAAAAATGAGATGGCTGCCGCAGCAGCAGTGAACACGCAGTTCCAACCCATGTTGAATTGAAAGGCTGACCGACCTTTTGGAGGCATTCGAAAAGTTTAAGTAAAAGAGCAAATGAAATTCAGTAGTTTTCTAAAGGCACTAATGAAGAGAAAAAAGGTCAACTACATCCTTTTGTGAACAGGAGAGAAATGATGAGATCTTTTCAACAGCTGGGAACCATGTGAGGATGACAGCAAAAGCCCAGACAAGATTTTTGAGAAATTCAGCACACATCTTCAACCAAAGTCAAACCATCATATCCACCGTTATAAATTTCAGATCCTGAGACGGGAACCAGGTGAGCCTGTTGACAATTTCTTCACAAGATTGAGAAGCATAGCCAGTAAGTGTAAATTCAAAGACATGGATGAAAGGCTGGTAGATCAGCTCATCTGGGGCTCTGCACACCCTCGTGTGAAAAAGGCTCTAATTGGAAAGGACAAGCTTACAATATTGCAGGCTGTAGACACTGCCAGAGTATATAGGCTGTAGACTCTGCCAGAGTATATAAAGCCTCGACTGGACAGGTGAAGATGCTGACTACACAGCTAGCCTTCAGCTAAGGCAAGGGAAAGGAAGCAGGGCTGATGCAGTGAAACAGCAACAAAGGAATACACACTAGAAAGAGAGAAAGATGTGCAACAGATGTGGACAACTACATGAGTTCACAGACAGATAGATATGTCCTGCATACAGATCAAACTGCAGAGCCTATGGAAAGCCCACTCACTGGAAAGGATCTGCAGGACAAAGGGAGTAGAATTTTTCTTGATTCTTTCATGGGAAGTGGGCATCACTGGTAAGGCCAGCATTTGTTGCCCATCCCTAATTGCCCTTGACAAGTGAATGGCATGCTGGGCCATTTCAGAGGGCAGTTAAGAGTTAACCACATTTCTGGGTCTGAAGTCACATGTAGGCCAGACCAGGTAAGGATGGCAGATGTGTTTTGACGACAATCGATGACAGTTTCATGACACCATGACTGAGACTAGCTTTCAATTCCAGCTTTTTTTTAAATTAACTAATTGAGTATATTAATTAAATTTAAATTCCATCAGCTACCATGGTGGTATTTGAACCTATGCTCCCAGGGCATTAGCCTGTGCCTCTAGATTAACTGTCTAGTGACATTACCACTATGCCACCATCTTCCCATAAAATGGAAAAGGAATTACCAGAGGCAGAGCAACAGGGCAAATGAGAAATAAAAGAAACCAAAAATCCATACCCTGGAAGATGATGGGGTGTTTGAGGACACAATAGACATATGAACCATAGTCCTACATGAAATGTCTGGATATGAAAGTTCTCAGAGAAAAGAAATTCATACAACCATATGGATCAGGTAAAGGTGGAAAGTAAGCCCACAACCATAAACCTGAAGCTGAAGCTTGATACTGGAGGACAGATTAACATCATTCCACTCAGACTATACCAAAAGATCTTGCCTGAAAATTTGAAAGGTAATGTTTACCCAAAGAAAGATGCTCTGAAACCGAGCAATGTCATATTGATGGCATATGGTCAAACTGAGATTCCATTGCTGGGAATGACCCAAATCAAAGGGGCACACAAAGGAAAAGATGTTTACTGTATGTTCTACATCACTGAAACAGATGGCCCAGCTATCCTAGGTTTGAGCAGCTGCGAAGAGCTGTAGCTGATCTCAGTAAACCATGAGATGAAGGAGGCATCAATGAAAGTCTAAGGCAGCACACCTATTGAAAAGCGCCCTCCAATCAGAAGCAAGGAAGATTTAGTCCAAATGTATCCAGGCTGTTCAGATGAGATGGTTGGATGCTTTGAAGATTTTGGATATCACATCCCATTGACCCAGAGAAGAAACCAATGATTCATCCCCCACATAAAATACCTATAGTGCTAAAATGAAAGCTTGAAAGAGAATTCAAAGACATGAAAGAAAATAAAGTGATTGCTAGAGTCACGGAGCCTCCAGTTTGGGTAAATTCCATTGTGGTGTGAGAGAAGCCAAATGGACAGCTACAAATTTGCCTGGATCCCAAAGATCTTAATCAAGCAATAAAGAGGAATCACTACCCTACTCCACACTGGAAGCAATCACGTCAGCACCATCAGGGGCAAAGGTTTTCAGCAAGCTTGATGCCAGAAACGGCTCCTGGATCATGAAGCTTGATGAGGAATCTTCGCTGTTGACAACATTCAACACACCCTTTGGATGGTACAAATTCCTGCATGAACCCTTCAGTGTTAAAGTGAACCAGGATGTGTTCCAGCAAAAAATAAATGAGGTATACAGGGGATGCAAAGGAGCAATTAGCATAGCTCATGATATCCAATCTATGGTGTAGATGGAAAAGACCATGACTACCATTTACATGAAACCAGGAAAGCTGGGATCAAGCTAAATGCAGCCAAATGTATTTATAAAGGTGACAAAATGCCAGTTCTTTGGAATGGTGTACACAGCTGAGTCCTGAAAAAGTCACAGCTATCTCAGATGGAAGCTTGAAGAGCCAAAAAAAGAACTGAGACGTTTTCTTGGCTTGATTCAGTACATGAGCTCTTTCTTACCTCGCATATCAGAGCACACAACAAACCTATGAGAGCTGATGAGAGATGTTGAGTACCAATGGTCAGAGTCACATGAGAGGAGGCTCAGTAAACTCAAAGCAGTAATATGCAAGGAGACAAGTCTGTCATACATCAACAGAGTCAATCCTGTTACTGCGCAAGTAGATGCTTCTACATGAGGACTGGGAACGGCCCTGGTACAACAAGGAAAGCCGATCGGTAAGTAGGTTTGGGTAGCTAGACTTTATCTTAACTTGACTATTTTCACACTGTATCCTCTGTAATAACAAACAAGGTCAAGTAAGCCAGCTTAATACTAACACGTGACCAAAGAAGCCATTTTGTGTCTTGCATTAACAAATGCACTAATCAACTTAATCTATTAAGTAGTGACCAATCAAGACACAATGATTACAAAGCAATGGATCTTGATTGAGATGTAATTAATGAATTAATAATCATGACAGAAAGAACAGGCTTTAATTTAAAAGTATTAAGTTTAAAACCAAGTCATAGAGCTATACAGCACTGAAACAGGCCCTTCGGCCCATCATGTCTGTGCCGACCATCTAGCACCTAACTATTCTAATCCCGTTTTCCAGCACTTGGCCTGCAGCCTTGTATGCTACAAGTGCTTCAAGTGCTCATCTAAATACTTCTTAAATGTTGTGAGGGTTTCTGCCTCTACCATCCCTTCAGGCAGTGTGTTCCAGATTCCAACCATCCTCTGGCTGAAAAAAATGTTTCCTCCAAGCCCCTCTAAACCTCCTGCCCCTTACCTTAAATGTATGCCCTCCTGATTATTGACCCCTCCGCTAAGGGAAAAGGTTTCTTCCTATCAATGCCCCTCACAATTTTGTATACCTTAAGTATAGTCTTAAGAATGTTAGAAAGTTCAGTGTCAGCAGAATTTTGTAACTCACTATAATATAAAGTCAGCAGAAGAAGTATTGTGATTCGGATAACATTCAATAGCTTGGCTAACAAAGAATCAATTTCAGTGTAAATTCATACTGTCTAAGGGGATAACAACTATAATGAATAGACGTCTTCATAATCTTACTTTGTAATTATTGCCAAAAGTTTTATTCATTAATCCCCTATTAGAGTAAGGTAGTAACTGACATCACAGGGCCTGGACCAATCATCAGGCAAACCACATGGTGGTTTGATGGCCAAAGGGGGATAAAAACCAGGGTCCACAATGCTTCATCATTGCAGAAACAATAGAAGATCTGGGAGGTAGAAGGTCAGACCAACAGCCAAGTTCTCCACCTGATGACGAACCAAGATCAAAATGAGAGGACCAGGGTCACCCTGCGAATAGTACTCATTCAGGAAGCGCACCTGCGAAAGCTGTGACATTACATTGCCAAGTTTGTTAAGTATGATCTACTTTCAATGCTAAGTATTATTTTACTTTCAATAAAGTTTCCAAATTTATTAATCAAGTATCCTGTTGCCTTAATTGGTTAAGTCTTGCCTGAGTTAAGTTGGATTTGGGTCTGCAAGGGACTTCCATTGGTGACCACGGCAGGACTACTTGATTAATAAAGAAGGACCTTAATGTGTATTGTCTGGCCAACAATTACACCAGGAGGGTTGTAAGTTCACTGAGAGCATAGGGTAACCATGACCTCAGTATCCTCCCAGTATGAGAGGAGGTTGCACAAAATGTCCGACCTCGATCTCATTCAGATGCTCCTGATGGAGTGTCCGACAAAAGGAGAATGAATTCCGCTTAGAGACACGATCACCTTTATTCAGGAATGTGTCGACAGTAAGAAGTTTAAAGCCACGAGGGCAACAAACCTTTTGGCATATGGCGCATATTATTGCACCGTGGAGAAAGATAAAGAAGTTGAGGAGTTAAAACAGTTGTTTTAGAGAGAGAAAAAGCAAAAGGCTCAGGAGCTGGAGGCCTTAAGAAAAACAAAACTTAATTCTGCAGTCCCGGATTCGTGACCTGGAAAAAGATGTCGATCGGACAGCAACAGAAAGAACTAGTGCTGGCCGCTGAAACACAAAACTAAAACAAGAACTTGCCAAGTGCAAGAGAGAAAATAAAAAAACTCGAGTTAGATTTGGATAATGCAAGTGGAACCCCTGAAGAGCATATTGACCAGCGGCAACTTTTTGAACTGGAAGGAAAGTTAGGTGGACAGCAAGCCATGGCAACTTCCCGATGTATAACAGAGTGACTCAGAGGCATATGTGTCAGACTAGGAATGACCAGGTCCACCACCGCTAGCAGAAATGATGGTTGAAATAACACCCCCCTGGCACCATCAAATGCCATTCCTGTGGAAATATCCCCTACAGATTGAAACAAGCGACCCTCCGGAAGTACCATCCTGGATTAGGGAGAATGGCTAAGGGGAAAAGAAATAAGATAAAAAGCCCACAACAAGATTTTAGAGCTGTTGTGAGAAAGTCTGTTTGTATTTGTGTGCTCTGGTTTGCAGAAATTACACTAGCATTTTTAATTTAAAATGTGAATGTTGTCCTGGTTTGCCTTGCAAGAGAAATAATTTCAGCTTGAAGCAGAAGTCTGGCAGAAATCCAATTTGAACTTTTCAAAACACTGCTAGTAAAATAAAATTAAGGACATAATATTGACTGTTTCTTTCAAATGAGGCTAAATGGCAAACATCTGAAATTGAAATATAGTTGAAGGCAGAAAGAAGGATAAACAAAGGAGACATGGAAAGAATCTGTCCCCTTTTTCTGGTATAAAATGTTGAAGGTTTGTTTGACTGTAAAAGCTAACTTTTTCTTTAGTTTTCGTTCTTGTCTGTAGATTTATCACAGTTATTTGAAAAGGCATCTGAAGGACAACAGGAGAATGACATAATTTAACTTTTCTTAGAATATGTGCTATTTAATTAATAAGTGTTGGTTTGAATTAAATTGGGAGTATTAAGGTTAACTAACCTGTTCAAGTGTGAAATCTAGAATTTCATTAGTGGTCATGGTGACATTCTAGTTATTATGTCAAGGTGTATGTGGGAGTCTTTCATTCCGGATATATGACTCACTCATATAACATTAGCAGTTTTGAATTTTCAATGTTTATTGCCGTAAATTGGAATTTGGAATCGTCCTGGTTGTATCAAAAAAATTCTTGGGTTAGAAAACTCTCTTACAAAAGAGGTTAAAATGTTTGGAAACAATCAGAGGTTAATCTAAAATGTTGTCTTCCCTGAGATAAATGTTTTCTTTTGAAATTGATGATATTACTCATGATTTTTATTGTTTTCAATTTCTAAGGATTAAATTTGGGTAAAGCTGAAAAAAAATGCCAAAAAGAATTGAAAAACTTGTTTAAAATGGAGTTCAGTTTGGAGTTTGGTTTAGGAACATTTTTTTTTAAAAATGTTACATAAAGTGATGTATCTGAATGTTTCACTCCACCCCCTTGAACAGGCAAAGAAGTTAACCCTTTGTTCTGACAGGTTTTTTTTTCATTTAATTCACCACACAATCTTTGTATTGCTGAGTGTAAGCTTATATATTGGGCAATTATTAAATTTTAAGTTTGTGAATTGGCAAATATGTTTCGACAAATATAACCCATGGATTCATTGGTCTGAATTTTACTGGCTCGCTGCTGACCTCGACGGCAAGCTTCAACGATGGCGGGCACATGCGTGGGATATAACACAGTGGCTTATTTGCATGGCTGGAGTGGACTGGCTCGGCAATGACATGGAGGGAGCGGGCACTCTGTCCCCGGCGCCACTGTGCAGGTGCCATTTTTAAAGGGCTTGGAGCCCGAAATGCCAACTTATATTTTTAAAGAAGCAGCGCATTTATAAGTATTAAAAATGACTAAGAAAAGTCTTTCCAGCCCCTCCCCTATGCCCCAATAGCCTTGCATGTTATTCCTTCCCTCTCGCTTCCCCCCCCCTCCCAAAATACTTACCATCAGTACCTGGCCTTCATCCCCACGCCCCCCCCCAAAGTTCAGAAACTTTTACCTTTACCCCTTCTGATCACCCTCTAGACCAATCAGGTAAGTTTGATCCCGTTCCCTCACGCCATAAATGTCCCACATTGGATCTTCGGTCGGAGATCCGATAGCACGGGTGTGCTGGCCACCGATTGTAATATCAGAACAGGATGGCCGTCGGGACTAGTTAAATAATTATTATTTCATTATAATGTTTTAAGATATTCAAATGGATGCCCCATTGCCGAGCGGCAGTGGGGGCGGGGGCCACCACGAGGCCTCACCACCACTGGTATTATGGGGCGGGACCTTCCTGGCGTCAAGGCCCATGTCAGGCTCTCCTGGAGACATTTCTTGGGGCCCCCCCAGCACGACCCCTGATATCAGGGGGCCAGTAAAATTCAGTCCATTGTGTTTTTTTTAACTGGCGACAGTGGTTTCCAGAACCACAAGAACTGATGCCTCAACAAGAGATCCAGTAGTTTATTTTAAAGAATTTAAGACATCAACCTTGGAATAAAGGCTTTACCTTTTTCAAAGACCTTTGTTATTTGTTATCATTTGAGACAAAGTGCATGAGAATAAGCTTCTTTTGGGGAGAAGTAAATTGAAAATTAACAATCTGTCACCCCAACAACACTGTTTTGAATTTGAGATAATTTTGAGGTGCAAAAAATACAGCGTAATTTAGCAAGTTACTTCTGAGAAACTAAAATGTCATCCAAGATAAAGAACAAACAAACAAAATCTGGTAATGCCCGAATCAAATGGAAATGTTTAATTCTCAGTTTTAAAGATATTATGATAACATTGTAATGGACAGTAAAGTTCCTCCAGAGCACAAAAAATGAAATAGAATTGTAATTAATAGGAACTGGAAATTAAATCTGACTGATGCAAGAGCTAATAATGGAATTTTGAGAACAAATATTGGGGAAATTAGAATTCAAACCATTACATTAATATAGCATAGAATTTCTGAGAAGTCCAGAACTTTCCATTTGAAGTCAGGAAAGTGTAAACAAGAATTCTAATTGATAGCTTTCTCTTGGAGATATTTGTATCCTTGCCTATAAACTTTTTTATTTTAAGAAAATCACATTTGATAGTCAGGCCACTACCCGAGGCATCAGAACCATATGGGGGAGATAAGCAAATGTTTCGAGACGACACCCCACTTTTTGACCTTTTGATAGGATCACCTGAGAGTCGACAATGTGTGGCATGATATTAGGATACTGGTGTAAGAGTGCAGATGTGACTTGTTACATGTGAAGGAGATAACATGCAGAAATATTTGGTGAAATGCACTGTAGAACAGGTCTCAGACATGTGCAACCACTTGGCAAACAGCATGGCATGAAATGGCTAATGTGGCCAGTAAAATGAAAAAAGCATTTCAAATCATCAAGGCATTGACACATACTCAATAGAAAAACTGACTTTAAAATAACGAGGCTAGAATGGTACCTCTCAGAAGGAATAACATTAACATAAAGAGGGATATGGAATCTGGATTAAGACACTTAAGGACCAGGTCGAGTATTTAGTAAGAATTATCCACAAGTTGAATACAGGTAAAAGGAGAGCTGGAGAATCTTTTTAAGTGCATGCATAATTGATTGTATGTACTTATGTGCTAATAGTTTAGAGCATTATTGAGTGAGGTGATCTGCAGGTGGGGAGTTTCAAAACAATCGATTGTATTTAAGGATCAGGATCACATTTGAAAAAATGTCACCCAGGTTCAGAGAATCATGGGAATCAGGAATAAATTGCATATTATAATAAAAGCAAAATACTTCGGATGCTGGAAATCTGAAATAAAAACAAGAAATGCTGGAAATACTCAGCAGGTCTGGCAGCATCCGTGGCGAGAGAAGCAGAGTAAACGTTTCAGGTCAGTGACCTATGCATAAATTGCATATTTCTCATTTCCACCATACCTGAAGATTGTGGGTAAAGAGAAATAGGGCACTGGAAACAATACTGAGAAAGTTATGTACAGATCACCCTGCTCAATGGGCAAAAGGAAAGTCAAAAAGTATTTTGATGCAGTAGTACAACCTAGCCATGGTACTCAATTATGATAGAAGGGAAAATGTATTTAAGTTAAAATGGAAGGGATCATTTTCCATGATAGACAAGTTAAATCCAGCTGTATAGCTTGTACAGATTTGGAAAAAGAAATCAGGAAGGGTACTGGAGAAAGAAACAGCTAAGGCTATCACATGTGCGATTTACGGAAGCTACATGTTCGGTCAGGTAGGAATAGTACTGGATGACATAGTAAGTAATCATATCCCAGCATTCATTAATGACACTATGCTCAAGAGATGGATTGGAGAAAGAAGTAACATAGAGAGAACACAGCAACATGGCTAGTCCACGTAGTAAAGGGAGATGGAGACTAACAAGATAAGGCCATGATACCCATGATCTTATGGTTGCCCCATCTAGAAGAGGGTACAGAATGGGAGGTATTTAACGTAGAATCTATAGGGACCCTGGAACAAGAGGTCCATATGCCCCCTAAATCCCATCCAACCATCTTAATCCATAGAGGATATACTTGGGATAGTCCAAATCTTGAGTGTTGCACAAAGAAAGAAAGAGTTTACATGTGTCCTTGTGATGTTAGGGATCCAGGAAAACCAGCTTGTGGATTTACTTTGGACCAAGAATCATCAAACGGTGAAATAAATATTCAGCAGTGGGAGGAAGACCATGGTATGCATTTGAACTTGAATACAAGGATCTATTGTGTTACCACTAATGCTTTGAAAATGAAGTATGGGACAGAGTGGTGACCCATTTCAAAGTCCACCTTTTGCTTCAAACCCACTAAGATCACGCAGATAGGGAATAATATCATGTTCCCTAACCTACCCATAACATCATTGAGATGAGAGTCGACTTTGGTATGCAGGAGGAAGCATGGAAGGCAATAATCCAATAAAAATAAAAGCAAAATACTGCAGATGCTGGAAATTTGAAATAAAAACAGAAACTGCTGAAAATACTCAGCAGGTCAGGCAGCACCTATGGAGAGAGAAACAGAGTTAACGGCCGGAATTTTACGGGCATTAAACGTGTCTCTTCAGAGGCGTCCAGATGGTAAAATGAAGCGCGATGACGTCGGGCCATGTCCCCGACGTCATTACGCGCAGACGTCATTTTATCAATGTCGGAAGTCGGGCATGAGCGAGTCTGCGCTCGCCGCCCGAGTACAAGTAATTGAAAGGTAATTGAGGTCGTTTACAAAGCAATTGACTACAATTTTACGTCTGAGGTCTGATTTAAAGTCCGTAAATCGGCTCGTGGGCAGCGTGTCGGCCAGCCGGCAGCTACATAAGGGCGGCAGGCATCGATTCAGGAGGGAGTTGGAAGTACAATTTTCAGTTTTACTCTGAAATAATTCTAATGCTATTTGTATATCCTGACAAGGTGTGTGACTTTCAACTAGTGCTAAAGGATTCACCTGAGTGTTCTGCACTGCTGATGGGGACCCATCAACTTTGATTTATGTGGTGAAAGGAGGTGATCTCGTGAGCCAGTCCTAATTGCTGGAAGCTAATAGCTGCGGTCAGAGCATCTGGTGTGTAGTACAGCAATGGGAATTGTTCAATGTGGAGGTGGATCATCAGATGAGGAGGACCTTGCCCCAATGAGGGACAAATGGACAAATGTGCAGGAGAATGTGCAACAAGCTGACCCAGTGCACCAGCGTGATGTGGGAGGGAGAGCAAGTGGCAGAGTCGCCCATTAGCGAACACATGTCCGGATACGTGCCTACCCACCAGGAGGGGCATACCGACTGCGCCTGAGCTACCTGCAGCTGTCAGATCACCAGTGCAGAAGAAGACTGCGGCTGTCACGGGAGACTGTCACATCTCTTTGTGAGATGTTGGCAGTGGATGTTTCCTCAAACTGTATCGGAGGCCATCCAATGCCGGTCGCTCTAAAGGTTACAATATCTCTTGACTTCTATGCGTCTGGCTCATTCCAAGCCTCAGCAGCAGACTTGTGCGGAGTCTCACAAGCAACAGCGCACCACTGCATCAAGGTTGTGACTGATGCATTGTTCCAATATCCAATTCATCACGTTCAAGGCGGACCACACTTGTGAGGCTGAGAGAGCCAGAAGCTTTAGCACTATATCTGGGTTTCCAATGGAACAGGGCGTGATTGACTGTACTCATGTGGCCTTCAGAACCCCAGCAGGTCAGTCGGGAGCATTAATTAACCGCAAGAGATACCATTCAATGAACGTTCAGCTCGTCTGTGATCATCATCAGAGAATCATGCAGGTGAGTGCACGTTACCATGGGATTTGTCATGATGCCTTCATTCTCTGAAACTCCCACGTACCTGCACTTTTCAGGCCTCCAGACAGAATGGAGGGATGGATACTTGGCGACGGAAGTTATCCTCTGAAGACATGGCTCATGACACCAGTGAGGAATCCAAGAGGTCATGCAGAGGAACGATACAATGAGAGCCATGCGGCCACCACAGTGACCATCGAACAAACTATAGGCCTGCTTAAAATAAGGTTCAGGTGTCTTGACCGCTCAGGTGCAGCACTGCAGTATGCACCATCAAGGGTTGCAAGAATAATTATCATCTGCTGTGCCTTGCATAACCTGGCGACTGAAAATGGAGAGGCACTGGAGGAGGATCATGTCAACGCGATGTGTCATCAGATGACGATGATGTTTCTGATGATGAAGCTGGACACCACTGACTTGATGGTCAGGGAGAGGAAGCTGAATTTAATTTGGATCGAAGTGCTCGATAGACAAGGGTGTCTTTAAGAGGCAGATGTTTCCATTGAGAATCTGTAAATTTTGGCACAATTGGGATTACCGTATGACAAGACTAATTGTGAGGCTCTGAAAGGGAAAATTCACTCACCTTCACGGGGAGAGAGAATGCGATGATGTAATCCTTCACATCATGAGGAACGCCACCCAGGTGTGAGACCTCACATGTTGAACTACTTTTGTTGAGCAATGATGTTGGAATTGACTTCAGGAAAGCCATGACAAAATCTCAGAGAACCCGATTTTATTACAATATTTTATAACACATTCAAATAAAAAAACTTTCAATTCACCCTGTGAACCATTAGTGATGTTAAAGTGATTTCTTAAATCTTTTCCGAGTGCTCTTTCGGGTGCATGATCCCTCGCCACCAGACACACCAGAGGCAGGTGGCTGAATTGTTTGCTGCCCTGCTTGTGATGACTTTGGCGGATGTCCTCTGCTTGCTCGTGGCCGTGAGGGCCCCGGCATCTCAGGGTTCTCCCATGAAATCTCATGAGTACCCTGTAACACCGTGGGATTTCGCTGATCACATGTCCCTGGCAGAGGGAGCAAGGAGCTGAAGGATGCATCAGAGGTGCTCTGAGAGGAGCTCCCATATGCGATCTGCTGCCCCTGTGCCTTCGTGAGGCTCGGACAATCCTCCAATGGTGACATCAGAGGGATGCGCGGCCTCAACCTGGCGCCAGTGCATCAGATTCTACTCTCTGTGGCTTCCCTGGACCAGAGCATCAATCGATCTGACGTCACGAAGTGCATCCAGAACTGGCCCTTCCACTGCAGCTGCCAATCTGTCAATGTGGGAAGCCAGATGTTCAATTGCCTGAGAGTGAGCAGAACTCATACTCTGGATGGATGTAGCCAGAGTTTGATTAATTGCACATATTGTCTCAGGCAGCTCTGCCAGATTTTCAAGGACCGCTTGCTGCACCTGCAACATCTCCCGCCGACTGGATGTTCTCAAAGGCTTGTCATCAGCTTGCTGCTCTGCACTGGCCTGGCCTCCCACACTCCTCCAACTGTGTGAGGCATCAGCCAATTCTGCCTCCGGTGGCTGGCCTGGCACCTGTGCTGTGCTCATACCTGGGTGTGAAATCGAATCCACGGATACGCAAATCCCAACCGAGGTGTTTGTATCTGCGCTGGTGCTTGGTGCATCGCGAGGATGTGACGATGCGCCCTCCTCAACCTCAGAGGTGGATGGTGGTACAACTGAGACGCTTCCTGTTCCATGCAGTTGGTCACCTGCTGGGAAAATCACATTGATCAGGTTGATCAGAAAGCCAGAGTGGAGAAAATGTATTTGAGTCCATTATGGTCACATCAGTGTGATGGGACTTTTGAGGGCCTAATCATGTTCATTAGTAACTCATAACAACTCCCCCACCCTGCCCCCTCCCCCCCGAAATGCACTAATACACCACTTTCTGGATCACTCACGATCATGGCCATGTCCACAGGCCTCGCCATCTGCTACGGCTCATCCTCCTTCCTCCCCTGCTATCATCAATGCGTCCTCCTCCATTCTACTGAGGAATGCTGGACAGGTCACGCCACCACCTGTCCAGGACCTCTCTCGGGCGTTGTGTGCCCTCTTTTCCTAATGAAAGAAAAAAATTAGGTTAAACGTTTATGTGCGCATTTCACGCAATCACCCAAATGGGTTGATGTGGCTTTTAACTGCTGTGCCATTGCTGAGCGTGCCCTCATCAATCCCTCCTTAACGTTCATCTCACATATGCCCATCTTGCATCCCAATGCAAGGAGGCAGCCAGGCAATGATCACACAGGGGTTCCACATTGCATCATGAATACAAATACACCCTCCCTTGACAAAATAACGATTAGATGAATGAGGAATGCCCCTTACCCGGGCAGAGCGAAGCAGGTCATTGAGGCGCTTGTGACACTGTACCCATGTGCGCCAAACGACGCCACGGCTGCTGACCTCCTCCGCGACCTCCAGCCAGGCCCTCTTTGTCACTGTCGATGGTCGCCTTCTACCATCTGGGTTGAAGAGCATATCACGCCTCTCCTCAACCACCTGAAGGAGGACCTGTAGTGAAGCATCCGAAAAACGGGGGGGCTGAGCGAGTACTTCTCCCCTCCATGACTTCCTCCACCTGTGTTTAAATCTCTAACTCCTTCTGCATTAACAGAACTGTAGCCTCTCAGTGAACCACAACTACGACTCCTGATTTTTAAACAATGAATGAGTACCTGGTCAATTTCATTGAGGTAAACATTTTTCAAGGGCTTACGTCAGACATTCCCGGATGTGGCTCCGCCCCCAATGATGTATATCTTCCCACCCACACCAGCCGATTCAGGTCTCAGTTACGCCGCGGGGCCGCTAATTGGCTGCCCTGCGCATGATGCCGGTGGATAGGAGACGTAGCGCGGGGACGGAGGCCGCATCCGCTTGAGTTCCACCTGTACCGGAGCCAGCGATTAAGGTAAACTTCTGGCCAACGTTTCAGGTCTGTGACCTTTCATCAGACAGCAATAATCTAGTTGGGGCAATCCATGCCCCCTCTATCTTTAGATTTAAAATCTATAATAACAAAAATACTACAACATCCCAAAAGCACTTGGTTACGATGCAACAAGATAATGAACAAAGAGGGAAAGTAATTGAAATCTGGGAAACAGACATTGGTGGGAAACAGTTGTGAATGCAAGTCAACATCTCCGGCTCAGAACTATTTCTACTCTTTTCATGTTGGTACAAACAGTAGTCACAATTGTAATAATAGCCCGTCCTCTGTTAACTTGAGAAGTCTTACCTTAAGACAGCAGAAGCTCACTGAATTGAGCTGGAACCCAGCTCTTATGTCGAAAAGAAAATAATGGGCAATATAATGTTTTGAGGTATCAATATGTTGTCAATTATTTCACCCTCAAACCAGGGAATTGTAAGTAGGTTTGGGTAGCTAGATTTTAGCTTAACTTGACTATTTTCACACTGTATTCTCTGTAATAACTAACAAGGTCACGTAAGCCATCTTAATACTAACACGTGACCAAAGAAGCCATTTTGTGTCTTGTATTAACAACTGTATTAATCAAGTGAATGTATTAAGTAGTAACCCATCAAGAAACAAAGATGGCAGCCTGCACACGTGGGCTTTACACTGTAAAGCCACCATGATATTATATGCAGCAGCTCATTTACATGGCCGGGGAAGAATACCCGCCCATGATGACATGGAGGGGGCAGGAGATCCGTCCCCAGCAACGGTGTCCGGCACCACCATAAGGACACATGTCTTTAAAACGTATTACGAATAACTAAATAAATGTTCCCAGCCCCTCTCCCACCTCCCCACCAATCTTACATTTCATCCCTTGCCCTCTCCCCCAGCACAAAATACTCACTGTGTACCTGACCTTTACCCCCCCCCCCCCCCCCAAAGGTCAGAAACTTTTAACTTTACCCCTTCCCATCACCCCCTAGACCAATTAAGTATGGTTGACCCTACTCCCCCATGCCCCCGCCCCGCATTGCTGTGCTTACCATCGCCCCCCCACCCCCTACCAGTGTTCCACCATACCACACTAGCCGGAGATTGGACGGGATGGGAGTGCCTGCCAACGACTGTGATATCAGAGCTGGATGGCCAGCAGGACCAGGTAAGCCATCAATTCCTTTATTTACATTCATGAACATATTTAAATATAGCTCCCCTCGCTGAGTGGCAGGCGGGCGGGCCGCCACGAGGCCTCGCCTTCGCTGGCAAAATGGGGCCAGGCCTTCCCAGCATCGAGGCCCATGGTGGGTCTCTCCTGGAGGCACTTAACAGCCCAGCACCCACCCACCCCACGAACCCTGACATAGGGGCGGGGGTGGGGGGGGTGGTGGGGGGCAGTAAAATCCGGCCCCTTGACTGAGTTATAATTAATGAATTAATAATCATGCTAGAAAGAATGGATTTTAACTTCATAGTACTAAGTTTAAAACCAAATCTTAAGCTTGTTAGAAAGTTCAGTGTCAGTAGAATTTTGTAACTCACTGTAATACAAAGTCAGCAGAACAAGTATTGTGACACTGATAACATTCAATAGCTTGGCTGATAAAGAATCAATTTCTGTACAACTTCATTCTGTGCAAGGAGATAACAACTGTAATGAATAGAGCAAATGTTTTATCGATTAAGCCCCTATTAGATAGGCTAGTAATTGTAATGAGTTCTTTATATTGTCTGATGCAACATAAATGAGATGCGTGGAGTCCAATTCGTTGAAGATCTTTAACAAGTTTATTAACAGCTAAACTGTTATATACAGTACAGAGCATTTACAGAACCGTCGTTTGGGTATTACATTTGCAGTGACGATGGCTTGTAGTCACATGACTACATCCTGGTACTTAGCTCATAAGCAAACTGAGATATTTAAGGGACATCACTCTTAAGGCGATCACACAGCATTCCCTTTCTTTCCAAAGATGAGTCTCGTATGCTACAAGTAAAAATACATAAAATTAGATAACATCAAAATTAGTTATATGGGGTAGAGACTATAAAATTTACAGGTACAAGGATAGGAATTGTGAAATTTACAAGCGTAGAGGCTTAAAAGTACATATATCATTTCGGTGGTTTGATACCTCTGTGGGTAACCATATTCTCATTATGGGGTGTATGACCCTGACATTTGGTCCTACACGTAGCTGAGATAGTTCTGCCCCTGTGTGTCGGTCATGCACTATCTTCATTTTCCCTTGTTTTTTGAGCAGTTTTGGACAGATGATGGCTTGCCAGTATCATTCACACTTGTCTGCTAAACATGATCTCTGCTGGTGATGGTAAACCCATATTCATAGGTGTAGCTCTGAGGTGGAGAATGGCAACATGAAAGTCTCATTTTGTTGTCCTACACTTCAGGATAAGTGATTTAACAGTGCAAGCCATTCACTCAGCAAGATCATTAGCTTTAGAGTAATGTGGTGAGGACGTCACATGGTTACACCCCATGGTTACGCCCCATTTGGCACACACATGCCCATTGTCAGAAATAATTTCTTCAGGTTCACCGAATAGACTGAATATAGCACTCAATATGTCTGCAATGACCGTGCTTGAAATGTCTGTCCAACAATTGTATATTTGGAGAAATAATTGGTGACTAAGATAAAATTGCCTCCATTAACGGAAAATAGATCAGTGGCGATTTTGGACCAAGGGACTAACGGAATCTTGTGAGGGTGTAGAAGTTCTTTGTGTTGTTGTGGCTCTGGCATGCCTCACACATCCTCAATAACCTTTCGATGTCACTGTTGATCCCTGGCCAATAAACAGTGTCTCGTGCCAGTTTTGTTCGCTCTATGCCCTTATGGCCTTGGTGAAATTGTGACAATATGTTCTGTTGGAGAGCTTTGGGCACAATCACTTGTTTTCCCTTGTAGGTGACACCTCTCGAGATACCGAGTTTATCTCCATAAGGCCAAATGCATCTGAGTGTTTATGGCACCTCTTTTACAGTATCCGGCCAATCTTCTATGATACCTCTCCACAGTGCCTTCAGTTGTGGGTCATTGACTATTTCTGATTGTAGTTGGTCACATTTGTGCTGAGCAAAATGAAACAAATCAATTTTGAGCATATCCTCCACCTCAATGTCCATGCTGTCTACTTGTAGATCCAGTGGAACTTCTTCACTCTTGCTTGGGTTTGGCAATCTGCTCAGTGTATCCGAGGTGACCATTTTCATACCCGGTTTGTAGCAGACATCAAATTGTACCCCTGTACTTTCACTAAGGTGGTGCGCTTGACAATGGTTTGTACCAGATCATCTCCAGTGGTCGGTTTCCACAGTGAACTGCTTACCAAACATCAGAGTAAGTGTTTCATGTTCTATATTTGAGTAATTGGATTGTGCTGAGGATAAACATTTGGACCCGAATGCAATTGGTTTGCCATCCTGCAGGATGCATGCTCCTAGCCCTTTCTGTGAGGCGTCCAGGATTGTCGTCTTCCTTGGATCATAGTACTGCAGGGTACAGGTTTCTGCTGACAATGCTTGTTTGAGAGACTCAAACATATATTGATGGTCCTCCTGCCATTCAAATTATACATCTTTGTTTAAGAGCTCTTTCAGTGATGCTTTGCCATAAAAATTTGGAATGTATCATGTCAAGAAGTTGAAAAATGCAAAACATTTTAGTAGATCGTCCTTGTATGTGGCATATGCCTTAGATCTTCCACTTTGCCTGGGTCAAGGCAGAATTCCGCAACCTGAATAGATGTAGTCAAATAAATTGATCTGACTTACATTCACCTGACACTTCCTGCTGTTAAAAACGAGCCCTTCGTGATGCCATCAGTAAATGAAAATTTCAATCATGCTCTTCTTTGGTTTTGCCCATTACCGCAATATCATCGGCAATGCATATACATCTCGGCACATTTTCTATCATTCTGTCAATGTGCTGCTGAAACAGATCTGACTGACACATAAGCCAAAGGGTAGTTTCTGGAAGCAGTGTCTTCCAAATGGTATCCTCAGGCTAGTGACTTCGTGAGATTCTTTAGCCAGGTGTGCCAACCAATATCCATGTCGCATCCAACCTGGAGAAGAATTTGGCTCCTGTGAACTTGGATTCGATACCTCTATTGTCAGAATCTTGTGGGGGCATCTCTTTAGGGAGAGGTTGAGACACCTCGGATCAAGACAAACCCTAATTGCTCCATCCTTCTTTAATACGCATGTAATTGAGCTGCACCAATCTGTGTGATGATGCACATGACGGATGATGCCTTGCATTCCATGCCACCTAACTCACACTTAAGCTTTTCGTGTATGTGTATGCTGCACTTTCTGGGAGGGTCCATTGACAGAATCGCATCCTCCCTGAAGTGCAGTACGGCATCGCCTTTGAAAACTCTTATGGTGTGAACCTGTCCAGGTACATTTGTTGCAGGTCGTGGGCTGACTCAATGCGGGTACCCATTGGTCTCTTCCGTTGTAATGAGTACCTTGGTGACTTCATGGATAGTCATGATGTTGAGGTCCTTACATGCTGGTAGTCCTGCCTCTACTGGTTTGCTCGTGTCTACCAGGTAAAATATTTGTGGTTTCCATGCTGACTTGCCATAGCTGCATTGCATTTTTGATGGGCCACTGCAGGGGCTGGGTGATCCATTGTATGCAGATAACTTTGCAGTTGTCAGTTGCATCATTGATTTCCAATGACTTTGGTACATATCCTTCAGGATTCAGACTGGTAGGATATTTGCACTAGCTCCACTGTCAATCTTAACTCCGCGTGTATGTTTGCCAACTTTCTTTGGGCACGTGATTGTGTTATGACCAGGGAGAAAGGTGGCTAGGAGTCCCTTTCAGCCTTCACCTGGTCTTACTGTAACATGATTTAATTTTAAACACATCGTGTTTTGAGCTCCCCCTTGGTGAATCCTTGCTCACTACTTTCCAAAGAAATGAGCACAAACAGGATTTCTTAGGTTTAAAGAAGAAATGTAAAATTTATTAAAACTTAAACTCTAATTCGGTTAATGCCTACGGATACACACCGCACCTCATGCTAGCATGCATACACGATAAGCACATGCAGATACTGGCGAAAAGAGCAGAAGAAAAATAAAGTGGAGAGGTTTGAGGCAATATCTGAAGAGTTTCTTGTTACTGTGCTTCGAGCTCACTGTAAAGTCCTTTTGTAGGTAATTCTTGCTTTTGTAGGTAATTTGTGCTTTTCGTTGGGGCCCAGTATTCTTAAACCTTGTTCACCGTAGGAGACTTTTCTCTTTTGGGGTTCCTGTGTCTTCAATGGATTCCAAAGTTGGTGAGAAAGAGATGGGAGCAGACAGGAGAGAGATGTTCTCAATCCAGGAGCCAGGAGCTTTTCTTTTCCAAACACTTTTTCTCCAAATTTTAACTCTCAGTTCAAAACTCTGCAACAGCCAGTTAGTCATGTGACTAAACTAGTCTGACCAGGTCTGTTCTCTGTATTGGGAGTGGGGATAGCTCCTTTGTTCCAACACTGTCTGCTAATATGCAAAAAAATGTTTTTCCAGTCAGGGGTTTGGCAACCCCTTGTAATAGCCTTTCTTCTTCTTAGCAACAATTTGAAATTTCATGTCCACATGGCGAAATTAATGTGCCTCATTCTTGGCAAGTGGGGGTCTGCATGACAATTGGAATAGTGGTGAAAGTTTCCAGTTGTTTGACTTCATCAACACCCAATGCATGCTCGCCTTCTGGCTGAGAATCAGTGCTCTCTGAGTCCTGTCTCAGGTTTGTTTCACTGTGGACGTTATGTATTGGCTTAGATTTATGCAGGTCTCTGGCGTACTCCTTGCTGCTGTTGCCCTGTTTCCACATCTGTCCTTGTTTGCTTGTGTCCTATTGTGACTCCTGGTTGTGTCTTTGGAGCCAGATTCCTTGCTTCGGTGGGCCCAGTGTCCTTTTGTGCCACACATCTTGCACAGATCTTGAAATGCAGGGCAACATTTCGGTGAGTGAGACAAACCATACTTAGCACAAAGCTTGCTTGCTCTTTTCAACCTGGTTATCGTGCCGATACTATTGGCTGCACCTAGTGCTTGCAGATACGGTTGTCCAGCTACAATGTCTTCATATTTCTTGACATCTTCTAGCAGCGCATCAATGCTGTGACCTTTCTTCTTCCGCATGAGGTCTTTCTGAAACACTTCAATGGGTGTTGAGACAATCACCAGCTCCATTATTTGGTCTGACAGCTCAGTTTCTGAAAAATTGCATTCGTTGCCCTGACTACAACATCCACTGATGAACTGGTCAATTAATTCCTGCGGCTGTTGCCTGTAGGACTTAAATTCCAGGCACTGAATTCTAAAATTCACTCTTAATAAGAGCTGATCTTCTAGCATTTTCCATATCATTTCAGGAACTTTCTGGTCCTCTTCAGATAAGCCAGATGTATTGATTTGGTGTAACCCCTCATTTCCAATTGTTTTCAGTATTTTTTTACCGCTTTCTTCTCTGGTTCTAAAAATCACTTGGTCTGTGAAGCATAACTGAATTCTTTGCTTAAAAAGTTTGTATTCAGATAGGATATCAATGGCCTTCCAATTCATGCTGGGAAATTTGGTATCCATCTTTCTGCTGCTCTTTTGTTTTCTGCATTTTATTTAACTTTGTTCAGCTCAGTGTTGTTTCCCCTTTAAAAAATCCTCTGTTGTTTAAACTACCTGTTTGGATGGGGAGTAACAGATGTTTGATAGTGTTTTGTGTTTATTTTGCTTCCAGCACTTAAACTTGTCAATTTACACAGCTGTTCAATAGGCAGTTCAATATGTTTTTTTTTGCTACAGTTTGTTTCTGTTCACACTCAAGGGGTTTAATGATTTTTTAATAGGTGTGGCTGCGTGAATGGAGACTCTTCTTCACACTCGGGTAGTTCAATGTCTTTTTACTTTACCTGCGTGAATGGAGACCCTGCAGCGTTGGGTGGTTTCCCGTGCTCTCTGCTATTGGACACCTCCTGCAATGGCGCCGACCTCAATCAGCCTGAAAAAGGAATCTAATTGTCCCCATTTTTTTTGGGAACCTTTGGTAAAAAAACAATCTTTTAAGCACTTCAAAGCTTGATTTTTTTTAAACCAGTGTCTCTCAACTGTCGGCACAATGACTCACCCGATTGCAGGAATTTATTTGCAGCTTGTTATTCTGTGCTCTGCCTTCCACAGCTGAAGATAAGTTTTTTTTTTCTCTTTTCACTGTTTTGGCCAGTATTTCTTTTGAACTTTTTCTCTAATGGCTGTTGGATTGGTCATTTTCAAAGCTGTTTTACCAGTGGTCTTCAACTTAGACCTTGTCTTTTCACCACTGCTGCCACCATATAATGAGATCTTTATGTTGTCTGATGCAACATAAATGAGATACGTGGAGTTCAATTCATTGAAGATCTCTAACACGTTTATTATATACTGTACAGTATATACAATACAGAGTACAATATTTACAGAACCTTCGTCGGGGTCCGACAGTTGCAGAGTGACTATGGCTTGTCGTCACATGACTACATCCTGGTACTTAGCTCATTAGCATACTGAGCTCTTAAATGGACATCACTCCTAAGGCAATCACACAACAGTAAATGACATCACAGGGCCTGGACCAACCATCAGGCAAACCATAAGGTGATCTGATGGCCAAAAAGGGATAAAAACCAGCGTCCACAATGCTTCATCATCGCAGAAACAATAGAAGAAGGATGTAGAAGCTCAGACCAACAGCCATGTTCTCCACCTGACAAGGGTCCAAGATTGAAAAAAGAGGACCAGGGTCACCCTGAGATCAGTACTCATCCAGGAAGTATACCTATAAAGTTTCCGAACACTGTTTAAGGCGGCTCGCCTTGTGACAATGAGGTCTAGCTGGTGCCAACGACGCGATCTTGGGTGCCTCCATGAAACCTGATGACAGGGTTTAGTGTGAAAGAACGAGTTGGTGATGCAGAGGTTATGATAGGTGCACAACTCAAGCAGTCTCTGCCCATTCTCATTCATCCTTCCAACGCCATAGCGCCCAAGGCAGGAGGGCCATGAGTCATGGTCGGCCCCAACCCTGGCATTAAAGTCCCCCAGCAGGAATAGGTGTTCGGCATAGTGGGGAAAGTCTTTGCTCGAGTCGCTCTGAACTGGCTCCAGAAGGTGGCCGATGGCGTCTACCCTGAGGCACAGTGTGGCTTTCGTGCAGAGAGATCGACCGTTGACATGCTGTTCTCCCTTCGTCAGATACAGGAGAAATGTTGTGAACAACAGATGCCCCTCTACATTGCTTTCATTGATCTCACCAAAGCCTTTGACCTCGTCAGCAGACGTGGTCTCTTCAGACTACTAGAAAAGATTGGATGACCACCAAAGCTACTAAGTATCATCACCTCATTCCATGACAATATGAAAGGCACAATTCAACATGGTGGCTCCTCATCAGAGCCCTTTCCTATCCTGAGTGGTGTGAAACAGGGCTGTGTTCTCGTACCCACACTTTTTGGGATTTTCATCCCCCTACTGCTTCCACATGCGTTCAAGTTCTCTGAAGAAGGAATTTTCCTCCACACAAGATCAGGGGGCAGGCTGTTCAACCTTGCCCGTCTAAGAGCGAAGTCCAAAGTACGGAAAGTCCTCATCAGGGAACTCCTCTTTGCTGACAATGCTGCTTTAACATCTCACACTGAAGAGTGCCTGCAGAGTCTCATCGACAGGTTTGCGGCTGCCTGCAATGAATTTGGCCTAACCATCAGCCTCAAGAAAACGAACATCATGGGGCAGGATGGCAGAAATGCTCCATCCATCAATATTGGCGACCACGCTCTGGAAGTGGTTCAAGAGTTCACCTACCTAGGCTCAACTATCACCAGTAACCTGTCTCTAGATGCAGAAATCAACAAGCGCATGGGAAAGGCTTCCACTACTATGTCCAGACTGGCCAAGAGTGTGGGAAAATGGCGCACTGACACGGAACACAAAAGTCCGAGTGTATCAGGCCTGTGTCTTCAGTACCTTGCTCTATGGCAGCGAGGCCTGGACAACGTATGTCAGCCAAGAGCGACGTCTCAATTCATTCCATCTTCGCTGCCTCCGAAGAATACTTGGCATCAGGTGGCAGGATCGTATCTCCAACACAGAAGTCCTCGAGGCGGCCAACATCCCCAGCTTGTACACACTACTGAGTCAGCGGCGCTTGAGATGGCTTGGCCATGTGAGCCGCATGGAAGATGGCAGGATCCCCAAAGACACATTGTACAGCGAGCTCACCACTGGTATCAGACCCACCGGCCGTCCATGTCTCCACTTTAAAGACGTCTGCAAACGCGACATGAAATTTGTGACATTGATCACAAGTCGTGGGAGTCAGTTGCCAGCGTTCGCCAGAGCTGGCGGGCAGCCATAAAGACGGGGCTAAAATGTGGCGAGTCGAAGAGACTTAGTAGTTGGCAGGAAAAAAGACAGAGGCGCAAGGGGAGAGCCAACTGTGCAACAACCCCGACAAACAAATTTCTCTGCAGCACCTGTGGAAGAGCCTGTCACTCTAGAATTGGCCTTTATAGCCACTCCAGGCGCTGCTTCGCAAACCACTGACCACCTCCAGGCGCGTATCCATTGTCATTCGAGATAAGGAGGCCAAAGAAGAAAAGTTTCCGAATTAATTAATCATGTATCCTGTTGCCGAAATTGACTAAACCTTGTCTGAATTAAGTCGGATTTGGGTCTGCAAGAGACTTTCAGATAACATTTTCATCCAAAGCTCTAACATTAACTGAGATAGAAGAGAGATTTTGGCAGTGGAGTATGGATTCAAGAAAGTTCGTACATATCTCGATGGGAGAAAATTCATCGTGGAGAGTGATCATGGTTTACTCTAACTGATCTATAAGAAAAATCTTTGTAAAGCACCAGCAACACCACAAAGGTTACTCTTGAGGCTTCAGAGTTGCCATCTCACTCTGAAATACAAGGCAGGAAGAGAAATTATGCTAACGGATACCTTATCTCATCTCTCACTACAAGAGAAACACAAGATAAAAGATCTAGGTTTAAAGATACATCACCTAGTGAACACGATACCACAAAAAATGAGTCAAATCAGGGATGAGACCAGTAAAGGCAAAGAGGTACAGATCCTCCCTCAGCAAGTGATTCAGAGATGGCTGGATAAGATGCAGCAAGCACAAGCGACAATGCCGTTTTCATCAATCAGTGATGACATCTCACGAGAAGAAAGTGTTCTGTTGACCAGATCCAGAATCACCATAACCAAAATGATGCAGAGAGAACTTCTTCAGAAGGTACATAGAAGCCACATGAGAACGGAGAAGTGTAAGCTTAGAGCCAAATCATCTGTGAACTGGATAGGCATCAACAAAGACATTGAAAGAATAGTATTTGCATGCAGTATCTGCCAGAAGTATCGAAATACACAGCCAAAAGAGGAAATGATGGTTAGTAAGGTACACCCAGGCTGTGGCATACTGTGGGAGCTGAATTATTCATGCACAACTGAGAATAGTATCTTATAGTAGCAGACGATTACTCAAAGTTCCCATTTATCAGAAAGGGAAAAGATTTGAGAGCTACAACGATCACCACAGCAGTATGAGTCCTGTTTGCTGAGTATGGGATTCCAGAAAGGGCGATATGTGATCATGGAACTCTATTCACCTACAGAGAGTTTAAGGAGTTTGCTGAACAGTATGGATTCAACACCATAACCTCATCACCACATTATCCGAGGAGCCATCGTTTTATAGAAAGACATATTCAGACGGTCAAAAAGATCCTCATAAAATGCTAAGAGACAAAGGAAGATCCAACCATTGCATTCTTGTCACTCTGAGCTACACCTCTCAAGGCCAACATGAAAAAGCCTGTAGAGCTACTGAATAGCAGAAAATACAAAGCAACTCTCGCAACCAAGATATATCCTCAAAATGACCATGAAGAGGTAAGACAACAAATCACTGATGTACAGGTAGAAGAGAGTTAGCACTTCAATAAAAATGCCAAATCATTGCCTGAGTTGTTGAGAGACCAAATTGTGCATGTACAGGACCTAACCCTGAAAATCTGGTACCCAGCAAAGAATGTTGGTAAAGCTGAGACTCCAAGATCATACATCATCAAGACTGTCACCGGTAAGCAGATGAGAAGGAATGGATTCCACATTTGGCCTACACCAGAACTGATAAAGCAGAGAAGGTGATCAGCAACATCAGCAACAAGGGGCACAACATCAGCAACATCACCAGCAAGCAGTGGAACATTAGCAACATCACCAGTGAGTGACACAACATCACCAAAAGAAAGAGGAATGTTATATTGTTTACATTATTTCAAAATGATTTAGGATCTATATTGTTCATGCGTATGTATACAGGTATATCCATAATACCACATCAACCACTACTGCACTACAGTCCGTGTACCAAACACACATTGTATCATTCCGCCACACATATAGAGATGTGTAAAATACAAGAAATGCAAATTCCAGAATCTGTTGTTACAACCAGGTGAGAAAGGTATCTAGGGGTCCCTCTCAGCCTTCACTTGGTCTTACTGTAACAGGTTTTAAATTTAAAATGCACCGTGTTTTTAGCTCCCCCTTGATGAATCTTTGTTTACCACTTTCCAATTATAAAGCAAAGAAACCAACACCAACAGGTTTTCTTAGATTTAAAGAAGAAAAGTTGAAATTTATTGAACTGAAACTTAAACTCTAATTTGGTTAACACCTATGGATACACAGCATGCCCACACTAGCATGTAAATGTGATACGCACATGCAAATAGAGACAAAAAGAGCAGAAGAAAAATAAAGTGGAAAAGTTTGTGACAATTTTTGTTACAGTTCTTCGAGTTCACTGTAGAGTCCTTGATTGTAGGTAGATCTTGCTTTTCATAGGGGTCCAGTAGTCTTCTTAAACCTTGTTCGCTGTTGGAGACTTTTCCCTCTTGGGGTTCATGTGTCTTCAATGGATTCAGAGGCTTGTGAGAAAGAGATGGGAGCAGACAGGAGAGATCTTCTCAGTCCAGGAGCAAACAGACACTCTGAGTTCAAACTCTCTGGGCCTAGTTCAAAAGACCCTGGAGCAGCCAGTTAGTCATGTGATCAGCTGGTCTAACCAGTCCTGGCCCATGTGGATTGCATCCTCCTTAGCAGGCCCTGGAATGCGCTTCCTCACATTTGATGTCTGTTAGTATGTAAATGTTTTTTTTTCAGCCATGGCTGATCTGTTTAACAACTCATTTCCTTGCTTCAACAACAGTTAAAAATCAATGTTCATGACAAAATTAATGTGCCTCATTCTTATCTAGTACTGGCCTAGCAGAATGAAATGCAATTTTTTAAGGGAGCATTTCAATAAATGGGTCGAGAGAAAATATAAAATACAGGGGAAAAACATGCATCTCTCTCTCTCATTCATTCACATTCATTCATAAATCCTAAAACTGTCCCCCTTCCTTTTATGGCATTCCAGTAGACATGTGGTTCTTTTTTTGGGGCAGTTTCTCTTCCGTTTGCCCATTTCCATGGCTGCCTAGGGTCTTTGTTCCTGCTGAGGTAATTTTTTTTCCATGAGAGGCAGTAGTGGGTGGGACTATCTTGAACTCTCTTTAAGTGCTTTGCTGAGTCATGCAAAGGATTTTGACTTTGGAGGATTGATGGCTCTCTTTGGTTCTAACTGTGGGGGAGGATTCTTTGCTAATCTCCCCTTTTTCCCAGAGGACACTCCTGCCTGCAGGTATTTGTGCAGACTTTACTGCACTCCCCTGTGGCACTTTGACTAGGTGAAGCATCACCCTCACAATTTCTCTGCCCCCTTGAGGTCTTTCTTTGTCTTTGCAGGTTCCTGTAAATGCTATTAGCAATTCTGGTGGGGTGCTACGAGTGTCTGCATTTACGTAGGAGGATGTGGGGTCTAAGTTTTCACATTTTTCGGGGTTGGCAGGTGGTGGTCTAGCATGATACTGTGTTAGGAAGTGTGATTATTGTGGAACTCTGGGAACCAAAAGACATAACACTGATCACAGACTCTGAGGACCATCCATTCCTTGTAACAAGAGTGGAATTCAAGTACTCGGTACTGTCTCTCCTACAAGCATGCCATCTGAAGGGATTTTTAGTGTAAATGAGATATAGCCTTGGCAAATTATTCATACCTGGAATCAAAGTATCTTGAGAAAACTAATTTACACAAAATGAATTTGCTGTGCTTCAGTTATAACAAAGTTGACATCCCTGTGGACATCCTTCTGATGACAGTTATATCGCATATCAGAAGCAGCCAACAGCATTACCTGCAGAAAAAAAATGGATTTGATGTTAAACTATGACCCATGCAGCTTGTAAATGTCTGATTTTATATCAGTGAATTAGTTTAAAGAAATCTGACTTTTCTATCCTCTCACTAAACAAACCCCCAAAATGGAACTCAGTGCATATCACCATTATCTTCATATTCTTCCCTGCAATTAGATCCTCAGAAAGGATCTTTTTTTTAATGGCCTATCTGGTAATGAACAGCCTTTAGACCCTATGGATTCAGTATATATTGTAATCCGCAGATGATTTATATATCTATGAACCGTGATAGATTCCTATCGAAAAATCACTAGATGTCATTTATGTGTCAATTGTGAGAGGTCAGAAGAGTATCCAACATATCCTCTACTCTTGTGGCTGCAGCATTCATACGGATGGTCATATGGTTAAAATGGTAATCCCCAAGATGTTAATGATGGGGACTCAGCAAGGGTGATATTGTTGAATGCCATGGGGAGATAGCTGGTCTCTCTCTTGTTCAAGACTGCACTTACGTGGTGCAAAAATGACCTGCAATTTGTCAGCCTAATCTTGGATGCCATCCAAGTTTTGCTATGGGATGGCAGGGGCTGGTCCATTGTCAGAGGAGTTGTGAATGGAGCTGAACACTGCAGAATGATCAGCAAACAGCTCCATTCCTGACCTTATAATGGAGAGACAATTACTGATAAAGCAGCTGAAGATGGTTAGGCCAAGAACTTATCCCTGAAGAATTCCTGCAGCCATGCCCAGGGTCTGTGATAATTGACCTCTATTACAAGCATATTTTTGTTGAGTATGTCTCCACCCACTGAAGCTTTCCACCTTAATCCCCTTTGACCTCTGTTTTGCTAGGATTCCTTGGTGTTCTTCTCAGTCAAATGCTGCCTTAATGTTTAAGGCAGTTGCTGTCACCTCTCCTCATTGTATTGTTGCATGCTAAATTGCTAATAGGGAATAGTTATTGACTATATTTCAAAGATATATTTGTTAATTAAAATGTTTAAGATAACTTGGCTATACCGATAATTTTTCAAAAATTGTTATTTTAATAATTTTATCTCTAATATATGATATTCATTATAATTATAGTCTGTGTTTTCCATACAATAATAAAATCACTTGCTTTTACTTGCATTATATATCACTTTTTAGAGTTAGAATTAGAACATTACAGCACAGTACAGGCCCTTCGGCCCTCGATGTTGCGCCGACCTGTGAAACCATCTGACCTACACTATTCCATTTTCATCCATATGTCTATCCAATGACCACTTAAATGCCCTTAAAGTTGGCGAATCTACTACTGCTGCAGGCAGGGCGTTCCACGCCCCTACTACTCTCTGAGTAAAGAAACTACCTCTGACATCTGTCCTATATCTATCACCCCTCAACTTAAAGCTATGTCCCCTCGTGTTTGCCATCACCACCCGAAGAAAAAGACTCTCACTATCCACCCTATCTAACCCTCTGATTATCTTATATGTCTCTATTAAGTCACCTCTCCTCCTCCTTCTCTCCAACGAAAACAACCTCAAGTCCTTTCCTCGTAAGACCTTCCCTCCATACCAGGCAACATCCTAGTAAATCTCCTCTGCACCCTTTCCAAAGCTTCCACATCCTTCCTATAATGCGGTGACCAGAACTGCACGCAATACTTCAGGTGCGGTCTCACCAGAGTTTTGTACAGCTGCAGCATGACCTCGTGGCTCCGAAACTCGATCCCCCTACTAATAAAAGCTAACACACCATATGCCTGCTTAACAGCCCTATTAACCTGGGTAGCAAAGTTCAGGGATTTATGTACCTGGACACCAAGATCTCTCTGTTCATCTACACTACCAAGAATCTTCCCATTAGCCCAGTACTCTGCATTCCTGTTACTCCTTCCAAAGTGAATCACCTCGCAATTTTCCGCATTAAACTCCATTTGCCATCTCTCAGCCCAGCTCTGCAGCCTATCTATGTCCCTCTGTACCCTACAACATCCTTCGGCACTATCCACAACTTCACCGACCTTAGTGTCATCCGCAAATTTACTAACCCACCCTTCTACACCCTCTTCCAGGTCATTTATAAAAATGACAAACAGCAGTGGCCCCAAAACAGATCCTTGCGGTACACCACTAGTAACTAAACTCCAGGATGAACATTTGCCATCAACCACCACACTCTGTCTTCTTTCAGCTAGCCAATTTCTGATCCAAAGCTCTAAATCACCTTCAACCCCATACTTCCGTATTTTCTGCAATAGCCTACCGTGGGGAACCTTATCAAACGCCTTACTGAAATCCATATACACCACATCCACTGCTTTACCCTCATCCACCTGTTTGGTCACCTTCTCAAAAAACTCAATAAGGTTTGTGAGGCACGACCTACCCGTCACAAAACCGTGCTGACTATCGCTAATGAACTTATTCTTTTCAAGATGATTATAAATCCTGTCTCTTGTAACCTATTCCAACATTTTACCCACAACCGAAGTAAGGCTCACAGGTCTATAATTACCAGGGCTGTCTCTACTCCCTTTCTTGAACAAGGGGACAACATTTGCTATCCTCCAGTATTCCGGCACTATTCCTGTCGACAATGAAGACATAAAGATCAAGGATAAAGCCTCAGCAATCTCCTCCCTAGCTTCCCAGAGAATCCTAGGATAAATCCCATCTGGCCCAGGGGACTTATCTATTTTCACACTTTCCAAAATTGATAACACCTCCTCCTTGTGAACCTCAATCCCGTCTAGCCTAGTAGCCTGAATCTCAGTATTCTCCTCGACAACATTTTCTTTCTCTACTGTAAATACTGACGAAAAATATTCATTTAACGCTTCCCCTATCTCCTCTGATTCCACACACAACTTCCCACTACTATTCTTGATTGGCCCTAATCTAACTCTCGTCATTCTTTTATTCCTGATATACCTATAGAAAGCCTTGGGGTTTTCCTTGATCCTATCCGCCAATGACTTCTCGCGTCCTCTCCTTGCTCTTCTTAGCTCTCCCTTTAGATCCTTGCTGGCTAGCTCGTAACTCTCAAGCGCTCTAACTGAGCCTTCACGTCTCATCCTAACATAAGCCTTCTTCTTCCTCTTGACAAGCGCTTCAACTTCTTTAGTAAACCACGGCTCCCTCACTCGACAACTTCCTCCCTGCCTCACAGGTACATACTTATCAAGGACACGCAGTAGCTGCTCCTTGAATAAGCTCCACATTTCGATTGTTTCTCAGAAACATCATAACAGTCATTCTCTGTTTTTCTCTATTGTTTTATCACAGTGACTAATTTTGTCAATAATACCTTATTAAGGTATTGCTTTTATTGATTTATGTATAATTATTGACTACATAAATCAGTTTAAGATATATAAAAAGAGAAACAAGGACAAAAAACAGAAATCAAAATTGTATTCAAATACCTGATATAAACAGCAGTTAAATCTAAACAAGAGCTGACCATTTGTCTTATGTGTGTAGGTAGCCCCTGGGCAGGATTTCAAAAGGCAAATAGATTTATATCAGAAAGAAACAAAAAAGATAAGCCCTGAAGCGACTGCATTATTGGGTTAATGAAGGAGAAAACTTTGTAATGTGAACGCAGTCAGTTCCCCCATCCCCACCCCCCCCCCACACTGCTCCCCCCACCCCACCCCCCACCAACCCCAAAACCCTCCATTATTGTCAGAGCTATCTGTTTGAGGAGCTGTAATCAGGAAGAATTTGCCTTTGGTTTCCTTTAAGTTCATCTGAAGATTAAACTCCATTTAAAATTCTTTCAGAAAGCAAAGCAGTCTGCGGGAGATTGAGAATCAATAGTACACATGCAGCTTTCAGCAACATGTGCAGTGGGCATTTTGCCAATTCTTCAGTTTAGTTTCAGATTTAAGAACATAACAGGATGGAGTTGTTACATGTTGAACTCACACTCTGAGGGTCTGGTTGCATCCCAGTCTCAATTCTCATTAAAACCTGATTTTCCTCAATGGATATGTTTCACTAGGTCTCAGCAAGGTTGCTAATAGAGTGCTTGGGCCAGCAAAGCTTTTTAGATCCATAGAGAGAGGTAAAATAGGATCAGTCCTTCCCCTTAAAAAACACATTGCCTGCCAGCCAATTAGAGAGCAACACTGAGATGAGCCATGAGCCAGAGCTGGAGCTTCAGTTCAAATCACTCATTATAAGAAATGCTGCATGAAATTACAAAATTCTATTGTTATTATTTTGAAAACCTTTTTCTCCCCATAATGTCTCCGCTTTCACCCTAGAAGTAAAAAAAAAAGTAATTTAGGACTTAGTTTACTGCAGCGATTTAGTTGATAGAATATGATTGTTGCTGAACTTGGCATTATCTACAACCTACCCCGTACCGACACATCTCTACCAAACTATATTCTTCAATCAAAGCTATGTTACGTTGTTGGCTGGCTGAGGAGTAGGATGATCCAGACGGCTGTGTTGCCTGCCTCGTGCCAGGGTTCAGGACATCTGCTCAGAGCTGGAGAGGAACTTGCAGTGGGAGGGGGAGGATCCAGTTGCCGTGGTTCACGTGGGTATGAATGACATAGATAGGACTAGGAAAGAGGTTCTGCATAGGGAGTATGAACAGCTAGGGGCTAAATTAAAAGGCATAACCTGAAAGATGATAATCTCTGGTTATTACCTGAGCCACGAGCAAATTGGCATAGGGTAAATGAGATTAGACAATTAAATGTGTGGCTCAAAGATTAGTGTGGGAGAAATGGATTTCAATTCTTGGGCCATTGGCACCAATACTGGGGAAAGTGGGAGCTGTGTCGTTGGGACTGTCTGCACCTGAACTGTGCTGGGACCAGTGTTCTCGTGAGTCGTATACTGGGGCAGTAGAGATGGCTTTAAACTAAATCATGGGAGCAAGGGATCAAGTGAGGGAAGATGTGATAGTTTAAAGAGAGAGGAGAAGACAAGAGAGCAAGAGAGCAATAAAGATAATGATAATCGGGGTGTGACAGGAAGGGACAGTGCATAGAAACTCAAGAGTGAGCCAGCAGATAAGACGAGAAGTTGTGAACTAACAGGGGGAGGGTTCAGGAGAGATGAGATTTAGAAATTCAAAGAGAAAGGCCAAGGCATCGGAACAGTATAGCGTTATGGGTAAAAACAAGCAGAATGGGACAGGAAGGGACAGAGAGTTTTAACAAAAATTGTACATCAACAAATAAGGTAATTGAAGGGAATAAAAACAAAAAAATGAAATTAAAGGTTATTTATCTGAATGCATGAATTATCTGTAATAAGACAGATGAATTAGAGGCACAAATAGAGGTACATAATTTGGATCTAATTGCCATCATAGAGACACGGTTACATGATAATCAAGGTTGGGAAATAAATATTCCAAGATACACAATATTTTGGAAAGACAGACAGAATTGCAAAGGAAAAGGGGTGGCACTGATGGTAAAAGGATGACATAAGGGCATTAGTGAGGAAGGATCTGGCCTCAGAAGATCAGGAAGTAGAATCAATATGGGTGGAAATAGGAATAGCAAGAATCAGAAAATACTGGTGGGAGTAGTTTATAGGCCCCTAACAGTAGTTATACCATTGGACAGAGCATTAAACAAGAAATTATTGAAGCTTGTTACAAAGACAATGTAATAATTGTCAGGGACTTTAATCTTCATATGGACTGGGACAATGAAATTGGCAGGAATGGTCTAGAAGATGAGTTTGTAAAATGTTTGTGGGACAATTTCTTGGAGCAATACATTGTGGAGCCAACTAGGGATAAAGCTATCTTAGATCTAGTATTGTATAATGAAGCAGGGTTAATAAGCAATGTCATATTAAAAGATCGATTGGGAAACAGTGATCATAATACCATTGAATTCCAATCACGAACAAGAATCTTAACTTAATATAGCCAATTATGTAGGCATGAGGGGAGAACAGGCTAAGGTAAATTGGGTAAATCGACTTAAAGGTATGGCGGTAAATGAACAGTGGGAAATCTTTAAAAAAGCAATTCAAAATGTTCAACAAGAATCTATTCCTTTGAAAAGAAAAACTCAGCCAGAAAGACCCATCGTGGCTCACTCAGGAAGTTAAGGATAGTATTAGATTAAAAGAAAAGGCTTACAATGTTGCAAAAAAGAGTAGCAAGTCTGAAGATTGGGAATGTTTTAGAAACCAGCAAAGGACCACCAAAATGTTGATAATAAAGGAAAAAATAGAATGCAAGAGTAAACTAGCTAGTAACATGAAAACAAATTGTAAGACCTTTTATAGGTATATCAAAAGGAAGAGAATAGCTAAAGTAAACATTGGTCCCTTGGAAACGGGAGAAATTATCATGGGGAATGAGGAAATGGCAGTGGTATTGAACTTCACAGTAGCAGACACAAGTTCCATTCCAGAAATAGGCAGTAACCTAGGGGCTAAAAAGAATGAGGAAATTAAGGAAATTCACATCAGCATAGGAAAAAGTATTGGACAAATTTAAGGGACTAAAATCTGACAAATCTCCAGGACCTGATGGCTTATATCCTAGGGTTCTGAACGAGATAGCTGCAGATATAATGGATGTGCTAGCTGTGATTTTCCATAATTCCTTAGATTCAGGAACGATCGCATCAGATTGGAAGTTGGCAAATGTTACACCGCTTTTCAAGAAAGGAGGGAGAGAGAAAGAAGGGAACTACAGGCAAGTTAGCTGAACATTTGTCATTGGAAAAATGCTGGAATCTATTATTAAGGAACACTTAACAATGCACTTAGAAAAGCACAGTATGATGAGAACAATTAACATGATTTTACTAAAGAGAAATCTTGTTTGACAAATTTATTAGAGTTTTTTGAGGATGTAACTAGTAGGGTAGATAAAGGGGAACCCGTAATTGCAGTATACCTGGATTTCCAAAAGGCATTCGATAATATGCCGCACAAAAATTTAATTGGCAAGATAAGGGCTCATGGAGTTGGGGTAATATATTAGCATAGATAAATGATTGGCTAACAGACAGGAAGCAACGAGCGGGCATAAACAGGACATTTTCAAGTTGGCAGGCTGCAAATAGTGGAGTACTGCAAGGATTAGTACTGGGGCCTCAGCTATTTACAATCTATATTAATGACTGAGATGGAGAGACAGAGAGTAATGTATCTAAGTTTGCTGATGATACAAAGGTAGGTGGAAAGGTAAGCTGTGGGGAGGACAAAGAAAGGCTGCAAAGAGATATAGACAGGTTAGATGAGTGGGAAACAAGATGGCAGATGGAGTATAATGTAGGGGAGTGTGAAGTAATGCATTTTGGTCAAAAGAATAGAAAAGCAGAATATTTTTTAAAAGGCGTGAAACTTGTAAGTGTCGATGTTCAGAGAGATTTGGGTGTGCTTGTATAAGAATGCAGGAACTTAACATGCAGGTACAGCAAGCAATTAGGAAGGCAAATGGCATGTTGGCATTGCAAGGGGATTGGAGTATAGAAATAAGGATGCATTGCTACAATTATACAAGGTTTTGGTGAGACCACATCTGTAATATTGTGTGCAGTTTTGGTCTCAACATTTAAGAATGGGTATACTTGCATTGGAGGCAGTGAAGGTTCACTAGATTAGTCCCTGGGATGAACGAGTTGTCCTATGATGAAAGCCTAAGTGAATTGGGCCTGTATTCTCTGGAGTTTAGAACAATGAGAGGCGATCTCATTGAAACATATAAGGTTCTAAAGGGGGTGATAGGGTAGACACTGAGAGATTATTTCTGCTGGTCGGGGAATCTAAAACACTGGCACAGTCTCACTCAAAGGGTTGTGAATCTTTGGGATTCTCTACCCCAGAGGGTTGTGGATGCTCCATCATTAAATACATTTAAGGCTGGGATAGATAGATTTTTGGTATTTCAGGGAATCAAGGGGTATGGAAAATGGGCGGGAAAGTGGAGTTGAATCCTAAGATCAGCCATGATCGTTTTGAATGGCGGAGCAGGTTCAATGGGCCATATGGTCTACTAATGCTCCTATTTCTTGTGTTCTTGGGCGATTATTGCATCTATGACAAATTTGCAGTTGACTGATGGGCTTATACCCTTGGTCAATCAGTTGTCAGGAAAGCTTTATATATAAGATGATGCTTAGTTCTGAATTGAGCTCTTTGAGTAAATTACACATTACACATCCTATAACTGAACTTTGTTGTTACAGATTCTGTCATTACAAGTTTGTATTTTTGCTGATCTTGGCTGCAGCTATATTATTGCCAACATAGCATTCTGACTTGATAAGACCAAGTAGTTTTGAGTAATGAGGTCCGACTGTAGTGCTCTGCATGACAGATAAATAAATATCCAAATGCATAAATACATGCTGACTTATTTCAAATGGATCAAACTCAAACTAAGATTGACAAAATGTGCTGACACTAAGATAAGAAATGAAATATGTGTAGTGCTTAGGAGACAGGAGTACTATACTGAGCTGAGCAAAATATACTTAAATGGTATTAGCTGCTTAAGCAGGAGAAACATATAACAATGCATCCAACAGAGTAAGTAGGGGCAAGCAGATCGAATTGGGCATAAAACAATACATTGAGTTAAGCATATTCTAATATAAAAACATGAAGTAGGGGAACTACACATAAGTTTTTTCTTTGAGTTGTCATTACTTCATCTTTGCTTCTATGTCCCTTAGGATATAGAAGCAAAATAGTAAGGCTGGATATTCAAGCTGCACAAGTGCCAGGCAATGACTATTTCCATCAAGAGAGAATGGGCTGCATTTTACAAGCTCGCCACCAGTCTCAGTGACATGGAGGGGGCGGGCGCTCCATCCCCGGCAATGGCGTCCGGCGCCATTGCGCAGGCACCGATGTCATTTTTAAAGGGCTTCAAGACCTTACAAGTAATTTGAATTTTTAAAGGAATAGAGATGTAGACTATACTTGAAAATTTAATAAAAGTTGCAAGCCCCTCTCCCACCCCACCAATGACCAAACAATTCATTCCTTGCCCTCTCCCCCCCAACAAAATACTTAACTTTCGCACCTGATCTTCCCCCTACCAAAAGTCACAAACTTTAATCTTTACCCCTCCCCACAACTCCTTAGACCTATTGAAATAGTTTGACTCCACTCCCCCGCACGCCCCACACTGAAGAACTTACCTGCTTCCCTCTCCCCACCAGTGTTCTTCCTTACATCACTGGTGGGAGATCCGACAGCATGGAAGTGCCGGCCACCGACTACAATATCAGAGCGGGACGGCCAGCGGGACCAGGTAATTCATTAATTCTTTCATTTACATTTATTAACATATTTAAATGGCGGTCACATCGGCATGCGGCAGGGTTGGGGGGTGGCCGCCACGAGGCCTCACCACTGCTGGCAATAAGAGGTTGGGCCTTCCCAGCATCAAGGCCCATGGCAGGCCTCTCCCGGAGGCATTTTCCGGCCCCCCGCCACAACCCATGATGCTGGTGGGTGGGGGGGGGGGGTGTCGGTAAAATTCAGCCCAATCTAGCCATTTCTCCTTGACGTTCAATGGCACTGAATTCCCCACTTTCAACATTCTGGGGGTAAAAATTTACCAGAAACTTTACTTAACCCGCCATATAAATAGTGTGCCTACAAGAGCAGGTCAGAGGCTGGGAATTCTGCGATGAGTAATTCAACTCCTGACACCCCAAAGCCTGTCTGCCATATTTAAGGCACAGGTCAGGAGTGTGATGGAATGCTCACCACTTGCCTGGACGAGTGCAGCTCCAACAATACTCAAGAGGCTCGACACCATGTAGGGCAAAGCTGCCTATATGATCGGCACCCCATCCGCCACTTTAAACATTCACTCCCTCCACTACCGTCACACGGTGGCAGCAGTGTGTACCATCTATAATATGCCCTGCAGAAACTGGCCAAACTTCCTTCGAAAGCATCTCCAAACCCATGACCTCTACCATTTAGAAGCACAAGGGCACAGATGCATAGGCACACCACCACGTGCAAGTTCCCCTCCAAGCCACACACCATCCTGACTTAGAAATATATCCCCATTCCTTCACTTTCAGTGGGTCAAAAACATGGAACTGTCTCCCTAACAGCCCTGTGAGTGTACCTACACAACATGGACTGCAGTGGTTCAAGAAGGAGGCTCACCACCACCTTCTCAAGGGAAATTAGGGATGGGCAATAAATGCTGGCCTTGCCTGCGACGCCCATACCCATGAACAAATAAAAAAGGAGATATTTACCATGATTGAGGAGAATGATCTTTGATATGAACTTCTTCACTCTTCTCACTGCCAGTTGCAAATTGCTCCACAGACAAACAAAAAGCTTGGTTCTTATGTTGCAAACTCATTGCAAGATGGAGTGCGCCACAAGTGCGTAATATTTCATTTAGCTAAGAGTTGATGGTACATGACCAATGAGGGTTGACAAGTTCAAGGGAGACCTTATATCTTTTGGAGTTTCTGTTTGTCTGCACAACCTGTAGTGATACACCTAACTTGGCTTGATTTTAGGGACAGGGATGAATACATGGTGTTGCAACACCAAGCTGAACTGTGGAACCACTTTTCTTTGTGTAGTCACCAATCTGAGTGTCAGTCTGTTACGACCACCTGGTCTTATTGTAACAGGGTTTAATCTTAAACACACTGTGTTTTGAGCTCCCCCTTGGTGAATCCTTGTTCACTGCTTTCCAATTATGAGGCAAAGAAATGAACACAAACAGGCTTTCCTAGGTTTAAAGAAGAAAAGTGAAATTTATTAAAACTTAAACTCTAATTTGGTTAATGCCTATGGATACACGCCGTGCCCCATGCTAGCATGCATATGCGATATGCATATGCAAATACAGACAGAAAAGAGAAGAAAAATAGAGAGGTTTGAAGCAATCTCTGAAGAGGGTTTGTTACTGAGCTTCGAGCTCACTGTAGAGTCCTTGATTGGAGGTAGATCTTGCTTTTTGTTGGGGCCCGGTATTCTTCTTAAATCTTGTTCACTGCAGGAGACTTTTCTCTCTTGGGGTTCATGTGTCTTCAATGTATCTTCAGTTCTGTGAGAAAGAGATGAGAGTAGACAGGAGAGAGATGTTCTCAGTCCAGTGAGTCAAGCGCTTTTCTGCCTGTTTTAAAATTCTGTGGCATGTTCAAATTCAAAAAACTCCAACAGCCAGTTAGTCATTTGACTAAACTAGTCTGCCCACATCTGTTTGTGTATTGGGGAGCAGGGACTGGTTCCTTTGTTCCAAGCCTGTCTGTTAATATGCAAAAATGTCTTCACAGCCAGGGGCTTGGCAACCCCTTGTAATAGGCCTTCTTTTCTTCCCAGTAGCAAGTTTAAAATTGAATGTCCATGTGGCAAAATATATGTGCCTCATTCTTGGCAGGTGGGGGCCTGCATTACACAGTCTAATGAGTTTCTTTTCTCCAAGATTTTCCTGATCATTATATGCTCACGTACCACTTCAGTGACTGAATCAGTTAAAATTTTCAAGAGAGGTACTTCACCACCAGCTCAACTCAGATCAATTAGGCAAAAAGTCAATTAATATATTAATCGTCTGAAGTCTCTTGCTAGTGTGATTTCTTTGATACACTTTCTTTAATTCTAATTTTTGTGAACATAAGGTGCTGGATTTTACAGGGCCCCCGACACCAGGCTCCATGACGGGGGCTCCAGTAGATCGTTCCGGCAGAGGTCTGCGACGGAGCTTGATGCCGAGAGGACTGGGCCTGATCCTACCGGCGGCAACGAAGATTGGTGGCGGCCCACCCTGCCGCTGGGCGACAGGACTTGCATTTAAATATGTTAATGAATACATTAAAATACAATTACCTGCCATCTTACAGGCCCACCGCGATCTTCAGAGTGGCAGCCGGCATTCCCGTGACTTCACTTCACTGTCTTAGGAAAGCAGGTGCTGCAGTGGTGGGGAAGGGGGGAAACGTAAGATTTTTAGTGCAGGGTGGGGGACAAGGTCAAATTATCGTCATCAGTGTAGGGGATGGTGGGAAGGGGTGAACTATGAACTTTGTACAGTCTGGGGTGGGCAAGGTCATATTTGTAAGGTAAGTGTTTTGGGGGGCAGATACTTAATTTTATTGCTATTGGGAGGTGGAAAAAGAGCGTTAGAATTTTACACAATACATTGTGGGGGGGTTTCTCTTTAAAAATTTAAGTTAACTGGCAGGAATGACTGCCCTTTAAAAATGGTGCCAGTGCCTGCGCACAGGCAGCTGACGTCTTTGCCAGTGTTGTAGAGCCCGCCCCCTCCACGTGATTGGGAGGCGGGGCCGACCTGGATATTTAAATGAGCTGTTGCACAGTAGATTGCGGCAGCTCGGCAGCGCAGCCCACATATGCGGGCCACCATTTTTTTGTGCCTGCTGCTGGGAGCAGCCATAGGCATTTAAAATCCAGCCCAATATCTTCTGTTCTCTTTGGGAGTAGAAATTGAAACTCAGAGCCTAAAGAAAGAAATACTTGCATTTATGTAGCACCTTTCATACCTACAGCATGTGCCAAAGTACTTTACAACTCATTAAATACTTTAAAGATGTGAAGTCACTACTGTAATGTAGGAAACACAGCAGCAAATTTGTGCGAGCAAGGTCCCACAAACAGCAATGTGATAATGAGCAAATGATCTGTTTTAGTGATAATTCTAAGTGTTACGACCGGATGAGAAAGGATCTATAGGTCCCTTCTCAGCCTTTGCCTGGTTTAACCATAACAGCGTTTAATTTTTAAAACATCATGTTTTTGGCTCCCCCTCAGTGAATCCTTGTTCACTGCTCTCCAATTGTAAGGCAAAGAAATCAACCAGACAGAGTTTCTTAGGTTCAAACAAGAAAGGTGTAAATTTATTTTCCTTAAAACTCTAATTTGGTTAAAACTACTACGAATACGTGACGTGAACATGCTAGCATGCATACGTGATAACCACACACGCAGATAGAGACAGAAAAGGAAAAAGAATAAAGGGGAAAAGTTTGAAGAAATAGCTGGAGTTCATTTACTGCCCTTTGAGTTTGATGTAGAGTCTTTGATTGCAGTTAAATCTTGCCATTTGGTTGGGGCCCAGTGCACACTTTCAAACTTATTTTGCTGCAGGAGTCTTCTCTTTTGAGGTTTAAATGGCTTCAGCGGATCTGGAAATTCGTGAGAGAGGCCACCCTTCTCTTTTGTCTTCAAAGCAGTCTCTCTCTTCAAACTGCTCTGTGAACACAATTCAAAAACCCTGGGCCAGCAGTTAGTCATATGACTAGTTGTTTTTTAACAAACTCTCCTGCAATTTTGTGGATTCCTTTCATCTTAGCAGACACCTGCAATGGGGGTGGGGGCAGGGTGGGTGGAAATGGGATGCTAGCTTGTTACCCATTCAATGTCTGGTGATCAAAATCCATTTGGGTTCATTGGATCAGGGAGCAATTACATTGACTCTCCAGGCAACTGTCTCTTAGCAGTGGCTGGGAACATTTGCATTCTGTTATCTCTTTAAACAAGTCATCTTTTCAGTCCAGCAGCAGTTTAAAATTAATGTTCATATGACGAAATTAATATGCTTCCTTCTTGGCAGGTGGGGTCTTCATGACATAAGACAAACACAATAAGGCCAATTTTTTGGATCAGCAGCTTGCACTCAAAGGATGGCTACAAGATCTCCAAAACAATATTCGATTGGCCAAATTTTCTAGTTTCCCTGGTGGCTGCCTAAAACAGACATTAGGCCTCTTTCATATGTAATTAGAAGGTTTCATGGCTGTTTTAGGCTCCTTCTGCTAAATTTAGCTTAACAAAACAAAACAAGAGCTGAACCTCCGTTGAGATTCTTAAGCTTTTTTTTTAATTGTCGTTATGGAGTCAGAAGGAGCAGGAATGCTGGCAGTGGCCTGAAATTGCAGTACTTACTTATGCAGCCTCCTCCTTCTGTGTAATAAGGTCTGAAGCCCAATATCCGGGGCTCCTCAGACCTCACCTTTGTGCATAGGGTAATTACCCAGAGTGAGGACAGGCCCAATATTGGGCATGCATGGAATTCACCCCCAATACATTAAAATTAATGGTAAGTCAAGTTATACCAGTCCTATAATTGAGGGTGGGCAATCTTCATAACAAAACATCTAGAGATAAGAGGGGTGATTCTGAAATCAAATGATCCCAGCGGGGAGTGGTATTGCAGAAAATACCTCTCAAGAAATCAAAATCATGCAATTCATGTTTTTCTGGTCATTAAAATGAAGGGTTTAAGGGGGAAGGCAGGAAATTATGATTGAAGGCAGAGATCTCATGGTTAACAGAATGGCAGACAAGGTTGAAAGGCTTAAACGTCATCCTGCATTTTCATGATAAAAAGGACAGGTTTTTCCCAATGTTGTCGCTTGTTTGTGGCATGGTAGTGCATTTAAAGGTGAATGTCCATATGCCACTGATCCACTGTGTATTTCCAACATTTTCTATTTTTAGTTCAGATTTTCAATATTCATGGTTTTTCATTGTATCTACAAAGTATGCTAAACATTTTGTTCTTTAAATGGTGTTGAAATATTTATTTATTAAAAATGTATTTCTGTTCCTTCCATAATATAAAAATATGCAACAAGGGCCAATATAGTTAAATATTTAAACAAAAAGTTGCTGCCAATATTGTGGCTCTTATTATTTGCATTATTATTATTTTATGGATGTGATTTTAAAGAGGTTAGATTTTTATTCAAAAAGTTAAAAACTCAAGACTTAACCAAATTAAGGAAATCTATGTGAGATAGATCAAAATAATTACTACTGTTTTCCCAAATTATATTTGACTGCTATGTGCAGTTTTAATAATGGCTCTGGTTTAATACCTGTTTTTAAGTCTAATTTGTGTTGGTACAAATTCACGATACCACTGGGTAAATGCAAAATGAGCTTTGTGCTCAGACGAATGAATCATGATGAAACAATTGCATTTTGTGTAATCGACATCCAGAACTTTTTAGAGGAAACTTGTGTTTTTCAAGGAACTCTAATTTGTTTGTGTTAATTTAATTGAATTTGCATACTTCATTTGTAGCCTAAAGATAATATTCTTGAAACTCTGTTTAAAATATGACTTTTATGTTAAGTAGATTGAGTAGATTAGGTGTGCTTAACATAAACTATTAATGTTATCTCTAAAACCACCAACAGACATACCCTGAAGTTCAATACATTTAGAATTCTGCTTTTCTGTACAACTTTAAAATTAGATTTCTCTTGGAACATATTTATGAATAGCTAGTTATTAATTTTTAATCTTGCATTAGAAGAAAGTGAGATGAACTTACAATCAAAATCATTTAAACATTGTGAGGTTAAAAAGTGATTTAACCATCAACAGTTATCTCCCTCAGGTACCATCATTTTTATCAAGCATGTAGGCCTCAGTTTACTAACTTCTGGGATGGTATTCAGATGGGACAAGAAATTATTTTGGGATCCATTGTGCTTGTTGTGAGCCAAGGAACACTTGCAGGTAAAGGCTGGGGTGGAAAGGGCATCACCCTGTGGTGGAATGAGTTATCAGAAATAAAAAAAATGCTAGTGTTTATCTCACAGGAATTGCATAAATGTATATTGTCAGGCAACCCACCCCCCCACCCCCGCACCACTTGCCCCACCTGCCAAGACTGAGGCACACATTATTTCGCCACATGAACATTAAAACTTAAAATTGCCAGCCCTGACTGGAAGGACATTTGCATTGTACCAGACAATGTTGAAACGATGGGGACCCAGCAGTTGCTTCCCCAATACACAGAAGTGGTCAACCAGTTTTAGTCACATGACTGGCTGGCTGGAGTTTTTGAATTTGAACTTCCAACAAACGATTTGAACAGAGAACGCCGTGTGCTCATGAACTGAGAACATCTCCTCTCCTGCCTGCTTATCTCTATCAGAGAACTGAAACCATTGAAGACACATAAACTCAGAGAGAGAAAAGGTTTCCGACATGAACAAGGTTTTAAGAAGACTACTGGGCCCCAACGAAACGCAAGACCATATCTTCAATCAAGGACTACAGCAAGTTCAAGAAGCAGTAACAAGATATTGCCTCAAACTGTTTTACTTATCTTTTCTTCTGCTCTTTTCTGTCCCTATCTGCATGTTTATATCGCATGTGCATGCTAACGTGGGCGAATCATATATCCACAGGCGTGAACCCTATTAGAGTTAAGTTTAAGGTTTAGTAAATTTCATCTTTCATCATTAAACCAAAGAAAGCCTGTTTGTGCTCATTTCTTTGTCTTATAATTGGAAACTGTGAACAAGGATTCACAAAAAAGGGAGCTCAAAACAGTGTGTTTAAAATTAAACCCTGTTAAAATAAGACCAGGTAAAGATAATAACAGACCCCTAGACACCTTTCTCACCTGGTAGTAACAATATAAAATACTTTACCAGATAGAGAAAACAGGCTGCAATCTACAGATATGCTAAGTACGTAGAACAAGAGGGCATAGGCCTCTTGTTCATAGGTAAAGTTTAAAACAGATGCCAGAAAACATTTCAATTCACTGAGGATTATCAACTGTTGGAATGGTTTACGAGGATGGCCATTTGAGACTAAGATGTTGGACTTAATCAAGAACCACTTAAATGCTTTAATGGGGGAAAAAAATCTGGCGAGCAAAATTCCGAGGTGAGCATAACTCTTGGGTGGCCAAATTTGCTGATAAACAAAATAATGAGTGGCAAAAACAAATGGCTGGCACAACTATCTAGGTGGCAAAAATGACGTGAGTGTGAGTGCTGGAATACTGGAGCGAAAGTGCAAATGCACAAAGAATTGGAGGTATGTTGTTGAAATTTGCGGATTATACTAAATTGGGGCTGATAACGCATATATACCATATAGCTGATAATGTGAAGGACTGTAATAAAATACTGGAAGACATAAAGAGGGTTGCAGAATGGATAGATACAGGGAAAATACAATTCAATACAATGAAGTGTGAAGTGCTTTATATTGATAGGAGGAATAAGGAGACCACTTATTCCTTGGAAGATAAGGAACTAAATGGAGTAGAGAGCAAAGAGACCTTGGAATACAGATACATAAATTGCTAAACATATCAAAGCAGGTTGAAAAGGGCATAAAGAAACAAAATATTGATGTTTATTTCTCGATTAATATAATACAAAAGCAGGAAAGATTTACTTGTACTTCTTTCAATGTAGTATACTGTATTCGCTGCTCACAGTGTGGTCTCCTCTACATTGGGGAGACCAAGCGCAGACTGGGTGACCGCTTTGCGGAACATCTCCGCTCAGTCCGCAAGCAGGACCCTGAGCTTCCGGTTGCTTGCCATTTCAACACTCCCCCCTGCTCTCATGCTCACATCTCTGTCCTGGGATTGCTGCAGTGTTCCAGTGAACATCAACGCAAGCTCGAGGAACAGCATCTCATCTACCGATTAGGCACACTACAGCCTGCCGGACTGAACATTGAGTTCAATAATTTCAGAGCATGACAGCCCCCCACTTTACTTTCATTTTTAGTCATTTTTTCTTCCTTTTTTTTACATTCCTTTTTACATTTTTTACAATTTTTTTTGCATTTATTTCATTTCATCTTAGTTTGTTCAGATTGCTTACCCACTGTTTTTTTCAGTTTGTTTTTTTCAGGTTTGCACTTGCTGCTGTTCAATATTCAGTGTATTCACACCGAATCTGTACTAATGCTTTGTCTTTCAACACACTATTAACATATTGTTTGCCTTTTCTCCGTGACCTTTTGGTCAGCTATGTGGCCTGGTCCAATCTGCACCTTCTCCTTTGTTATCTCTTGCCCCACCCCCACCTCACTTGTTTATAATCTGTGACTTTTCTAATATTTGTCAGTTCCGAAGAAGGGTCACTAACCCGAAACGTTAACTCTGCTTCTCTTTCCACAGATGCTGCCAGACCTGCTGAGTGATTCCAGCATTTCTTGTTTTTGTTTCAGGAAAGTAATGTTTAGTTTATATAGAATTTTGATCAGACCACATTTGATGTGTTGTGCACAGTTCTGGTCTCCATATGACAAAAATGATATTGAATCACTGGAGAAAGTGCAGAAATTGCTTCACAGAGAGGGTGGTGAGAATGTGGAACCCAGTGCCAAATGGAGTGTTTAAGCAGACAGCATTGACACATTAAGGGAAGCTGTCGACATAAATGAGGGAGAACAAAATCAGGGGATATAGCAACAGGGTGGGAAAAGATAATTAGAGTAGAATGAAGTTTATGTGGAGCATAAACACCAACATAGTTCAGTTGGGTCGAATAGCTTGTTTCTGTGCTATAGGGTCGGATTTTAAGGAGCCCTTAACGTTGGGATCCATGGCGGGAGGGACTTGAAGATTGTCCCGGATGAGGTCCGCCATAGACCTCGATGCCGGCAGGGCCCGACCCGATATTACCAGCGGCGGCAAGGCCTCATGGCGACACCCTCACCGCTTGGCGACGGGACTGCAACTTAAATATTTAAATAAATTAAAATATCTGAATTAATTACTCTCCCGTCGCCTCCTGATGTCCTGCCATGATCTTCACCCCAGCGGCTGGCAATGGCACGCCTTCGAATCCCCATCTGGGGAAACGAGGTGCAACACTGGTGGGGAGGGGGGAGGAGGTAAGCTCTCTGTGCAGAGTGGAGGTCAGGGTGGGGGGTCAAATAAACATCATGGATGTAGGGAATGGTGGGAAATGTTATAGTTTAAATTTTGTGCAGTTGGGGGTGGTCAAGATCAGATGGTAAAGGTAAGTGCTTTGAGGGTGGGAAGGGCAAATAATTTACTTCAATGCAGGCTCGGAGAGCGGCAACTGATCTTTCAATTAGGCACTCTACAGCCTTGCGGACTGAACATTAAGTTCAATAACTTCAGAGCATGACTGGCCTTTTTAAAAAAAATATTTTTTTTATTTTATTTTTTATTTTTTAACCATGTGCCTGTTTTTCATGTAACCAGAGCTGCTCATTATTCCACAATTAACACTCTGGACTAATGCTTTGTCTTTCACCACAAACATTACACACTCTTTGCCTTTGTCCCAGGACAGCTTTGTTATTTAATCTCTTCTGCCCTCTGCCCTATATGAACATATGAATTAGGAGCAGGAGTCGGCCACTCGGCCCCTAGAGCCTGCTCTGCCATTCAAAAAGTTCATGACTGATCTGATTTCTCACATTACCACCTACCCAGATAACCTTTCAGCCCCTTGCTTATCAAGGATCTATCTTTCTCTGCCTTAAAAATATTCAAAGACTCTGCTTCCACTGCCTTTTGAGGAAGAGAGTTCCAAAGACTCATGACCCTCTGAGAGAAAAAATTTCTTCACATCTCTGTCTTAAGTGGGCAACCCCTTATTTTTAAACAGTGACCCCTGGTTCTAGATTCTCCCACAAAGGGAAACATCCTTTCCACATCCACCCTGTCAAGACCCCTCAGGATCTTATATGTTCAATCAAGTCGCCTCTTACTGTTCTAAATTCCAGCGGATACAAGCCTAGCCTGTCCAATCCTTCCTCATAAGACAACCTGCCCATTCCAGGTATCAGTCTAATAAACCTTCTCTGAACTGCTTCCAATGCATTTACATCCTTCCTTAAACGAGGAGACCAATACTGTACACAATAGTCCAGATGTGGTCTCACCAATGCCCTATATAGCTGAAGCATAACTTTCCTACTTTTGTATTCAATTCTCCTCGCGATAAACAATAAAATTCTAAAAACTTTCCTAATTACGTGCTGCACCTGCATACTAACCTTACGCGATTCATGCACGAGGACACCCAGATCCCTCTGCATCTCAGAGCTCCACAATCTCTTACCATTTAGATAATATGCTTCTTTGTTATTCTTCCTGCCAAAATGCACATCTTTGCATTTTCCCACATTATACTTGATCTGACAGATTTTTTCCCGCTCACTCAATGTATCTATATCCCTTTGTAGCTTTCTTATGTCTTCTTCACAACCTACTTTCCAGCTATCTTTGTGTCATCAGCAAATTTAGCAACCATACCTTCAGTCCCTTCATCTAAGTCATTTATATAAAGTGTAAAAACACACACACCTTGCCTTTTGTTCTCTTCCCCACCATCCCCTCCACTCACTTCACTTGTGTAAAACCTAATTCTTTTCTAATCTATGCCAGTTCTGATGAAAGGTCACGTTAACTCTGCTTCTCTCTCCACAGATGCTGCCTGACCTGTTGAGTATTTTCGGCATTTTCTGTTTTTATTTCAGATTTCCAGGATCTGCAGTATTTTGCTTTTATTAAATAATTAATTTAATTTGTTTTGGAGGGTGGGAGATGGGCAAAAGAGATGTTTTTATTTGTTTCAATTCCATTTTACTTTAAATATTTAAATTTCCTGGTAGGGCTGACAGCACTTTCAAAATGGCATCAGCGCCTGCACACAGACAGCTGATGCCATTGCTGGGGACGGACAGCCCGCCCCTCTACGTAATCGGGGGGTAACCGCCCCAGCTATTTAAATGAGGTGGCACTTTGGCGTGAACCCCATTTTTTTCACAGCGGCCTCATAAAATTCAGCCCGTATTTTCTATGCCTGTATAGATTCTATCACTTGCCATTAGGTGCCTTGTCATTCTTTGTGCTGAGTGAAAGTTTGTAATCTAGGTGCCACTTTACAGATCACTTCTTCTTTAAGGTTCTTACTGTTCTGCTGAATTCTTAGAAACATTTTGTTTGCAGTTGGCTTTCTGCTGATGTTGGTGACAATGAATTGGTTGTTTCTACAAGGATTAGTTACAACAAAAAGAAAAAAAATTAAAGGAACAAAATACAGAAAAAATCATGCCAGATTTGTGCTGGTTAGAACAATTCTGCAGGTCAGAAAAATACTGCCATTGTTCCTAAAATTTGGAATATTCTTTATTGGAACTAAATAGGAAGACAAAAATAAGATAGAGAGCTAGAAATATGGTTGCATAGTGCCATTCCAAGCTGCGCTACAGAAGCCCACCACCGCTTTCCAGGTGTGCAATGCACCACCGACTGCTTCTTGAGTAGCGTTGCAGCAGAAGGGCACATGCACGTACGTCTTCTGTGTGCGGCAGAAGGCTTTGAATTGGCACTATCATGATGTAGCACAGCCAACTGGCTGATGTGACGCCAGGATTCCGAACTTGAACCACAGGGTCATGTGTAAGTATTTGTTCATCACTCTTCAAAGATCCAGCTTGAGACTGCAAGATGAGCCCTGCACGAGCTTTCCTTCAAGGGACAAGCATCCAAATTGGAGGTCAGGTAATTTTTGACAACTTCTTCTATTGCAAAGTGACTGAAAGTGCTTTGGAGTGTTTTTGGAGATGTGTTGAGTTTCTGGATTTGCTGTAGAGTGTTGCTGCATTCTCACAGGGAGGGCAGAGGACTAGGTGACCTGTCCACACAAAGCCTGCAACAGGTATGGGAGAAATAGTGGCAGTGCCTCTGGGTCTGCAACATGACAGGGAGATGGAGCCGAGGCTGAGGAGAGGGCGAGCTCTGTGCGATGCCCTCTGCCAAGTTGGAGCCAGAATCCTTCCTGCTCCTTGATATGACTGGAGACTATTTGGCAGGCCAGCCAATACACCCAGCATCTCAGTATGCATGCCCATCAGCGCTCTCCTGCATGCCACCCCAATGAGGTCATCATTTGAGACTTCTGCAGCAAAACTCGTCTGTGACCTCACCCTCCAGAGAGCTGGCAGATGAACCATCCTTTATCTCAGACCTGGCTGCAACCTATTTGTGGCCGTATGACTCATCATGTACTGATCCCAACTCTATACTAATCTCCAAGGTACATGCAGTGCCAGTGTATGAGATGGTGGCTGGATGTGTCAGATCAAATGATGGGGCCTCTTCACTAGTGCTATGCTGTCACTTTTACCCTTCCTCCTCAGAGTGCTGTGACTGGGCAGATGACCATTCTAGGATGTCTGAAAGCAGGGAATCAGAAGGGGAATGTTGGGGTGAAAGAAGTGGGTGGTGCGGCGGACAGCAAGAGGTCAATGGTGACACCATCAGCAGCTTGCTCATCATACCAGCTAGCAGGAAGAGGATGCGCTGGGAACTGAGAAGGGAAATAAGTCAGGAATATACCATCATCCTCAATGTTCTCAGTTGCACCGGATGATGGAGGCCCATGATGCATAGAGCCATCTCTACTGTACAGCTCAGAGATGCAGGCATCCTTGTCCCCAAGTGGCTCTGCTGCCTTCTATTGTGTTCCACCTTGTACTCTGAGTGAGAGCAGAATGTCGATGATTGTGTTGACTGTATTTGGGTCAAGTGCCTGCCATAGCTGAATAACTAAAGTTATGTAGGAGCAGCGAAAGGTGAGTGTGCGGTTAGTAGCATTGGTAGTTATGTGAGGGTGAGGTGGAGTATCTGGATGCTAAGCATGAGTCCTGAGTGCCAGGGAATGCTGCTGGGTGGGTGATGAGGGTGCAGTGCATCGGGCAGTGTGAGAAGTTGATGTGTTGGGTAGGAGATGTCATGTGAAGATGCATTCACTGACGTTGAAGACCTGTGTGAGGTCATTAGACTTTTGTGGCACTGCTGCCAGGTCCTCAGGTCCAGAATCCAGGAATTGACCTCCATAGCCATCTGCTCCCACTCTCTTCTGAGGGTGGTCCTTGAGAGCCTGCTGGCACCCACGAACCATGACATCTTTCCCTCCCTGTCCCGTCCACCTCCACCATCGCATCTGTCATCCTGAAAACCCCCCTCCCTCAAGTATTCAATTTTCTGATGTTTTAAATTACAGCAATTTTCTTCAGTGCAGCTTTCATTCAAGAAGAACAGTCTGCCTTTAAGAAGGGAAGGCTGGTTGCACCAATTGGTTTCTAAACAATGCTGCGAACCCCCCTCCTGCTGAGTACAGATGTCACAGGCACTGTTTTAGAGAGGACAGAAGCGTGGATGCCACTTGGGCTAATGTTACAATTATTCAGATGAGGTGGGTAGGCCACATTCGCATGTTGTTCACCCCACTCTGAACAGGTGTGAGCAGGTCACAAATCACGACTGCTGCACACAAAAATGGGACTATCCAATTTCCAGCCCAGCAAGTTCATAGTGGAAACGGAAGGAGGGATTGAGTTATTCAAAAGTTTCCTTAAACCATTTCTCTGAGCATGTTTTAGGGTACCCCCAACAGCCTCACAATTCCCTCAAGTATTTTCCCATCTTTTGCTTGGTCCTATGCTCCCCTCGTAAAGTAACTTGTGATGTTGCTTCGTACAAGGGGGAATACACAAACAGAAGTTTTTGTTGAATGACAGGGAAATCAAGATTGTATTTACAGGCAGAAGAAAGATGTTCATCAAAATGGCCACCTAACCTATGTTTGCTCTCCCCAGTATAAAAATCACATTGTGACCAGCAAACAGTCTAGGGTATATTGCAGCAAGTATTTCAATTACTGTTTCACAGAAAAGAGGGGAAAAATGTATTTGCATATGCAAGTATGAACACAGATGGCACAGGGAAAAAAGCCTGTGTCAAAGTCTAATATTGGGTCTTAGACTTCTTTACCATCAAGCTGGCAAGCTGCAGACACCTGATGGGCGTCCCCAAGCTAGTCACCGGAAAAGCATTTCCACCTCATAATGGACATGAGCTTCCTTCCCGAAATGTAGAAACTTATATGCCCTTTTAGCAGCTGCAAAATGGGTGGGCTGCCATTGAGAATCTTGGTCAGGCACCTAACAACAGTGTAGGAAGAAACAGGTATTGCATTTTCCCCAGATACATGACAGTGTACCTGGAAAGAGCAGTAAGGACTGGGGAGGTGGAGGAGTAAGTAGGAATTTGTGGTTGGAATGAGATGGAGGCTATTGGCACTCATTGCCATTATGGTGTAAATCAGACAGCAACCTCTGGTGTTTGCACATGCGTGGTAACATGCAGCAATCCAGTAGCTGCTGACTGATTAAACCATCTCCTCCAGTAGCTGTGCTATGCCAATACATCACCATTGAAATACATGAAAGCATGTGAAAGTATGGTACTTACACACAAGTTACCCACTAAACACTAAAGAAAACATTAGGGCTGGTGCATTCAAGTGTAAGTACAATTTTACCAGTGTGATAAATTTTAATTACTGGCAAACAACCTCTCTGACACTGAAAATTAATTTTACAAGAGTGGAGCATCATTCTCAGATTGTAGTTATTGCCGGAGATCTTTAAAACATTAAAAATTTAAGTAAAAATATTGTTCTTTTACTTTTTCTTCCTGCGTCTTTTATCTCTCTCTCTTAATCCCATCTTTCTTTCCCTCTCTTTATTTTGCTTTCTACAGATCATTTTAAATGTTCTAACTTACACTTCCTGGTTTAGACTCTGTAGCTGCAAAATTCAGCTCCATAGAGCCAGTAGTTTCAGTGCTATGGGTACAGGTGGATGTGAAAAATAGCACTGACCTCGCTCCTGACCCTTCTGTTGTGGCCCGCAGCAAATGCCATGCTGTTGAGGGAGTAAGTGCAGGCATTACATGTGTGTTCCAGCAGCGTGCAGAGTGGGCAGCTTGTGACATCAGTGATTCTGAAAGGCCTCTGAGTAGACCAATTGCTCCCAGCCATGGGGACGATAGTTGCAGTCCTCCTTCGGCTGCAGCATCAGAGGGACACGGAGCAGAGAAGACCAGCTGTTCACAGAGGAAGGTGGGCTCTCTGCAGGAGGCCTTACCCACCTCCAGTCTTTGCAGAGCACTTCTCCTACCTGCACCTAAGCCAGGAACAGTGGGTTCAGTGACTGTACTTCAGGGAGGTGGTCGCAGAACTGTCCCACCTCTTGGAACTGGACGAGCAGCAGGGCCAGGACAGCACTGCCAGTGGTTGTCGAAGTGACTGTGGCCCTGAATTTTAATGCCAGTGAATCCTTCCAGGCTGGAACTGGTGCCATTGCAAACATTGCTGCATCCAGGAGATCACAAAGGCTCTGTAAGCCAGGAAAAGGGATTTCATTGTTTTATTTCGAAACAGAGTGAAGCAGGAGGAGTGGGCAAATGGCTTTGCTAGGATTTTGGACTTCCCCAGGGCGCAGGGAGTCATTAACTTTATGCACGTGGCCTTACATGTGCCAAATCTCAAAGGTAAGATATACTGAAACCGCAAGGGGTACCACTCCCTCAATATGCAGTGGGTGTGTGACCAACATGCAGAACATCACTTTGGGTAATACCTACTCTCCTGGCAGCAGTCATGATGCTTTAATCCTGTGTCAGTCTGCAGTTCCAGCAATCTTTCAGCCACCACATCAAACCAGGACAAAAGCAAAATACTGCAGATGCTGGAAATCTGAAATAAAAACAGAAAATACTGGAAATACTCAGCAAGTCTGGCAGCATCTGTGGAGAGAGAAACCGAGTTAACATTTCAGATCTGATGAAAGGTCACAGAACTGAAACGTTAACTCTGTTTCTCTCTCCACAGATGCGGTCTGACCTGCTGAGTATTTCCAGCATTTTCTGTTTTTACATCAAACCAGCACTTGGCGGCTGGGTGACAAGGGCTACTAGTGGTACACGTGGCTGATGACTCCCCTCTACAACCTCACCACGTGTGGTCAGTGCTCATACAGTGGGAGCCATGCTGCAATGAGGAATGTTACTGAGCCGATCTTTGGTGTGCTGAAATAACGGGACCGTTGCCTGGCCCTCCAGTACTGACGAGACTACGATACACCACGGTCTGTTGCATTCTCCACAACCTGGCCATCATGAGGGGGTATCCTTTGCCACCAGGGCTTTGATGACCACCTGATGAGGAGGAGGAAGAAGAGAGGAGGCAGATGCACATCTACATTTCGATGGGCTCTCCATGAGCATATCATCAGATTCCAGTTCCCTGAATAAAACAGTGGATCCCCATTGCTCAACAATTCCCCACCTTACCATCCCTCTATTACAAACCATCACAGCACCCTCTTGGTCACAATCCTGAAATAAAAGACAGCACAAAACATGACACTGTGCCTGGAGGGCCTCCCTACCCCTTGTGGATACAGGACATCTGTCCTTCTTTGCACCTCTTCCCTCAAGGCCTCCAGTGCAGCATCGGAAAACTTTGGAGCCTGCTTTTTCCTATGTTGTGCCATTCTTCTGGCTTTCCCAGGTCAGAATGACTAGTACATCAACTCCCAGCATCTGCTCCAGTCACTGAAGCACCTCCTCTTTATTGAGGTGCAGGCTAGCTTTTACTGGAGTTAGCCACTCATCATATTGGCTCCCTGGTGAACTATCTGGCCCCTCAAAAGCACAGGTAGCGCTGGCTGGATGCTGCAATCCTGATAATTAGCAGGCAGCAGAAAGTTCACGCACTGCTTGCATTAATCCAAACGGGCAGGAATTAATTGCACATCATGATCTCTGCGCCCAATTTTGGGAGCGAAGCAATTTAGCCCTCAGTTTTTTCACATCTGTTAAACAGCATTTGATATCAATTTATCCAGTTGTGGTATGTGAACTTTTCTGGCTTCCTACACAAATCTGAGCATTTTCCAATATAATTGGAGCAATAATTATAAGATTTATTTTGGGTAGCATTGTTTAAAAAAAAAAAAATTCTCTCGTCCGACATCTACATGCCTTCCATATATATGCTGCATATCTACAAGCCTCTTTAATGACAACTTCTTTACCTTTACATAAGCTGACTGACATTTGCTTTAAGGTGGTTTGGGTCATTGCCACAAACTAGCTGAACATCCCAGGGGATAAAGTGACATTTTTCCTCAGTCGAAAATTCACTTTCAGTTTTACAAGTCGGCAGACTTCATCGGAACACAAGGGAATAGAGACATATATTTTCACTCCTTACTGAATGTCAAAAGAACAGAAAAAAAATTCAGCCTGTCTCTTTGCGGGACATCTGGGAGTTGATGGCTTTCATGTTGGAAAGGCACTTCATATCTATATTGTTAAAAAAGGATCCTTGTTCCTACCTTCTTGCATTTATAACACAAATATAATTTATAAAGTTGTCCTGTACCACCAGTGTGTAGAACTTGGGTAATTTGCAGTTCAAAAAGCTGAATAATGTCAATGTCACTGTTATTCTCACAGAATGTGGATAGAAGAGAAGGTCCTATTAGTATTGACAAGTTTCTTTTTTTTTAGGTATCTAAGGAGTAAATTTACCAGCACAATTTTAATTTGTGTGACAATAAATCAGTTCTCATGCTGTATGATAATATTGGATGCTTTGCTATTTAAAATGAAGAATAATTTGCTTATCTTCTGAAGGTACTGCTTTTTGGTAAGATGCAGTTTCACAGGTACTGGCTGCTGTCCTGTATGTAATCCATAGAATCAAAGAAATTACAGCAGGGAAGGAGGCCATTCAGGCCATCATGACTGCTCTAGCTGGCAAGTAGCTACCCAGCCGAATTCCACTTTCCAGCTCTTGGTTGGTACCCTTGTAGGTTATGGAAATTCAAGTGCATATCCAAGTACTTTTTAAATATTATGATGATTTCTGCCTCTACCACTCTTTCAAGCCATGAGTTCCAGATCCCTGCCACGCTCTGGGTGGAAAAAAAGTCTCTGAATCCCCACTAATCCTCCTACCTCTTATCCTAAATCTCACCCCCCTGGTTATGTACACCTCAACCAAGGAGAATAGGGCCTTCCAATCCACTCTATCTAGACCTTTCACAATTTTATAGACTTCAATTAGGTCTCCCCTCAGCCTTCTCTGTTCCAAAGGAAACAACCTAGCCTATCCAATCTTTCCTCATAACTAAAATACTCCAGTCCAGGCAACATCCTCATAAACCTCCTCTGTACCCTCTCTAGTGCTATCACATCTTTCCTATAATGCGATGACCAGAACTGCATGCTGTACTCCAGCTGTGGCCTAAGTAGTGTTTTATCCAGTTCCAACATAACCTCCCAGCTCTTAAATTCTATCTTCGACTAATAAAGTCAAGTATCCCGTATGCCTTCTTGACCACCTTATCTACCTGTCAAGCCACTTTCAGGGATCTGTGGACTTGCACACCAAGGTCCCTCTGTTCCTCTATACTTCTCCATATCCACCATTTTTTATGTATTTCCTTGCATTGTTAGCCTTCTCCAAATGCAGTACCTCACATTTCTCCAGATTGAACTTCATTTGCCACTGTTCCGCCCACCTGACTAGTCCATTGATATCTTCCTGCAGTCTACTGCTTTCTTCTTCATGATCAACCACACAGCCAACCTTTGTCTGTAAACTTCTTAATCAAACCCCCCACATTCAAGTCCAAAACATTGATATATACCGCAAAAAGCAAGGGACCTAGTACTGAGTCCTGCAGAATTCAGTGGAAGCAGTCTTCAAGTCACAAAAACATCAACCAACCATTACACTTTGCTTCCTACCTCTGAGCCAATTTTGAATCCAACTTGCCACTTTGCCTTGGATCTCATGGGCTTTTAGGCTTTTATTTTCATCATCAGTCGACCATGTGAGACCTTATCAAAAACATTGCTCGAATCCATAACACCACATCAAATACACTACCATCATTGATGCTCCTTGTTACCCTCCTTGTTACGACCAGGTGAGAAAGGTGTCTAGGGTTCTGTTACTAGCTTCACCTGGTCTTATTGTAACAGGGTTTAATTTTAAACACACTGTGTTTTGAGCTCCCCTTTGTGAACCCTTGTTCACAGATTTCCAATTATAAGACAAAAAAAACAATTCACACAGGTTTTCCGAGGTTTAAGGAAGATGAAATTTTATTAAAAACTTCAACTTAAGCTCTAATACAGTTAACGCCTATGGATATACGACACACCCATGCTAGCATGCACACACACATGCAAATTGGGGCAGAAAAGAGGAGAGGAAAATATAGTAGAGAGGGGCATGAGGCAATATCAGAAGAGTTTTTTGCTTACTGTTTGTAGGTAGTCTTGCTGTTCATCAGGGCCTTGTGCTCTTCTTAAACCTTGTTCACGTAGGAGACTTTTCTCTCTTAGTGTTCATATATTTTCAATGGTTTCCGATGCTGGTGTGAGCGTGATAAGAGCAGACAAGAGAGAGATGTCCTCAATCCAGGAGCCAGGAGCTTTCTCAGTTCAAATCCTCTGTTGGAAGTTTAAATTCAAAACCTCCAACAGTCAGTCAGTCATGTGACCAAAACCTGTCTGACCACTTCTTCTGTGTATTGGGGAAGCAACGACTGGGTCCTCATTGTTCCAATACTGTTGGTTACTATGCAAATATCTTTCCAGTCAGGGGCTTGCAATTTTAAGTTTTAATGTTCATGTGGCGAAATCATGTGTGCCTCAGCCTTGGCAGGTGGGGGGTTTGCCTGACACTCCTGAAAAAAATCAAACATGTTAATCAGACATGACCTTCCCTTAACAAATCCATGCTGACTCTCTTTAATTAATCTGTGTCTTTCTAAATAAAGATTTATCCTGTCCCTCTAAATTTCTTCCAATAATTTTCCCACCACCGAGGTTAGGCTGACTGGCCTGTAATTTCTCGGTCTATTCCTTTCACCCTTTATAAATAATGGTGCAATGTTAGCTGTCATCCAGTCCTCTGGCACTATACCTGTAGCCAGAGAGGATTGGAAAATGATGGTTAGAACTTCCTCTGTTTCTTTTCTTGGTTCTCTTAACAGCCTAGGTTACATTTCATCCAGCCCTGGGGATTTATTCACTTTCAAATATGTTAAACCCTTAATATTTCCTCTCTTGCTATTTTAATTTCATCTAACATTTCACACTCCTCCTCCCTGATTACAATATTACAGTATCATCCCTCTCTTGTGTGAAAACAGATGCAAAGTATTAAGAACAATACTCGTGTCCCCTGTCTTCACACACAGGCTACCCTTATAGTCTCTACCAGGCTGTACTCTTTCTTTAGTTATCCTCTTGCTCTTTATGTACTTATAAAAAATCTTTGAGTTTTCCTTGATTTTACTTGCCAATAATTTTTCAACCCCTCGCTTTGCTTTCCTAATTTCCTTTTTAATACTCTTCTAGGTTTTCTGCAGTATTGAGCCCTCAGTATCTGTCATAAGTTCCCTTTTGTTCATTATTCTCTCCTTTAAGCCCCTTGACATCCAAGAGGCAGGAGGCTCTGGATTTGTTCATCCCAGCCTTTTTCTTTATGGAAATATACTTGCTCTGAACCCTCACTGTCTCTTTCTTGAATGTTTCCCACTGATCCAGCACTGATTTAACTTCAAGTTGCTGTTTCCAGTCGACTTTAGCTAAATCACATCTCAGTTTAACAAAATTAGCTTTTCCCCAATTGAAAACTTTTATTCCTGGTCTATATTTGTCCTTTTCCATAACGACCCTAAATCTAACCAAATTTTGATCACTTCCACCAAAATGCACCCCAACTTCCACATGCCCAGATTCATTCCCTGTAACTAAGTCCAGAACTGCCCCCTCTCTTGTTGGGCTTGTTACGTACTGCCTAAAAAAGTTCTTCTGGATGCATTTTCAGAATTCTGCTTCCTCTGTGCCTTTCACACTAATTCTATCCCATTTAATATTAGTGTAGTTGAAATCCCTCACTATTACTGTGCTATTGTTTTTGCAATTCTCATACATTTGCCTACATATTTGCTCTTCTATCTCCCTCTGACTGTTTAGGGATGTACAATGGACTCCCAATAGTGTGATTACCCTTTTTTGTTTTTCAATTCAACCTGTATTGTGATGGAATATATGTATAATAGGCTTAATCAGGTAGCATTTAGATATAGTTAATATATTATACCTTTTAAAATTAAAGATTGAATAAATGGTCAGTTTTCAGAACTCACTGAAATTCCCCCTTAAGAAGGTAGAGTTAAATATTTCAAGGTTTCTGTTGGAATATAATTTCTGTTGCCAGGGAATTGGAAGATAAACACACACATTGAAATATCCTGTGTGACATCAGTAAGAGGTAGCAATAAACTTAATTAGTTTATGGGCTGTTGATGCAGACAAATTAGCTCCAGAGGCTGCTTTGGGGTACCATGGAAAGGGCAATTAACAATAAATGAAAATGGATGTACAGGAACAAGAGGTCAAGTAAATACAATTATGAACATTTTGACCAGATAAAAACTCAACTCCCAAAACAGGGGGTTTCCAGTAAAACATTAAGTGGAGAGTTTGTTCATGATACTATCCAATATGGATTTTAAAAGGAACACAGGAAGGTCACACCTACATGCAGAAGTCAGTTGATACTTCAGAAATAGTATAAAAATTAGAGGTTTTGAAAGCAAAGTTTAGAGGTGCTGTATCCTCAAACAATACTTATCATCTCATGCCTTACTCGGGGGATTTAAGGTAAAAGTTTACTTTAAATTTTGATGGCTATTCTAAGATAATTTTGCTGTAACATTAGCAAGGTTAAACTTTTGGATTCTATGCTAGAAATAAGAGTATGTGTTACATCTCTTGATAATATCTACTTAAGAAGTTAATTGCATGTTAAATTCTTGAATAAATATATAAAAGTTAATAAATCATCTCATGTAGTATTCTGCATACAACTACAAGAACCCACTCTCTGTGTCTCTTTAAACGGAGAGATATGTATTAAAGAGAGTTTCCCAGACCCTTATAATATCTGGGATATTTATGACTTAGCCATAATATTAAAAATAGACTAACCAAAAGATGGTAATATTCTCTGTTGGTTTTCTTTCTTTGAGGGAAAGCTAGTACAATTCTTTGTACCCAAATAAGTGTCTGAGAATTTGTCTGGTTTGAACTTGATTGAAGGAGATTCATAGGGATGTACTCCTGATTTTGTTTAGTCCCGAAAGGGGTTAAAGTCGTAAATCACTTCAATGTGGCCTCATTTGATCATCCTTCTACCATCTCATCCCTCCTCACAGCGATAATTGTTTCTTTAATCAATATTGCCCCCCCCTCCTTTTTATCCCTCTCTCTATCGTATCTTCAAACACTGTAACCAGGAATGTTGAGCTGCCATTCCTGCCTTTCTTTCAGCCATGTCTCAGTAATAGCTATAATATCATATTCCCACATGTCAATCCATGCTCTTATCTGCCTTATTCCCCAGACTTCTTGCATTGAAGTATATACAATTTAGCTCTGCTAAACTCTCTTGTTTTCAGTTTTCTAGCCTTTGTTTCCTCTGCCTTCCAAACATGCTTACGAATTTTCTGTCTTCTATTTCCAACTTTTCTTCTCTTCCTTTTGAATCTACTCTCAGGTTCCCATCCTCCTGCCAAGCCAAGCTGGTTTAAACCCTCCCCAACAGCACTAGCAAAACCCCCTGTGAGGATATTGGTCCTGCCTCTGTTGTGGTGCAAACTGTCTACCTTGTGTAGGTCCCACCTCCCCCAAAAGTAGTCCCAAATGCCTCAGGAATCTATTGCCCTCCCTCTGTCACCATCCTTCCAGCCATGTATTCATCAGCTCTATCTTCTTATTTCTGTGCTCACTTGGACTTGGCATTGGGAGTAATTCGGAGATTACTACTTTTGAGGTCCTGCTTTTCAATTTCTTTCCTAGCTTCCTAGGGCCTCATCCCTCTTTCTGCCTTTGTCATTGTACTGATATGGACCACGACCTCTGGTTGTTCACCCGCCCGCCCTACTATATCCTGCAGCTACTCTGATATCATTGAGCCTGGCACCAGTGAAAGACAGTAAAGCTTTACTATTTTTAACTTCATGTGGAAACTTGACCCCATTAATTGCCATGACCTGCAAAGAACCAGTGAACAGTAATGAGAGAAGAATTGCTTGTTTTTAAATTAAACTTGCTGATCTATGGCAGGAATGGAAAGGAACCAGATCATTCTATCAGGAAAGAACAAAGACATTCCCATTAAAGGAGACATCTGTCCAAAATAATGAGCAACAACGCCTTGAGCAGTCATACAGGAGTGACATAACACAGAACTTAATGGTCTGCTGACCTCTGTAAAACACCTTGATCTGGAATTTGGCCAGCTCAACGGATGAGACTTGAACCAATCCACAACCCTCAACAGTTGCAGTTGTCCTTCACATGATGGAAAATTACTGAATAAGGACCAATGAAGATTGAGACTTCCAGGGCGAGCTTTCTCATGTGGTTGGGCATTTTTGTGTAAGACAAATACCAATTGGACAATAGGCCACAGTCAATATGATGTCTTGTTCCTCCCTAAAATGAAGATATATAGGAAACTGTTGTAAAAACTTCAGCGATGCCACTGGAGGGGAAGCAGTGACCTGGTCAGTCACTACAAAACTACAATCAACATGAATTTGACTGCTCTGGGGTGATTGCATGTATTTTGCTTGCTTCATATTTTGGGAATAAATAATTATAAGTGTTAAGTAGTCCATAGTAGTATAGAACATTGTATTGCAGGGTTTTTAGATTTCTGGAGCAAGTGAATAAATTTTGATATCTGACTCAGTGTGTTGACTGTATTCCATTATTCCTGTAACTCTTGTGTCTGAACCAGAATGAGTAAAATAAAAGGTTCTACACCTGGGAGGCAGCATACCATCCTGAAGTCACATCTGCAGCCCCAGAAGCTCCTTTATGTTCCCCTCCCTATTGAATCCCCTTCCACTATTGTTCTTCCATTCTTCTTCCTCCTGTCCTGTACAGCTGAGCCACCCATGGTGCTGTGAACTTGTTCCTGCCTGCACTCTCCCGAGGAACCATCACTCTCATTGTATTCAGAACTGAATACAGGTTGGAGGGTGAGATGCACTCATAGGATCCCTGCCCTGCTTGCCTGGTCCTCCTTGTCCTTCTGGCAGTCACCCATTCCCTCTCTGCTTGCATATTTTTCAGCTGCAGGTGACCACCTCCAGAAACATGTTATCCATGAAACTCTCAGCCTTGCAGATGCCCTGTAGTGAATCCAGTTGCCGCTCAAGTCCCGAGACCTGGAGCCTGAGCTGCTTTAGCTGGTGATACTTCCTGCACATGTGGCCGTGCAGGCCACAAGAAGCGACCAGGATTTCCCACCTGGCACAGGATGTGCATTCCACCAGAAGCTGAGATGTGAACCAAAATGGCGAATTTCAACAGGCTGTTCAAACACAAGAGGCATTTCGGTTCACACCTAATCTCCACTTTCCTGCATTTCCCTGCAAACATTGCTGGATAATGATCAGGAGCAGAAAGCCCTCCCTCAACCTGGGGCACAAAAACCAAATGTACCACAGTCCACTGTTGAGTCCATTACCAGTTGAATCAAGAAGTTCAGTGCAGACCAGCATGGAAACAGGTGCTTTATGGTTTGGTAGCATACACTGTGGCATGCATTTATCATTGATCAATGGAGTAGACAGAACAATGCAACTTAGATTTTCTGCATGATTGTCACCCAGATAACAGCATAATCTGGGCAGAATGAAACTGAATAGCACAAAGAATTGTGGAATTTCAAGCCCATACTACTTTATGTTTGAGTATCTGTGATCTTTTGCACTAATTCAACAGTCCCTTTACACAAAGCAGTCCCCACCAACAAAGCTAGCCCTGCTCCTCAGTTTGGAAAGGCAAGTTTCCCATAGTTGTGCTTGTCAGGAAGGTTCATCACATTGTGCCCAGATACCCAGGCGCGTAAGCACTTTGGTCACATGAATCCAGCGTTAATCACCTAAACAGCAGTCAGTTGAAGCCACTGACCAAGTTTATAGAGTCAGAGAGTTATACAGCACAGAAACAGGCCCTTTGGCCCATCGTGTTTGTGCCGGCCATCAAGCACCTAACTATTCAAATCCCACTTCCCAGCACTTGGCCCGTAGCCTTGTATGCTATGACGTCTCAAGCGCTCATCTAAATACTTCTTAAATGTTGTGAGGGTTCCTGCCTCTACCATCCCTTCAGGCAGTACATTCCAGATTCCACCTTTGGGTGAAAAAATTTTCCTCAAATCCCCTCTAAACCTCCTTCCCCTTACCTTAAATCTATGCCCCCTGGTTACTGACCCCTCCGCTAAGGGAAAAAGTCTCTTATCTAACCTATCAATGCCCCTCATAATTTTGTATACCTCAATCATGTCTCCCCTTAGCCTTCTCTGCTCTAAGGAAAACAACCCTCGCCTATCCAGTCTCTCTTCATAGCTGAAATGCTGCAGCCCAGGCAACATCTTGGTGAATCTCCTCTGCACCCTCTCCAGTGCAATCACATCCTTCCTATCGGGCGGTGACCAGAACTGTACACAGTACTCCAGCTGTGGCCTAACTAGTGCTTTATACAGCTCCATCATAACCTCCCTGCTCTTATATTCTATGCCTCGGCTAATAAAGGCAAGTATCCCATATGCCTTCCTAACCATCTTATCTACCTGTGCTGCTGTCTTCAGCGATCTATGGACAAGTACACCAAGGTCCCTCTGACCTTCTGTACTTCCTAGGATCCAAGTTTGTTTGGCTCTGCTGCAGAAATAACAAATAGTTAAGTGAAGACAGCAATGAGTCAATTAAATCTATATCTAGACCTGCTGCAGAAATCATCAATTAGTTTAAAAGTTGAAGAATTTCCTGGCAAGACCCTTTGTGATGCTGGACGAGGCCCCATTGACTCTTTCCAGTCACACATTGATTACGCTCTTTAGTTGCGCTGATTCATGAGATATTTTATGGTTGGTCTTATGCTAATGAGCTTGTATGGAAACTTCAGTGTAACCTCACTTCAGCAGAACTAGGGCAGAGTCCAGCACATGGGCCCCCCATTTTACTTTTATTTTTCGTTATTTTTTCTTTTTTTTTGTGTTTGTTTTATTTTATTTCATCTTAGTTTGTTCAGTTTGCTTACCCACTGTTCTTTTTCATGTTTGTACTTGCGGCTGTTCAATTTTCAATCCGTTAACACCCTATCAGTACTGATGCTTTGTCTTTCAACACACCATTAACATATTGTTTGCTTTTGCTCCATGACCTTCTGGTCAGCTATTCTGTGACCTTGTCCTATCTACACCTTTTCCTTTGTTATCCCTTGCCCCACCCCCGCTTTACTTGCTTATAAGCTTTCACATTTCTAATATTTGCCAGTTCTGAAGAAAGGTCACCGACCTGAAACGTTAACTCTGCTTCTCTCTCCACAGATGCTGCCAGACCTGCTGAGTATTTCCAGCATTTCTTGTTTTTATTTCAGAGTCCAGCACATTCTGGATGAAATTTGCTGATTGTGTCCTTAGCGGAAACTCCAGGCCTACATATTTTATAAGGGAACATGGCCACTGGTTTCTCATGAAAATACATTTTTTCTATCCTTGGGAAAATTTTCAAAGACTTTTAACTTTTCCAGAACTCTTTCTTTCGCTTAGGCCTGGAAGAAGAACTGTTGACTTTGTCAATGCCCCAAAGCAAACCAGTACCCATAGCTCCCTGCATCACTATCACCAATGTTTGCAATTCAGCTACACATATCTTGGAGGAGGTAGTATCACATACATCACAGTGCACAGTTAAGAAGGAGCAAGTAGGTCCTCCAGAGGAGGAGCAGGAACCTGTTGTCTAATGGCTACAGGGTGCCAGCAATGATTGCCTGATCTTTGGAAAATTCTGCAGCCAAATCATGATGCATTTGCTATTCAATGGGAAAAGAGAGGAAAGTATTGGCTATGCTGAACAATGTATCAATGACCCGCTTGATTCATCTGACAGCAGAAATATGCCTGATACTGCAGAGATCCTCCGTGGACATCTGGCAGAAGGTAACAAACTTCAGGAGAAATTACTGTGATTGGCACTTTTACCCCTGTGCTGCAGGTTTCCGTGCAGCACATGGCACAACTGGTAAGAACCTCCCAGCTAAAATTGAGCCTGTGGAGGTAGTTCTTCTCCGTTATTGCCAGATAGCCATGTACATGCCATGTAGACAATACATTCTGACATCATCAGATCTCCTTGGCCTACCTTCTTTGTCCTTCCTTGCCTCTTGTATCAAATCCTATGAGAAAGCAATCCCTGTAGCTTGGAATTGAATGAGAGGGAAAAAGTAGCAGCTTGAAGGAATCCTTTCACTAGCTTGCTTGCCTTTAACATCAATTTGAAATGGACCAGTTCAGCGCTGGAAGGAAATGGGAAAAGAAAACAGGAAATTAATGAAATGGATCATGATGTTCTTATTTGCAAGGAACTGATTGCTGAATGAAATGTACATATTCAGCACAAGATCATGCACCAGCAGTGGTCAATCAGGTGAAAAAGATCTACCCAGAGCATAATGTGGGAGAGAAGCCAGCAGGGTTACCTGAGAACCAATTTTCTGGTTCCCATTCACAAAATTCTCTATATTTTTATCAGCAGGAATTCTATACCTATAAGTGAGTTAAGTGAGACAATCCTTAAGAATTCTTTGTTGTTTTTCCCAGGTCCAAGTGCTTTTTGCACTCTTCTGACCCTATGTGCCAGTGGTTCTAGGTGGCATGGATAGTTTCATAGTTTAAGGCTTCCTTTTTACATCTTGATTCAATCATGCCTGTCTTTCAGCTATAAGTACACTCAGCTGAGTGAATGAGCTGCCATTAGGTGTCAGCTGAGGCCTATCATCAGGGGTCAAGGGAAGGCTGTATACACTTTCATCAAGCTATAGAACAGAGCTTGCATTTATTGCAAGATTTACAAGTATTTCCATGCTAGCGCCAATTTTTACTTCCATTTTGCTGATTCAGTAGCTGGATTTAACTTCTCTAACAGGTGACCAGCTCATTTAGCTGTCTCAGAAGCATCAAGGTTACACTGAAAGTTGCATTTTACTTGGTCAATTTTTGTCAAGTACATTTAATGAATTTCACAAATCACAAATTCAGTAGGAGGAAAACCAGAAGCTAAGTACACTTCCACAGAAAATGGTTACAAGCACCCACATTTTGAATTTTAAACACAAATTTCAATAAGGGAGAAAAATGTGTGTTTTTGTGTCAAGGCATCTAAGCCCACAAATGAAAAAATGCAGCAAATGATGAAGTGTTTGTTCCTAAATTCTAAGATAAAATAAATACCTTTATACTAAAAGGAGGAACATCCTGTTATTTACGCCTGCAAAATATTGTATGTGTGAGTGCTAGCATTCCCAGAGAGAGCTGACTCTCAACTCAAATCTCCCTTCCGCTGAGAGGTCAGATGATATTGAGCTAACCTGACATTGCTAAGTACACTCTATGTTATGTGGGCTGTGATTCTGAACACATCATTTAGATAGCATCACTGAAGAAAAAAACATTCTTCACTTAAAATATCTTTACAATAATTGTCTACGGCATCTTGACTGTTATTCAACCTAACAAGAAAAAGAAAGTTGCTTTATTAGGGCTAACAAGTTAAACGGCTGTTTTCAGAGAAGTTCACGGCCAGAAGGATTGCTGTTAAAGACTGTAAGGTGTAATTATAATGAAATAATGAGCACAGATGTATTTCAGAATCTCACCTGTAGTTTCATGGCAATCCTGCTGATTCAAATGGTAGCACACTGACATTAGAGGGTTTTAACTGCTCGAGGCATTGGCTTTGAAAATTAATGATGCTCTTTTTTTTTTACCAAAAATTATATTCCTCTCTGATATCAATCATAAAATTGAAAGAGGAGTACAGAATTGAGACACTGCATTGTGAGTGTTCGCTTTCATTTACTCTCCTAACACGCTGGGAATGGGTGATAGGCAGAAAAAAATTAGCACGTACACTTTAGTTTTCAATCACCATTTACTTTTGCTTTTATTTTAACTTTCACTTTTCTGACTCCTGGCACCAGCTGGGAGGCTGGAGGCCTGTCAAAATGGTAGGGGAAGATGTTGGGACGGGAGTCCGACATCTTCCTGCTGCCCCCATTCCATATGGCCAGCAATGAGAAAGTTGGCGGCTCGGCCACCTACCAGGCCAATTGAGCAAATTAAGTGGCCAAAATAAGGCAACTTCACGCCTCTGAAGGCATTTTCCCCACATTGGGACGGCCTGCTGCCATGTGGGGAGACTGGCCACAGATGGTTCCTGCCAGTATTGACTGCCCTCATGGCAGCGACAGGACAAGTACTTCACAAACCCTCCCACCTGCCCGATCCCTGGCCTCCCCCAACCTATCTGATCTCTCTTTGAGGATGCCCTGCCATTGAGGCGCCCTTTCTCTGGACCTGCAGCCTCAGCAATGGCCACCGTTGGCGGTGATGTTGCTGAGGATGCCGAGTTGGCCCACTGATTGGCCTGTTAACTAGCCACCGCTGGCAATATGCCAGCTCAGGTTCCTCCACCTGCCAAAGCAGGGTCGCGTCCCCTTTTCGGCCCCAGCAGTGGGACCTATCAGTAATTGGCAAAAATCAGCCCGATTTGCCAGGCTCTGTATGAGCAGTTCTTTACCTTTATGTTTCATTGAACCTTATTTTTCCAAACAACCAATCTCAAATATTGCTGTTCATGTGGAAGCCATTAATGCTGAAAGTTAATGGGAAAATTCCGGCCCATGTGGCATCCTGGATAGCTTTCTATTTTTCCTTCTCCGCTCTCTATGCCACAGTTTGTTGCTGCTCATCTTCACAAACCACCTGGCTGGAAATTTACGTCCCACATGCGAGAGTGGGTTGGAGGTGGGGGGTGGGGTGCGGGGGAGGGATGGTGGGTGCGTAAAATTGAGTGTGAGGCAGGGGTTGCCGTTCCCGTAATTTTCCCGCCCCCATTGCAATTTTATGAGCGGTGGGGGAAGTGACAAATTGCCATTTAAGGGCCATCTCATGTCGCTGCTGGTATTTTACCAGCAGCAGCCAGGAACTTGAGCTTACTGGGCAGCCTCCTTGAGGGCCTGGGGATGTCCCTCCTGATTGAGAACCCTGTGCCCCACAGAGGGCCACCCCCACTTCAGCAACTCCTCTACCCTCCTGAATAACTCCCACACCTCTTACCAGGGCCCAGCCGATTGTCCCCGGTGAGGCTCGAAACCCCACTTACCTTTATGGAAGCTGACATCCATCGTCCTCTTCTGGCTGGGTGCTGTCCCGGTCCGCTGATTGGCCAGCAGCTCTTGGAGGCAGGGCCATTTGCCACGGATGGACCAAAGTCCCGCCCGGGGCCAATTAAGGGCCTGAGCCACGTAAAATTATGGCGTGGCTTCCAGTCCCGACGGAGGTAGGCTCGCTCCTGACTTTATGGCCAGTAGACGAGGTCTTCACCTTGACGTTAAATTCCAGCCCATTTGTCTCTTTTGACAGAGATGTTGTGTAGCATGCAGCAGATTGACAACTCTCACTAGAATATGTTTTAGGGCATCACAGATGTAGTCCAACTTTAAAATTGCTATTTTAGCATGCCAAATATGTCCTATGCTCTGCATTTCTAATGCACAAGGTTCTGCATTAATTATTGGGAAGCATAGGGATTATGTGATGTTAAAGTAAGTCATGGTTCAAGTGGATAACCCGTTACTCCGAGGAGCCAGTCTTCACCTTGGATACTCCTGACATGTCATACATTTACGTATATAGGACTGGATTTTGTGCTGGAAGTGGGGCTCCTGGCGCCGGGCCAAAAAGGTGGGGGGGAACACAGCCTCTGCCTTTATTCCCCCACCTGGAGTGATCCTCCTGTCTTTGTTTGTCAAGGTTTTAGGAGGCAGAATCCCCCATCCCTTTAAAGATCCCACTTCCATGAGCTGTCAGCCAGTCACAGGGCCGGCAGCTCAGCAGTCTCGGCAGCATCACCGAGAGAGGTGGCAACTGCCAGTACTGCAGAGGCCTCAGACCCAGGTCCAGCGCTGGTACCCTAGAGCAGAGGTGAGACGGGGTCACCAGGGCCAGTCTGGAAGGCCCTGGTGGGGGTGGGGTGGGGGGGGGGGGGTTGTTCATTCAGTGGAGGGGGTGGGGGTGTCCCAGACAGTACAGTTTGAGGTACACAAAATTATGAGGGGCATTGATAGGATAGATAGGAAGAAACCTTTTCCCTTAGCGGAGAGGTCAATAACCAAGGGGGCATAGATTTAAGGTAAGGGGCAGGAGGTTTAGAGGGGATTTGAGGAAAATATTTTTCACCCAGAGGGTGGTTGGAATCTCGAACACACTGCCTGAAGGGGTGGTAGAGGCAGGAACCCTCACAACATTTAAGAAGTATTTAGATGAGCACTTGAAATGCCATAGCATACAAGGCTATGGGCCAAGTGCTGGAAAATGGGATTAGAATAGATAGGTGCTTGATGGCTGGCACAGACACGATGGGCCGAAGGGTCTGTTTCTGTGCTGTACAACTCTATGACTCTAAAGTTGTTCCCGGTAGGGGTCTTTTGTGGGACACAAATTGCCCACTAAGGAGGGCCCCCCTGCTAAGCCCGCAGGGAGGGAGCCTTGTTTTACAAGGAGGCCTCCCAAGTCACTGGTAAGATCCCAGCGGCAGCGGGAAAAGGCCCTTATTTAGCCCTTAATAGACCATGTAAGGACCTCAATTTGCCTCTGGACGGCCCTCCATCCCACTACCTCCTCCGCCACCTGCCATGATTCCCCGGGCCCCCCTGCCACCGATCCCGCTCGCAGGGTCCGATCAAGTCCCAGCCATAATTCTTTGGTGTTAATCACAGATCATTTAGATATTCATTGAGTGAATTCCCTTTCTGTTGCTGCACCCATTGAATGTTTCATAGTTGCTCGAATGGCCACAGGGTACAGTTCATAGTGTGCTGATAATCTGACAACACACATCTTTTGAAAAACCAATGCAGATTTTAACTTATTTGCTGGCATTTGGCAATTGGAAATCTGTGACTTGAGCAATGAAGCAGTGGATCACAAACTGAATGTTTCTTGTTATCCTCCCATTTCCAGAGGAGGGCCTGGAGCAAAAAGCTAATGCTATTTAGTGTTGATGTTGTTTTTTTGTTGTGGTTATGGTTCCAGGGAATGTCATAGTTCATCTATGGTGAGGATGAGTCTCCTCACACAGTACTGCTTCATAAGGTTGCAGTAGCTTTGTTGCTGGCAGCAGATTATAGTATCTGAGGCAGTAATTACTGTCTCTGATCACCCTGAATCATAGAACCATAGAAAAATTACAGCACAGAAGGTGGCCATTCAGCCAGTCATGTCCCTGCTGAACATCCTCCTTCTCAACTTGAAGGTCCAACAAACTAAGACTGTCTGATTAGTGGACTGAAATGCTTTGCTCTACTCTGCCTCAAGCTGGTCCTCTGTTCATTCTGTCTGATATGCAACCACCATCCGCATAGTGGGAGTAATTTGTCTGATGCAGGCTGGAAAACATGCATGAACAGATATGCATATTTGTATTTAATTGTCGGCCTTAATGAGCCAACAAAATACAAACCCTGGATCTGAGCATCAATCCGAGCTAATTCTGTCTGATCCCAGGAATAAATTTGGGTACAAACTCCAATACAACAACTTATACTTGTATAGTTATACGTAGAAAAATATATCAAGGCAATATGCAGAGGTATAAACAAAAACCAAAGGAGATAGCAGAAGGGCTGAGCAAAAACTTGGTCAGAGGTGAGTTTTAAATCAGGTCTTAAAAGACAAAGGATTTTTGTGAAGGAGTTCAAGAGCATGGGCCTAGGGGGTTGAAATCAGTGTTGCCAAATACCACATATCAATTTACCACATATTATTGTCCAGTTAGATCCATGCTTTAGCTCGATTGCATTGATTAAATTTACTGCCAAAATGCCAAAGCTATGTTAATGCATCAACTGCCCTGTTTGCAGTCAAAGTCTTAACATTTAACCAGCATCAAATCAGGCTTACATGATGGTTCATTCAAGCTGACTCAAGTGTACACAAATATCTTTGTAATAATTTGTATGAGCATCTGTGTGATTCACTTGGCCACTGATATTATATCCTATTTACGTCAGTACACAGCCTCTCAAGTTAGAAAATGGAATAGACCTTTTGATGAACTGACGGTAGAGAATTAAACAATCAGACACTTGACTGGATATTTCCTCTGGTCTATTTTGTCTTATCTACTGAGAGTAATCAGTAAAGCACAGGAACACATTGTAAATAAGCCTTCAGTCTTGTTCTATCCTTTAAATGGTATTAAATAAATAAGCATATTGGAGTCTAACTAAAGTTTTAATATTTGCTATGGTGGGTTCCTTAATGGTACCTTCCACTCAGTAGAAGCATTCCAGGGTTATTCATACTCCAGTGATGATCACTTTGAAATTAGACTTTAAATGTTCCTCAAAGGAATGCGTTGGAAAAATAATTTAACTGCCATTAGCATTTATTCACAATTATACTGCAGCAACCAAACTATTGGTTAAGATGTGCAATCAGCACTGTGTGGTTGCATTACAGACTTAGACACATAGTTAACACAGCTCTCTGTATGTAAGATTCAATGCATGCTTCCTAAGTCTTCAATCTAAGTGACTAAGTGATTATATTTTAATGTTAGTGGAAAGGAGGCTAGAAGAACATTTTGTATGTAGGTTTAAAACATCTTGGGAGTGCATCAACTACAGTTATAACGCAGATGGTGCAAACTTGAATCACAGCTCTTGGAAAAGGTCTCACACTGTTGGGTTTCAATGATCAGGAATGCACAATGCCGCTTTTGTCAGTTGCACCTCAATTGGTAGCATTCTGTCCTCTGAGTAACAAGGTTCTTGGTTCAAGTCCCACTCCAGGACTTGAGCACAAAAGTTAAGGTTGATACTCCAGTGCAGTAATGAGGGAGTGCTGCATAGTTGGAGGTACTGTCTTTCAGATGCGATGTTAAACCGAGGCCCCACCTGCCTTCTCTGGTGGATGCAAAAGATCCCACTGTGCTATTTTGAAGAGCAGGGGAATTATCCCCAGTGTCCTGGCCAATATTTGTCCCTCAATCGACATCACAAAAACAGATTCTCTGGTCATTATCATATTACTGTTTGTGGGAGTTTGCTGTCCACAAAATGGGCTGTTGCTTATCCTACATTATAACAGCAACTAGCCTTCAAAAGTACTTCATTGGCTGTAAAGCGCTTTGCACATCCGGTGGTTGTCAAAAGCACTGTATAAATGCAAGTCTATCTTTCTTTCTTTTATTTTTATGTCAGTTGCTGTCCAAAATGGCTTCACATGAATGTGAAAGTGGCACTCCCATTTAAAATAAAAAATTCTGAAGTTTTTAAGCTTAATTTTACATGAAAGTCAGTTGGTCCTTTGCAAAATGAGTAACATTTGGTTACCAAATATCACAACATTGGCTTGTATTTATATGGCTGCACTTGCTGACAATGCAACCACTATGTGGCGGAATATTGGCACATGAACAAATGCAGGCTTATCGACTAAAACGGCACTGTCTGCGACATCTTAGGCAGCTGCCAGGAATAAAGCTGGCGCTGCTCAATTTGGCACAAAAAGCCAATTGAACCCAAATCGCCTCACCCCTCAATGGCTGCGATCACTGCCTCCACCATCCCCCAACAGTAACCCGCTCCCTCCCGCATTCAGTTTCTCACTCACTCCCACGCCCGCCTGCTCGCTGCTTCCGCCTGCTCACCACTCCATCCTGCCGCTCCCGCCTGCTCACCGCTCCATCTCGCCGCTCCCACCTGCTTGCCACTCCCGCCTGCTCATCCCTCCATCCTGCCACTCACATCTGCTCGCTGCTTCCACCTGCTCACTACTCCATTCTGCCATTCCCGCCTGCTCACCGCTCCATCCTCCCACTCCTGCCCGTTGCCGCTCCCACCTACTCGCTGCTCCCACCTGCTTGCCGCTCCCGCCTGCTGCTCCCACCTGCTCACTGCTCCATCCTCCCGCTCCTGCCCACTTGGCTCTCCATCCTCCCATTCCCACCTGCTCTCTGCTCCCACCTGCTTGACTCCATTCCCGCCGTTCTCTCCCACGTCCGCCTGCTCTCTGCTCCATCCTGCCACTCCCGTTTCCCTGCCTCGCCACCCGGAGAAGTGGCAGGGGTGGGGGGAGCGGGCCGGGCGCGAGTAGGGAGAGGGGGAAATGGTAAAGTGGGGACCAGCAGTGGGGGGGAAGCTGTGGGGGGGGTAACAGCAGGGGTGGGGGGGAGCGAGCAAGGTGTGAATGGTGAGGGTGAATTGGTAAGGCAGGAAGTGAGTGGCAAGCAGAGAGGAGTGGAAGAGAACGGTGGGATGGAGCGGCAAGCGGCCAGGAGCGGTGGGAGGGAGCGGTGAGCAGTGGGGGGTGGTGGGAGGGAACGGTAAGCAGGCGGGATGCAGGATAGAGCAGCGAGCAGGCAGGAGGTGAGATGGAGCAGCGAGCGGTCGGGAGACACGATGGAGCAGTGAGCAGTCGGGAGGTGGGATGGAGCAGCGAGCAGGCAGGAAGCGGAATGGAGCTCTGAGCAGGCAGGAGCAGCGGGATAGAGTGGTGCACAGGTCGGGAGTAGTGGGAGGGAGTAAGAAGCAGTTGGGAAGCGGGATGGAGCAGCAAGTAAACGGGAGGTGGGATGGAGCAGTGAGCATTTGGGAAGCGGGATGGAGCAGCGAACAAGCGAGAGGCGGTATGGAGTGGGGAGCAGGCGGGAAGCGGGATGGAGCAGCGAGCAGGCGGGAAGCGGGATGGAGCAGCAAGCAGGCGGGAAGCGGGATGGAGCAGCGAGCAAGCAGGAGGCGGGATGGAGTGGTGAGCAGGTGGGAAGCGGGATGGAGCGGCGAGAAGGCGGGAGGCGGGATGGAGTGGTGAGCAGGTGGGAAGCGGGATGGAGCGGCGAGAAGGCGGGAGGCGGGATGGAGTGGTGAGCAGGTGGGAAGCGGGATGGAGCGGCGAGGAGGCGGAAAGCGGGATGGAGCGGTGAGCAGGCGGGAGGCGGGATGCAGCGGTGAGCAGTCGGGAAGCGGGATGGAGCAGTGAGCAGTCGGGAAGCGGGATGGAACGGCGAGGAGACGGGAAGCGGGATGGAGTGGTGAGCAGTCGGGAAGCGGGATGGAGCGGCGAGGAGGCGAGATGGAGCGGTGAGCAGGCGGGAGGCGGGATGGAGCGGTGAGCAGGTGGGAGGCGGGATGGAGCAGTGAGCAGGCAGGAAATGGGATGGAGCGGTGAGCAGGCGGGAGGCGGGATGGAGCGGTGAGCAGTCGGGAAGCAGGATGGTGTGGTGAGCAGTCGGGAAGTGGGATGGAGCGGCGAGGAGGCGGGATGGAGCGGTGAGCAGGCGGGAGGCGGGATGGAGCGGCGAGGAGGCGGGATGGAGCGGTGAGCAGGAGGGAGGCGGGATGCAGCGGTGAGCAGTCAGGAAGCGGGATGGAGCGGCGAGGAGGCGGGAAGCGGGATGGAGCGGTGAGCAGGCGGGAGGCGGGATGGAGCGGTGAGGAGGTGGGAGGCGGGATGGAGCGATGAGGAGGCGGGAGGCGGGATGGAGGCGAGCAAGCGGGAGGTGGGATGGAGCAGCGAGGAGGCGGGAGGCGGGATGGAGCGGTGAGGAGGCGTGAAGCGGGATGGAGCGGTAAGGAGGCGGGAGGCGGGAAGCGGGATGGAGCGGCTAGCAAACGGGAGGCGGGATGGAGTGGTGAGCAGGCGGGAAGCGGGATGGAGCGGCGAGCAGGCGGTAAGCGGGATGGAGCAGTGAGGAGGTGGGAGGCGGGATGGAGCGATGAGGAGGCGGGAGGCGGGATGGAGGCGAGCAAGCGGGAGGTGGGATGGAGCAGCGGGGAGGCGGGAGGCGGGATGGAGCGGTGAGGAGGCGTGAAGCGGGATGGAGCGGTAAGGAGGCGGGAGGCGGGAAGCGGGATGGAGCGGCTAGCAAACGGGAGGCGGGATGGAGCGGCGAGCAGGCGGGAGGCGGGATGGAGCGGCGAGCAGGCGGGAGGCGGGATGGAGCGGCGAGCAAGCGGGAGGCGTGATGGAGCGGTGAGCAGTTGGGACATGGGATGGAGCGGCGAGCAAGCGGGAGGCGTGATGGAGCGGCGAGCAAGCAGGAGGCGGGATGGAGCCGCAGCAGGCGGGAGGCGGGATGGAGCGGCGAGCAAGCAGGAGGCGGGATGGAGCGACGAGCTGGCGGGAGGCGGGATGGAGCGGCAAGCAAGCAGGAGGCGGGATGGAGCGGTGAGCAGGCGGGAGGCGGGATGGAGCAGTGAGCAGGCGGGAAACGGGAAACGGGATGGAGTGGTGAGCAGGCGGGAGGCGGGATGGATCGGCGAGCAAGCAGGAGGCGGGATGGAGCCGCAGCAGGCGGGAGGCGGGATGGAGCGACGAGCAAGCAGGAGGCGGGATGGAGCGACGAGCTGGCGGGATGGAGCGGCGAGCAAGCAGGAGGCGGGATGGAGCGGTGAGCAGGCGGGAGGCGGGATGGAGCAGTGAGCAGGCGGAAAACGGGAAACGGGATGGAGTGGTGAGCAGGCGGGAGGCGGGATGGAGCGGCGAGCAGTCGGGAAGCGGGATGGAGCGGCGAGCAGGCGGGAAGCGGGCTGGAGCAGTGAGGAGGCGGGAGGCAGGATGGAGGCGAGCAAGCGGGAGGCAGGATGGAGCAGCGAGGAGGCGGGAGGCGGGATGGACCGGTGAGGAGGCGTGAAGCGGGATGGAGCGGTAAGGAGGCGGGAAGCGGGATGGAGCGGTAAGAAGGCGGGAGACGGGAAGCGGGATGGAGCGGCTAGCAAATGGGAGGCGGGATGGAGCGGTGAGCAGTTGGGACGCGGGATGGAGCGGCGAGCAAGCGGGAGGCAGGATGGAGTGGTAAGCAAGCGGGAGGCGGGATGGAGCCGCAGCAGGCGGGATGCGGGATGGAGCGGCGAGCAGGTGGGAGGCGGGATGGAGCGGCGAGCAAGCGGGAGGCGGGATGGAGCCGCAGCAGGCGGGAGGCGGGATGCAGCGGCGAGCAAGCAGGAGGCGGGATGGAGCGACGAGCAGGCGGGAGGTGGGATGGAGCGGTGAGCAAGCATGAGGCGGGATGGAGCAACGCGCAGGCGGGAGGCGGGATGGAGCGGTGAGCAGGCGGGAGGCGGGATGGAGGCGAGCAAGCGGGAGGCGGGATGGAGCAGCGAGGAGGCGGGAGGCAGGATGGAGCGGTGAGCAGGCGGGAGGCAGGATGGAGCAGTGAGCAGGCGGGAGGCGGGATGGAGGCGAGCAAGCGGGAGGCGGGATGGAGCAGCGAGGAGGCGGGAGGCAGGATGGAGCGGCGAGCAGGCGGGAGGCGGGATGGAGCAGTGAGCAGGCGGGAGGCGGGATGGAGGCGAGCAAGCGGGAGGCGGGATGGAGCGGCAAGCAAGCGGGAGGCGGGATGGAGGCGAGCAAGCGGGATGCGGGATGGAGCGGCGAGCAGGTGGGAGGCGGGATGGAGCGGCAAGCAAGCGGGAGGCGGGATGGAGCCGCAGCAGGCGGGATGCGGGATGGAGCGGCGAGCAAGCAGGAGGCGGGATGGAGCCGCAGCAGGCGGGAAGCGGGATGGAGCAGCGAGCAAGCAGGAGGCGGGATGAAGCAGCGAGAATTTGAGAGTCAGGATGGAGTAGCGAGCAAGTGGGAGGCGGGATAGAGCGGCGAGCAAGCAGGAGGCGGGATGGAGCGACGAGCAGGCGGGAAGCGGGATGGAGCAGCGAGCAAGCAGGAGGCGGGATGAAGCAGCGAGAATTTGAGAGTCGGGATGGAGTAGCGAGCAAGTGGGAGGCGGGATAGAGCGGCGAGAAGGCGGGAAGCGGGATGGAGCGGCGAGGAGGCGGGAAGCGGGATGGAGCGGTGAGCAGGCGGGAGGCGGGATGCAGCGGTGAGCAGTCGGGAAGCGGGATGGAACGGTGAGCAGTTGGGAAGCGGGATGGAGCGGCGAGGAGGCGGGAAGCGGGATGGAGCGGTGAGCAGTCGGGAAGCGGGATGGAGCGGCAAGGAGGCGAGATGGAGCGGTGAGCAGGCGGGAGGCGGGATGGAGCGGTGAGCAGGCAGGAGGCGGGATGGAGCTGTGAGCAGACGGGAGGTGGGATGGCGCGACGAGCAGGTGGGAGGCGGGATGGAGCGGTGAACAGGCGGGAGGCGGGATGGAGCTGTGAGCAGGCGGGAGGTGGGATGGAGCGACGAGCAGGCGGGAGGCGGGATGAAGCGACGAGCAAGCAGGAGGTGGGATGGAGCGACGAGCAAGCAGGAGGCGGGATGGAGCGACGCGCAGGCGGGAGGCGGGATGGAGCGGTGAGCAGGCGGGAGGCGGGATGGAGCTGTGAGCAGGCAGGAGGTGGGATGGAGCGACAAGCAGGCGGGAGGCGGGATGAAGCGGCGAGCAAGCAGGAGGCGGGATGGAGCGACGAGCAAGCAGGAGGCGGGATGGAGCGACGAGCAAGCAGGAGGCGGGATGGAGCGGCGAGCAAGCAGGAGGCGGGATGGAGCAACGAGCAGGCGGGAGGTGGGATGGAGCGATGAGGAGGCGGGAAGCGGGATGGAGCGGCGAGCAGGCGGGAAGCGGGATGGAGCGGCAAGCAGGCGGGAAGCGGGATGGAGCGGCGAGCAAGTGGGATGCGGGATGGAGCGGTGAGCAGGCGGGAAGCAGAATGGAGAAGTGAGGAGGCGGGAGGCGGGATGGAGCGGCGAGGAGGCGGGAGGCGGGATGGAGCGGTGAGGAGGCGTGAAGCGGGATGGATGGGTAAGGAGGCGGGAGGCGGGAAGCGGGATGGAGCGGCTAGCAAACGGGAGGCGGGATGGAGCAACGCGCAGGTGGGAGGCGGGATGGAGCGGTGAGCAGGCGGGAGGCGGGATGGAGCAGTGAGCAGGCGGGAGGCGGGATGGAGGCGAGCAAGCGGGAGGCGGGATGGGGCAGCGAGGAGGCGGGAGGCGGGATGGAGCGGCGAGCAGGCGGGAGGCGGGATGGAGCAGTGAGCAGGCGGGAGGCGGGATGGAGGCGAGCAAGCGGGAGGCGGGATGGAGCGGCAAGCAAGCGGGAGGCGGGATGGAGGCGAGCAAGCGGGATGCGGGATGGAGCGGCGAGCAGGTGGGAGGCGGGATGGAGCGGCAAGCAAGCGGGAGGCGGGATGGAGCCGCAGCAGGCGGGATGCGGGATGGAGCGGCGAGCAAGCAGGAGGCGGGATGGAGCCGCAGCAGGCGGGAAGCGGGATGGAGCAGCGAGCAAGCAGGAGGCGGGATGAAGCAGCGAGAATTTGAGAGTCAGGATGGAGTAGCGAGCAAGTGGGAGGCGGGATAGAGCGGCGAGCAAGCAGGAGGCGGGATGGAGCGACGAGCAGGCGGGAAGCGGGATGGAGCAGCGAGCAAGCAGGAGGCGGGATGAAGCAGCGAGAATTTGAGAGTCGGGATGGAGTAGCGAGCAAGTGGGAGGCGGGATAGAGCGGCGAGAAGGCGGGAAGCGGGATGGAGCGGCGAGGAGGCGGGAAGCGGGATGGAGCGGTGAGCAGGCGGGAGGCGGGATGCAGCGGTGAGCAGTCGGGAAGCGGGATGGAGCGGTGAGCAGTTGGGAAGCGGGATGGAGCGGCGAGGAGGCGGGAAGCGGGATGGAGCGGTGAGCAGTCGGGAAGCGGGATGGAGCGGCAAGGAGGCGAGATGGAGCGGTGAGCAGGCGGGAGGCGGGATGGAGCGGTGAGCAAGCAGGAGGTGGGATGGAGCGACGCGCAGGCGGGAGGCGGGATGGAGCGGTGAGCAGGCGGGAGGCGGGATGGAGCGGTGAACAGGCAGGAGGCGGGATGGAGCTGTGAGCAGGCGGGAGGTGGGATGGAGCGACAAGCAGGCGGGAGGCGGGATGAAGCGGCGAGCAAGCAGGAGGCGGGATGGAGCGACGAGCAAACAGGAGGCGGGATGGAGCGACGAGCAAGCAGGAGGCGGGATGGAGCGGCGAGCAAGCAGGAGGCGGGATGGAGCAACGAGCAGGCGGGAGGTGGGATGGAGCGATGAGGAGGCGGGAAGCGGGATGGAGCGGCGAGCAGGCGGGAAGCGGGATGGAGCGGCAAGCAGGCGGGAAGCGGGATGGAGCGGCGAGCAAGTGGGATGCGGGATGGAGCGGCGAGCAGGCGGGAAGCAGAATGGAGAAGTGAGGAGGCGGGAGGCGGGATGGAGCGGCGAGGAGGCGGGAGGCGGGATGGAGCGGTGAGGAGGCGTGAAGCGGGATGGATGGGTAAGGAGGCGGGAGGCGGGAAGCGGGATGGAGCGGCTAGCAAACGGGAGGCGGGATGGAGCGGCGAGCAGGCAGTAAGCGGGATGGAGCGGCGAGCAGGCGGGAGGCGGGATGGAGCGGTGAGCAGGCGGGAGGCGGGATGGAGCGGCGAGCAAGCAGGAGGCGGGATGGAGCGACGAGCAGGTGGGAGGCGGGATGGAGCGGCGAGCAAGCAGGAGGCGGGATGGAGCGACGCGCAGGCGGGAGGCGGGATGGAGCGGCGAGCAAGCAGGAGGCGGGATGGAGCGACGAGCAGGTGGGAGGCGGGATGGAGCGGCGAGCAAGCAGGAGGCGGGATGGAGCGACGCGCAGGCGGGAGGCGGGATGGAGCGGCGAGCAAGCAGGAGGCGGGATGGAGCGACGAGCGGGCGGGAGACGGGATGGTGCGGCGAGCAGGTGGGAGGCGGGATGGAGCGGCGAGCAAGCAGGAGGCGGGATGGAGCGACGAGCAGGTGGGAGGTGGGATGGAGCGGCGAGCAAGCAGGAGGCGGGATGGAGCGACGCGCAGGCGGGAGGCGGGATGGAGCGGCGAGCAAGCAGGAGGCGGGATGGAGCGACGAGCAGGTGGGAGGTGGGATGGAGCGGCGAGCAAGCAGGAGGCGGGATGGAGCGACGCGCAGGCGGGAGGCGGGATGGAGCGGCGAGCAAGCAGGAGGCGGGATGGAGCGACGAGCGGGCAGGAGACGGGATGGAGCGACGAGCAAGTGGGAGGCGGGATGGAGCGGCAAGCGGGCGGGAAGCGGGATAAAGCGGGGAGTAGGCGGGAAGCGGGATGGAGCGGCGAAGAGGCGGGAAGCGGGATGGAGCGGCGATCAAGCGGGAGGCGGGATGGAGCGGCGAGGAGGCGGGAAGCAGGATGGAGCGGCGAGCAAGTGGGAGGCGGGATGGAGCGGGGAGCAGGTGGGAAGCGGGATGGAGTGGCGAGCAAGCGGGAGGCGGGATGGAGCGGGGAGCAGGTGGGAAGCGGGATGGAGCGGCGAGGAGGTGGGAAGCGGGATGGAGCGGCGAGGAGGCGGGAAGCGGGATGGAGCGGGGAGCAGGTGGGAAGCGGGATGGAGCGGCGAGGAGGCGGGAGGCGGGATGGAGCGGCGAGGAGGCGGGAAGCGGGATGGAGCGGCGAGCAAGCGGGAGGCGGGATGGAGCGGGGAGCAGGTGGGAAGCGGGATGGAGCGGCGAGGAGGCGGGAAGCGGGATGGAGCGGCGAGGAGGCGGGAAGCAGGATGGAGCCGCGAGCAAGCGGGAGGCGGGATGGAGCGGCGAGCAGTCGGGAGGAAGGATGGAGCGGTGAGTACGCAGGAGGCGGGATGGAGCGGCGAGCAGTCGGGAGGCGGGATGGAGCGGTGAGTACACAGGAGGCGGGATGGAGCGGCGAGGAGGTGGGAAGCGGGATGGAGCGGCGAGGAGGCGGGAAGCGGGATGGAGCGGGGAGCAGGTGGGAAGCGGGATGGAGCGGCGAGGAGGCGGGAGGCGGGATGGAGCGGCGAGGAGGCGGGAAGCGGGATGGAGCGGCGAGCAAGCGGGAGGCGGGATGGAGCGGGGAGCAGGTGGGAAGCGGGATGGAGCGGCGAGGAGGCGGGAAGCGGGATGGAGCGGCGAGGAGGCGGGAAGCAGGATGGAGCCGCGAGCAAGCGGGAGGCGGGATGGAGCGGCGAGCAGTCGGGAGGCGGGATGGAGCGGTGAGTACGCAGGAGGCGGGATGGAGCGGCGAGCAGTCGGGAGGCGGGATGGAGCGGTGAGTACACAGGAGGCGGGATGGAGCGGCGAGCAGGCGGGAGGCGGGATGGAGCGGCGAGCAGGCGGGAGGCGGGATGGAGCGGCGAGCAGGCGGGAAGCGGGATGGAACGGTGAGCAGTTGGGAAGCGGGATGGAGCGGCGAGGAGGCGGGAAGCGGGATGGAGCGGTGAGCAGTCGGGAAGCGGGATGGAGCGGCAAGGAGGCGAGATGGAGCGGTGAGCAGGCGGGAGGCGGGATGGAGCGGTGAGCAGGCAGGAGGCGGGATGGAGCTGTGAGCAGACGGGAGGTGGGATGGCGCGACGAGCAGGTGGGAGGCGGGATGGAGCGGTGAACAGGCGGGAGGCGGGATGGAGCTGTGAGCAGGCGGGAGGTGGGATGGAGCGACGAGCAGGCGGGAGGCGGGATGAAGCGACGAGCAAGCAGGAGGTGGGATGAAGCGACGAGCAAGCAGGAGGCGGGATGGAGCGACGCGCAGGCGGGAGGCGGGATGGAGCGGTGAGCAGGCGGGAGGCGGGATGGAGCTGTGAGCAGGCAGGAGGTGGGATGGAGCGACAAGCAGGCGGGAGGCGGGATGAAGCGGCGAGCAAGCAGGAGGCGGGATGGAGCGACGAGCAAGCAGGAGGCGGGATGGAGCGACGAGCAAGCAGGAGGCGGGATGGAGCGGCGAGCAAGCAGGAGGCGGGATGGAGCAACGAGCAGGCGGGAGGTGGGATGGAGCGATGAGGAGGCGGGAAGCGGGATGGAGCGGCGAGCAGGCGGGAAGCGGGATGGAGCGGCAAGCAGGCGGGAAGCAGAATGGAGAAGTGAGGAGGCGGGAGGCGGGATGGAGCGGCGAGGAGGCGGGAGGCGGGATGGAGCGGTGAGGAGGCGTGAAGCGGGATGGATGGGTAAGGAGGCGGGAGGCGGGAAGCGGGATGGAGCGGCTAGCAAACGGGAGGCGGGATGGAGCAACGCGCAGGTGGGAGGCGGGATGGAGCGGTGAGCAGGCGGGAGGCGGGATGGAGCAGTGAGCAGGCGGGAGGCGGGATGGAGGCGAGCAAGCGGGAGGCGGGATGGGGCAGCGAGGAGGCGGGAGGCGGGATGGAGCGGCGAGCAGGCGGGAGGCGGGATGGAGCAGTGAGCAGGCGGGAGGCGGGATGGAGGCGAGCAAGCGGGAGGCGGGATGGAGCGGCAAGCAAGCGGGAGGCGGGATGGAGGCGAGCAAGCGGGATGCGGGATGGAGCGGCGAGCAGGTGGGAGGCGGGATGGAGCGGCAAGCAAGCGGGAGGCGGGATGGAGCCGCAGCAGGCGGGATGCGGGATGGAGCGGCGAGCAAGCAGGAGGCGGGATGGAGCCGCAGCAGGCGGGAAGCGGGATGGAGCAGCGAGCAAGCAGGAGGCGGGATGAAGCAGCGAGAATTTGAGAGTCAGGATGGAGTAGCGAGCAAGTGGGAGGCGGGATAGAGCGGCGAGCAAGCAGGAGGCGGGATGGAGCGACGAGCAGGCGGGAAGCGGGATGGAGCAGCGAGCAAGCAGGAGGCGGGATGAAGCAGCGAGAATTTGAGAGTCGGGATGGAGTAGCGAGCAAGTGGGAGGCGGGATAGAGCGGCGAGAAGGCGGGAAGCGGGATGGAGCGGCGAGGAGGCGGGAAGCGGGATGGAGCGGTGAGCAGGCGGGAGGCGGGATGCAGCGGTGAGCAGTCGGGAAGCGGGATGGAGCGGTGAGCAGTTGGGAAGCGGGATGGAGCGGCGAGGAGGCGGGAAGCGGGATGGAGCGGTGAGCAGTCGGGAAGCGGGATGGAGCGGCAAGGAGGCGAGATGGAGCGGTGAGCAGGCGGGAGGCGGGATGGAGCGGTGAGCAAGCAGGAGGTGGGATGGAGCGACGCGCAGGCGGGAGGCGGGATGGAGCGGTGAGCAGGCGGGAGGCGGGATGGAGCGGTGAACAGGCAGGAGGCGGGATGGAGCTGTGAGCAGGCGGGAGGTGGGATGGAGCGACAAGCAGGCGGGAGGCGGGATGAAGCGGCGAGCAAGCAGGAGGCGGGATGGAGCGACGAGCAAACAGGAGGCGGGATGGAGCGACGAGCAAGCAGGAGGCGGGATGGAGCGGCGAGCAAGCAGGAGGCGGGATGGAGCAACGAGCAGGCGGGAGGTGGGATGGAGCGATGAGGAGGCGGGAAGCGGGATGGAGCGGCGAGCAGGCGGGAAGCGGGATGGAGCGGCAAGCAGGCGGGAAGCGGGATGGAGCGGCGAGCAAGTGGGATGCGAGATGGAGCGGCGAGCAGGCGGGAAGCAGAATGGAGAAGTGAGGAGGCGGGAGGCGGGATGGAGCGGCGAGGAGGCGGGAGGCGGGATGGAGCGGTGAGGAGGCGTGAAGCGGGATGGATGGGTAAGGAGGCGGGAGGCGGGAAGCGGGATGGAGCGGCTAGCAAACGGGAGGCGGGATGGAGCGGCGAGCAGGCAGTAAGCGGGATGGAGCGGCGAGCAGGCGGGAGGCGGGATGGAGCGGTGAGCAGGCGGGAGGCGGGATGGAGCGGCGAGCAAGCAGGAGGCGGGATGGAGCGACGCGCAGGCGGGAGGCGGGATGGAGCGGCGAGCAAGCAGGAGGCGGGATGGAGCGACGAGCAGGTGGGAGGCGGGATGGAGCGGCGAGCAAGCAGGAGGCGGGATGGAGCGACGCGCAGGCGGGAGGCGGGATGGAGCGGCGAGCAAGCAGGAGGCGGGATGGAGCGACGAGCGGGCGGGAGACGGGATGGTGCGGCGAGCAGGTGGGAGGCGGGATGGAGCGGCGAGCAAGCAGGAGGCGGGATGGAGCGACGAGCAGGTGGGAGGTGGGATGGAGCGGCGAGCAAGCAGGAGGCGGGATGGAGCGACGCGCAGGCGGGAGGCGAGATGGAGCGGCGAGCAAGCAGGAGGCGGGATGGAGCGACGAGCAGGTGGGAGGTGGGATGGAGCGGCGAGCAAGCAGGAGGCGGGATGGAGCGACGCGCAGGCGGGAGGCGGGATGGAGCGGCGAGCAAGCAGGAGGCGGGATGGAGCGACGAGCGGGCAGGAGACGGGATGGAGCGACGAGCAAGTGGGAGGCGGGATGGAGCGGCAAGCGGGCGGGAAGCGGGATAAAGCGGGGAGTAGGCGGGAAGCGGGATGGAGCGGCGAAGAGGCGGGAAGCGGGATGGAGCGGCGATCAAGCGGGAGGCGGGATGGAGCGGCGAGGAGGCGGGAAGCAGGATGGAGCGGCGAGCAAGTGGGAGGCGGGATGGAGCGGGGAGCAGGTGGGAAGCGGGATGGAGTGGCGAGCAAGCGGGAGGCGGGATGGAGCGGGGAGCAGGTGGGAAGCGGGATGGAGCGGCGAGGAGGTGGGAAGCGGGATGGAGCGGCGAGGAGGCGGGAAGCGGGATGGAGCGGGGAGCAGGTGGGAAGCGGGATGGAGCGGCGAGGAGGCGGGAGGCGGGATGGAGCGGCGAGGAGGCGGGAAGCGGGATGGAGCGGCGAGCAAGCGGGAGGCGGGATGGAGCGGGGAGCAGGTGGGAAGCGGGATGGAGCGGCGAGGAGGCGGGAAGCGGGATGGAGCGGCGAGGAGGCGGGAAGCAGGATGGAGCCGCGAGCAAGCGGGAGGCGGGATGGAGCGGCGAGCAGTCGGGAGGAAGGATGGAGCGGTGAGTACGCAGGAGGCGGGATGGAGCGGCGAGCAGTCGGGAGGCGGGATGGAGCGGTGAGTACACAGGAGGCGGGATGGAGCGGCGAGGAGGTGGGAAGCGGGATGGAGCGGCGAGGAGGCGGGAAGCGGGATGGAGCGGGGAGCAGGTGGGAAGCGGGATGGAGCGGCGAGGAGGCGGGAGGCGGGATGGAGCGGCGAGGAGGCGGGAAGCGGGATGGAGCGGCGAGCAAGCGGGAGGCGGGATGGAGCGGGGAGCAGGTGGGAAGCGGGATGGAGCGGCGAGGAGGCGGGAAGCGGGATGGAGCGGCGAGGAGGCGGGAAGCAGGATGGAGCCGCGAGCAAGCGGGAGGCGGGATGGAGCGGCGAGCAGTCGGGAGGCGGGATGGAGCGGTGAGTACGCAGGAGGCGGGATGGAGCGGCGAGCAGTCGGGAGGCGGGATGGAGCGGTGAGTACACAGGAGGCGGGATGGAGCGGCGAGCAGGCGGGAGGCGGGATGGAGCGGCGAGCAGGCGGGAGGCGGGATGGAGCGGCGAGCAGGCGGGAAGCAGGATGGAGCGGCGAGGAGGCGGGAAGCGGGACGGAGCGGTGAGGAGGCGGGAGGCTTGATGGAGCGGTGAGGAGGCGGGAGGCGGGATGGAGCCGCGAGCATGCGGGAGGCAGGATAGAGTTGCGAGCAGGCGGGAGGCGGGATGGAGCGGCGAGCAGGCAGGCGCATGAGGGAGCAGCGAAGGGAAGCAGCGATCGTGGGAGTGAGCAAGAATCTGAATACGACGATTGAAGCAGCAATAGTGGGAGAGAGTGGGGCTTTGTTGGTGATGATGGCAGCGGCGATTGTGGCCATTGAGGGCTGAGGCAACACTCAGACATCATTACTTGCTGACATTATTACATGGGATGTCGCCATTTGCATGCGCTGATTCATACCAGCAAACTGGCAAATGTTTGGATGCACTAATGATGTCGGCAATCACTCTGTGCATTCTCTGCGTTGTCAGGAAACACTCCGTATTAACATAGTGCCTTCAATGTAATAAAACATTCCAAGGGGCTTCACAGGAATATGACTTGGACAATCTATAGCAGGCACCTCAACGCACTAGAGAAATACCACCAACACTGTCTCTGCAAAATCATTGGCAGGATAGGCAGTCTAATAGGAACGACTGCATCTACCCAGTCTATCCCTTTAAGAATTTTGTATGTTTCTATGAATTTGTCTCTCATTCTTTTAAACTCAAGAGAATACAGACTCAGTCTCCTCAATCTCTCCTCATAGGATATTCCCACCATCCCAGGAATCAGTCTGGTGTACCTCTGCAGCACTCCCTTTATGGCAAGTATATCCTTCCTCAGGCAAAGAACTGCACACAATATTCCAGGTACGGCCTCACCGATGCTCTATACAATTGAAGCAAGACTTCCTTGCTCCTGTACTCAAATGTGATAAAGGCTAACATACAGTTTGCCTCCTTAATTGCTTGCTGCACCTGCATTCTAGCTATCAGTGACTTATGAACAAGCACAACTCGGTCCTTTTGGGCATCAACACTTTCCAATCTCTCACCATTTAAGAAATGTTCTGCACCTCCATTCCTCCTACCAAAGTGGATAACTTCACACTTATCCACATTATATTCTATCTGCCATGTTCTGGCCCACTCACTCAGCTTTCCAAATCCTCTTGAAGCCTCTTTGCATCCTCCTCACAACTCACATTTCCACCAGATTTTGTATCATCCGCAAACATGGAAATATAACAATAGGTCCCCACATCCAAATCATTGATATAGATTGTGAACAGCTGGTGCCCAAGCACTGATCCTTGCAGTACCCCACTGGTCACAGCCTGCCAATCTGAGAATGACCCATTCATTCCGACTCTCTGTTTTCTGCCTGTTACCCAATCCTAGATCCATGCTAGTATATTACCTCCAATCCAATGTGTTTTAATTTTGCTTAATGACCTCCTATGTGGGATTTTATCAAAAGCCTTCTGAAAGTCCAAATACACCACATCCACTGGTTCCCCCCTATCACAGGCGTTTTTTTAAAACTAAGAAGTCTGTGTTCATTTAAGCCTGAGAGAAAGGACTTTCTGTGAACAGTGACTGCTGAGACCTGTTGTTTGAACTGTAGGCTGTAAAACTTGTATCCAAGAAACCAGAAAGATTTTATGACTGTCTTGTGACTAGATTGTTAGAAATTTTTAGTTTCGTTTTGGGTTGAGAAGCCTGTTGCTGTTGGAGTCCTGGGTTTGCAGACCAGAAAAAGAACTCTCCCTGGAAGAAATGCTTGTCTCTCTTGTAAAAAATGAATTTTACATTTGAGTTGGGGCTGTGCTCTGCCTAGAGAGAGAAAAGACCCCTGGAGAGGAAAAGACCCAGAGAAAGAGGAGTTGCTCCTTTCTGTGGAGAACGGCTCATTTGCTGAGAAGAAGCTTGCATTGTTGAAGGTCGCAAAATTCCTATTGTCTCCAGTCTCTGGAAAATCTCTGCCTTAAGAGTGAGTCCTGTTGTTTTTTGTGTTATTGGAAGATCCTGAAATCTCAAGAAAGTTTCTGCAGTTCGACAGCAACTTGAAAATTTAAGTAGACCTGTTAAGACTACCTTTTGCTAAAAGATCTGTGTGACACCTGTTGCAGGTGAATTGCCTTGAACGCCTATCCATCACAGACTGTTCGTTAACTTCACCTGGAGACTTCAAGTGGCATCTGACTATTCGACTCTGGGACACCTCACCGATCTGGAAATATCCCACCAGAAGTTACAACCCAGTTATTTTATTATTCCTAAGAAACCATTGTAAAATCAATATATTCATTTTCCCCGGATGGGAAAACCATTGGTTTTTGAATATATGGGTGTGTACATGAGGGTTAGGCAGAATAAGAAGTTATAAAATCTTTTCATACATATAGATTTATCTCATTATCGTTTAAAACTTGGTTTATTAATAAATATTTAATTTTGTTGTTGTTTAAAGAAACCTGGTTTGGTGTGCTTTATTCTGTGGGATAAATAGAGTGTTTAAGTTGGCTAATTTCCGGTAGGTGGGAAAATTTACTAATATGCTGTGACCTGTGGAGTAGTGGGACTGAATTAACAGTGCATTATTCCCGCCTTGGTCGGATAAGGTACACCCTTATCCACTCTGCTAGTAACATCGTCAAAAAGCCCTAACAAGTTTGTCAGATATGATTTCTCCTTCATAAATCCATGTCGACTCTGCCCAATCAGACCATTATTTTCTAAGTGTCCAGTAATCACATCCTTTATCATAGATTCTAGTATTTCCCTATTACCGACGTCAGGCTAGCAGGTCTGTAGTTCCCCATTTTCTCTCTCCCTTCTTCTTAAACAGTGGGGTTGTATTTGCAACCTTCTAATCTGCAGGCACCATTGCAGAATTTATAGAATTTTGAAAGATGATCACCATTGCATCCACTATTTCTGTAGCCTTTCTCTTTCAACACTCTAGGGTGAAGACCATCGGGTCCCGGGGATTTGTCAACTTTCAGTCCCATTAATTTCTCCAATGCTACTTTATTACTAATCTTAATTTCTTTCAGTTCCTCATTCTCACTAGACCCTTGTATCTCAATTATTTCAGGAAGACTTCCTGTATCTTCCTCCGTGAAGGCAGACACAAAGTAATTATTTCTCTGCCATTTCTCTATTTCCCATAATAAATTCTCCTGTCTCTGCCTGTAATCGACCCGCATTTGTCTTTGCAAATGTTTTCCTTTTTACATACCTATAGAAGATGTCAGCATCCTCTCCCAAGCCAACGTTCCTAGCATCGAGATGCTAATCACCCAAAACCAGCTTCGCTGGGTTGCCATGTCACTTGCATTCCTGACGCCAGGCTCCAGAAGCAACTGCTCTACTCTGAGCTTCGCCACAGTGAAAGACTCCCAGGAGGATAGAGGAAACACTTTAGGGACGTTTCCAAGGCATCCATGAAGAATTCGAACATACCGACCGACTCATGGAAGTCCCTGCCCCTCGACTGTTTAAAGTGGACAAGGTGCATTCGGGAAGGTATCAACCACCTCATAAGATTTTGACGAGAGCACTTGGAGGCCAAGTCCAGGCAGTGGAAGGAGTGCACAGCCCCCCAAGTAACTCACCTATCCACCTCTTCAAACACCACCGGCTCCACATGTGGTAGAGTCTGCAGTTCGCACATCATACTTGTTAGGCATGTTAGAACTCACTGAACTGGAGTGGAAGCAAGTCATCCTCAGTCCCAAGGGACTGCCGAAGAAGAAGACAAAGCAAAATTTGATATGGGGCTGATGGCCGAAAGCTTGGTCAAAGAGGCAGGTTTTAAGGATCATATTAAAGGAGCAAAGAGAGGTAGAGAGGCTGAGAAATTTAGGGATGGAATTCCAGAGCTGAGGGCCTAGGCAACTGAACCAATAGCAGAACAATTAAAATCGGGGATGCTTAAGAGGCCAAAATTAATTAAAGGAGGATTGTGGGGATGAAGATTACAAAGATAGGGAAGGGTGAGGCCATGGAAGGATTAGAAAACAACAACGAGAATTTTAAAATTGAAGCATTACTTGACCGAGCCAATGTAGATCACCGAGCACAGGGGTGATAGGTGAATGGGACCTGGTGTGCGTACGGACAAAGGCAGCAGAGTTTTGGATGACGTCAAGTTTGGGAAGGGTAGAATGTGGGAGGTCAGCCAGACGTACACTGTAATAGTCAAGTCTAGAGGTGGCAAAGGCATGGATGAGGGTTTCGTCAGCAGATGAGCTGAGGCAGAGGTGGAATCAGGCGATGTTGCAGAGGTGGAAGTGGACAGTCTTAGTGATGGCGCAATATGTGGTCAGAAGTTTATCCTGGGGTCAAATATGACACCAAGGTTGCGAACAGTCTGTTTCCACCTCAGATGGATGCCAGGATTAGTGATGGAGCTGGTATCTAAGGAAGATAGTTTGCAATGGGGACTGAAGACAATGACTTTGGTCTTCCCAATATTTCATTGGAGAAAATTTCTGCACATCCAGTATTGGATCTTGGACAAGCAGTCTGACAATTTATCAACAGTGGAGGAGTCGAGAGAGGTGGTGAGTGGTGGTGAGGTAGAGCTGGGTGGTGGCAGTGCACATGTGAAAAGTAATGCTGTGTTTTCAGGTGATATCATCGAGGGGCAGCTGATAGATGAGAAAAATAGGAGGGGACCAATGATAGATTCTTGGGGGACACCAAAGGCAATGGTGCAGGAGAGGGAATAGAAACCATTGAAAGTGATACACCGGCTACAATTCGACAGATAAGAATGGAACCAGGTGAGTGCAGTCTCACCTAGCTGGATGACAGTGGAGAGGCGTTGGAAGAGGATGGTGTGGTCAACCATGACAAAGGCTGCATGCAGGTTGAGTAGGATGAGGAGGGGAAGTTTACCTTTGTCATGGTCACAAAGGATGTCATTCATGACTTCAATAAGAGCTGTTTTGGTACTATGGTGGGGCAGAACTTGATTGGAGGGATTCAAACAAGGAGTTCCGAGAAAGATGGGCATGAATTTGGGAGGTGACAGCACATTCAAGGACTTAGGAAAGGAAAGGAAAGGAAGTTTGGAGGTGGGGACAAGGTGAGGTCAAGAGTTTTTTTGAGGAGAGGAGTGATGATGGCAGATTTAAAGGAGAAAGGGACAGTATCTGCAGAAAGAGAACTGTTAACAATATCAGCTAACATGTTTGATGCTGTTTAGGCCCATTTCCCCTATTGCATCTAGATTTGCCTAAAATCTATTTTCTTACAGTGGCACATATCTTTGATTATCTGCAATCAATGCTTTCATCCAGATCATTTATAAAGATAGTGAAGAACAACAGTCCTAACAACGTTTCTGTGAGACTCCACTAGTGGTCTGTCGCCGTGCTGAACCGCGACCAGTCAAGATTTCCTTCTGCATGTAACTATTTCCTTGTTAGATTCAAAATCTGTCCACCAAATCCACAGGACTCAACCTAATATATTATTTACTTTTTGAAAATTAAGATGCAGAATATCAACCAAGATTCCACATCTACTAACTTAGTAATGAAGAAACCAGAAATCTATCTCTAAATCAACAGAGAAATTAATAAAAATTTGTTCAGTACAAACACTGCCAGTCCAAACAGTCTCCCCTCAGAAAAGACTTTATTGAGAATGAACATGATAATGAAAAATCCATTGTCTAAAAGGGGCCTCATCAGGATACAACTGCAGACTCCACACATTATTCAGACAGCTTTTCTAAGCTGTGATGGGACAATGGTCTGCAATCAGCTCTATGTTGGCAGATTGGAGAAGACTTGCTTAGAAAGAGGTGCAATACTGTTGACCAATTGGTCTAAATCTAAAGATTTTGTGATAAGAAAAGTTGATGAATAAAATTGTATGTTGCCTGTGGAAGGTACACACCGAGGATCCCGGATCCTATACCCTCAAGAAGAGTCATCACGGACATAAGGGAACGCAGGTGAAGAAAATGTCCCCTTATACTACAAGGACTGATCCTTCGCGGTCAAGTCTTATTTCATGCTTAAAGGTTTGTGTTAGTTCTTCTCACTTCTCAGCTGCTGAAAATAATCAAAAAGATAATTTCTCCTACATTAATATCCTTAGGAGAAATTGAACCAGGTTGATGAAATAGGACTTTCTCACCCAGAATCCGATTCCTCAATGGGACAGACACACACTGCTCTCAGGGACACATGTTGAGATTCTCTAATAACCTCTCCTCTGTCAAGATAGCTGCACATGGTGAATGCTTCCAGAAAACTAATGGGCCTGTAATTATTCAGTTCTAACTTATTGTCCTTTTCAAATGTAAGCATTACATGGACATTCCTCCATTCCATGGGAACAATCCCAGATCCCAATGAGCTGTTAAATATATGAGGTAGTAGCTTGAAGAGCACAGCCCCTGTTTTTTGAGCACTGTCAGATGAATGCCATAACTACCAGCAGCCCAATTCATTTTTAAACCATTTATTCTAGCCAAGACTATGTCTGCATCCATTTTTAGCATCTACCCTAGAATGCATTATTGATAATGGCATGTAATCATCACAAAAATCACCCCTGAAGAATGGATCTCTGACTCCTAACATAGTTCTTAACACATTAATATTACTACCACAACTATCTACTGTTCTGTTCTCCAGGGCCCATTTGGATGCTCCGATAGCAGCTTTTGTTGCCTGAAATTAAATTTGATACCTATCCCTGTTCTTTGACGTTACTTTCTTGAAGTCTCATGGGTTTTTAGACATGACCTGTTATCCAATTTGCTTTTGTTTTACCATGGATGCTTCTTTTAACTCTAGGGACTTGAATGAATATCTTTTGCATAAGAATTGTTATAAAGGCTTCTATTCATCTTCAGTGTTGCTATTAATTCCTAGTTGGACCATTAATCAATTTTGCTCAAATGTATCTGCTATCTTTGCAAATTTAGCCCACTTAAATTTGCTTTAAATCTAGAATTTAATATTCTGCAGTGTTAGTTTGGCTGATCAAGTTAAACTTGAGAATATGATCACTGTTGAACAGGCCTTCTCCACATTTAGGTTTGATATGTTGTCTAGGAGAAGAATTATTTATAATATCGATACTTTTTTCAGTTGTTCAACACTCATTACTAAATAGATCATTATTGAACACCTGGAAAAATGAAAGTCCTCATTATACACACATTTTCCAATTCAGTTGTTATTCTTTGTGACTATTGGGTACCGCTGAATGCAGTTGTTTTATTGATTGTGTTTTATTTTGAAGGGACCATTTGTATTAATAGTGCCTTACTCTTAGGGAAGGTAGTGTTAGTGTGCAATTTTGTTGTGGTGATATTTGGCTGGCACAATGTCACATCAAGATCAAAGTGAATCCTGACAACGCTGCCCAGCACTGACATCATCAGAGCATTCCCAGATTTGCACATGCGCAGAACGGACTCTTGTTGTCAGTGTGGTGCTGCGCATGCACAGCCTACCTCAACACCCAGCTTGCCAGGGCTGATTCACGCATACACACAAAAACGTCATCGCATACTGCAACGTCCGCTCGCTGCTCGCTCCTCCCTCGGCCACTTGCTCCCAGCTTCACCCCCACTGCCCCACCTGTGGGACACTCGCTCCCCACCTTGCCCTTTTCCTCCTGTCGGCCGCTCACTCTCCGCTTCACCCCTCCACCTACCTGTGGGCCACTCGCTCCCACCTCGCCTCTTCTCCCCCGTGGCCACTCGCTCCCCCCTGCTTCTACTCCCCGCTTCATCCCACGATCGCCACCTCTCTTCCCTGCACGCTGGTAGCAGGAGAGAGAGAGAGTGACAAGATAGGAAGGGAAGGGGAGGAAACTGCGAACGAGAGGGAGCAGGGAGCAAAAACAGGAGGGAGCGGGGAGCATAGCAGAGGGAATAAAGCGGCGAGGCCAGGACTGAGTGGCAGACAGGAGGAGTAGTGGGGTGAGTGGGGGGTCTGAAGTGGGGAGCAAGTGGTCGAGGAAGGGCAGGGGAGGCAGCAGTGCTGGCAGGAGGGAGCGGATGGAGGCGGCGATCACAGCCACTGTGTGAACTTGGATTTCATTTTTTTGTGATAAATTGAGCAGCGCCATCTTTACAACTGGCAGCTGTCTAAGACGTTGCAGACAGTGACCTTTCATTGCATGAGGCTGCACTTGCACATGTGCAAGTACTGCACCACCTATTGGTTGCATTGTCAGCAAATGCAGCCTTTCAAAATAATGTCATTTAATTTTCTCTTGTCATTGGTACCCTGTCTCCCTCAGCACAATATGCCCCTTTGACCTATCTTTTGGGCCTCCTTATCTCGAGAGACAATGGATACGCGCCTGGAGGTGGTCAGTGGTTTGTGAAGCAGCGACTGGAGTGGCTATAAAGGCCAATTCTGGAGTGACAGGCTCTTCCACAGGTGCTGCAGAGAAATTTGTTTGTTGGGGCTGTTGCACAGTTGGCTCTCCCCTTGCGCCTCTGTCTTTTTTCCTGCCAACTGCTAAGTCTCTTCGACTCGCCCCAATTTAGCCCTGTCTTTATGGCTGCCCGCCAGCTCTGGCGAATGTTGGCAACTGACTCCCACGACTTGTGATCAATGTCACACGATTTCATGTCGCGTTTGCAGACGTCTTTATAACGGAGACATGGACGGCCGGTGGGTCTGATACCAGTGGCGAGCTCGCTGTACAATGTGTCTTTGGGGATCCTGCCATCTTCCATGCGGCTCACCTATAACATTAACCAATAAGCAATTTTGGACTAATCGTTTGATCTACCAATTCTTGATCTACCAACTGTTTCATCTTGAACCAGATTGTTGGCAAACTCACCATCCTATTTGATCCTGAGCAAATCTTCTGAAAATCTCCATCACTAATATCCCCATCGCTGCTTCTGCCTCAGCTCACCTGCTGCTTTTGATACCTCCAGGCTCAACTATTCCAATGCACTCCTGGACAGCCTTCCATCTTTCACCCTCCAGAAGCTTAAACTCATCTAAAGCTCTGTGACCATATCCTAACTCACATCAAGTCCCATTCACTCATCACACTTATGCTCAATGATCTGCATTGACTCCTGGTCCACCAATGCCATGCCTCCTGCCCTAAGCTCTGCAATTCCCTCCCTAAACTTCTCCTCCTCTCCACTCTGCTTTTCTCCTATAAGATGATCCTTAAAACCTACCTCTTTGACCAAGCTTTCGGTCACCTGTGCTAACATCTCCTTCTTTAGTTTGGTGTCAAGTTTTTTCTGATTACCCTCTTGTGAAGCATGGTGGGACATTATTCTACATTAAAGGTGCTATATGAATACAAATTGTTGTTGCTGTGAAGCTGAGAAAAAAAAGGTTTGGAGTTCTGCCTTTATAACATTTTACATTTATCTTGTGATACATCAGGAAACTTTATAAAAGCCTCAAATACATCTTCAATCTCTCAAAATTGTTTCCTTAGTTCCAACTACAGCGACTACTCCAATAAAGCAGATACAGCAGGTGACAACTATTATGTAATGACTCTTAATAATGAAAGAGCATTCTGCAGAAAACATTATCATTCATGGATCAAGCATAAATTACTTTGTTTCCTATGTTATATTAATTTTACACCATGACATCCACCTAGCAGCTTACCTGGCTCATCTCATCAACCTAGAAGCCATTTATTACTTCAAGACCTTGACAAGAGAATATAACAAAGTACAGTCAGTGGCTGACTGAACCAATGCAATTCAAGCTCACAATATGTCTACTGTGTCAATGAAAAATGCATTAAAGTAAATTCGGTTCCTCAACATATTGACAGTGCAGGGACCAAAAAAAAAATTCTCATTTATAAAACAAGAAATGGTGATTGAAGTTAAAAAAATAAAACCCACAAACAAACTATTGTATCAGCCACTTGGCAGTAAAACTGTGTCATCGCTTCTTCATAAAATAGGTCTTTAAAAGGTGACAGGAAATAGATTTTAAAAGTGCTACAATCACTCTCATTCCCGAAGGAATGAAATTCTTAAACATAATGCCTCATTTTAAGGATATAGTACCATGCACACCCATATATTAAGATTCATATCAAATCACAACAAAATGTATAGATCATACTAATGATATTGTACTGTCTCTGATTCAGTGAGTATGATTATTCACAACAGCTTTGTCAAGGCAATGGTCTGAGTCCCGATTTTACTATGTGCAGAATTCAACTGAAATCAATGTCTTCAAAACTAGTGCCTTTTTAAAAAATTCCTTCTCAGGATACAAGCAGTGCTGGCAAGGTCAGTATTTATTGCCCATCCCTGGTTGCACTGAGATTGTGCTGATAAGCCTTCCTCTTGAATGGCCTGACGCAACTGAGTGGCTTGTTAGGCCACTACAGAGGGTAGTTACGAGTCAGCCATTTTGATGTGAGATTGGGGTCACGTATGGACCAGGGTAGTTAAGGAAGGAAGATTTCCTTCCCTAAAAGGTATTAGTAAATCAGTCAGGTTTTTTACGACAATCCAAGAGCTTTCTGGTTACTTTTACTGATCCTTTTTCTATTTCTGAGTGTTTTCTAAATCTGAGATCAAATTATTAAACTGTTCTGGTAGGATTTGAACTCACAGGCCTAAAAATTCAAAAGCACTGTACCTATTTTTTGGTCACAATTTGATGCCTAAGCCTCCAATATGATGAGCAGTAAATAGCGTGCTCATTACAAGTCAGAAGTGCGATACCTGCTATATTTGTGCATGTAAAAACAAAGCAGTCAAGGGCTTGCACCTGAAACAGGCATCAGGTCCCTTACATATGCAAATAAGGCACCTACTACCTGTTTGAAGCCCCTGTGCAAAATGTTTTTTCCCGGAATGTAGCTGGCACTGAGCTTCCGATCGCTGCCTCATCCCCTCCCGATCACCACAATGGCATCCCCACATTTCCGATTGTCACATTGACCCAACCACCTCATTCAGATTGCCTTTCCATCCCGATTGCATCCTGTCCCAATGTCCCAATCACCCCCATTCCGATGTCTCAATGGCACCAACACCCCCCATCCCATCCTGTTCTAGTTACCCGATCGACACTTCATTTTTCCCATTGTCCTTCCTTTCCCTGTTGCCCTCCTTTTTCCAATTGCCGTCCGCCCGATTGTCTTCCCTTTCCTCATCATCTCCCTTTCAGCCACATCCCCTTCCCCATTTATGACCGAATTGAGGCCACCCGAAATTCAAAGGCTTTTCGCCAGCAAGCTGCGTGTGGATGTCTAGAAGATGACCACAGCTCATTAGTCAATTTTTAAATGAGGTCCGAGGCCCAATATTGTTTGTGTCTCTTGCCTAACCATTTAGGTGCAGGGTTCTTCTCTATTCCCAGTTTGAGCCAGCAGAAATGAATTACTAAGCCACATGCTATGGATTAGTAGCCCAGTGTTCAGGATTATTATTTCAACAACAGACTGTAACTCTTTTAAATAAGTAACTATTCTGGAGTATCTCAAAATGTGAATAAAAATAAGAGATAGAGAAGAAAACCAAAGTTGTTGAATCAAATAGGATAATACAGTAGTATATTCATATGTAATCCTTTTCAGCTAGGCTTGTCCTCATCCCCATTCTTGGGCCACTGTCACTTCAACCTCCACTGTGACTGCTACTCTTACAAAGGCCACTACCACTATTCCTTAGGAATAGAATTCTTATCAAAAAGTCCGAGCAAATCATTAGGGAGCCCAGGGATAAAGAAAAAGTAATTTATCATAGTGGTTGGGAGGCCATAAGAGTTACTGATGATTCTTCAGATAATCTATACCCATCAACTATGATACATAAAATTGTAGTGTTCTTTGCAGAGCACTTTGATCCTGAAAACTTTTCACAGAAAATTCATTCATTGTCAAAACTATTCTTTCTTGTTTCACATTAGTTGCCTGGTGGGTGCGCAATGGATCAGGAATCATAATAATTAGGAATTGCATCAAGGGACATTGTCATTTCCTTCAGTTGTAAATTAATATGTAGACACATATACAGAAGCCATTGGTATTGCAATAGCATTGTACTATTATTGATTTTAATTACTCTGGACATATTTAAAACAGGCCCCAAGAGTGAACTTCATTATCGAAAAGTCCAAAAGTATGAGCTACAATGAAATCATTCTTTGGCAAGCAGTATTTTTTTTTGCAATTAATTCAATATGAAAAGTTCTTCAGACTTAACATAGCACTATTTTCATCAGGTCTATGTAGAGTCATAGAGTTATACAGCACAGAAACTGGCCCTTCGGCCCATCGTGTCCGTGATAGCCATCAAGCACGTATCTGTTCTAATCCCATTTTCCAGCACTTCGCCCGTAACCTTGTATGCTATGGTGTTTCAAGTGCTCGTCTAAATACTTTTAGTTTAGTTTAGAGATACAGCACTGAAACAGGCCCTCCGACCCACCGAGTCTGTGCCGACCATCAACCACCCATTTATACTAATCCTACACTAATTCCATATTCCTACCACATCCCCACCTGTCCCTATATTTCCCTACCACCTACCTATACTAGGGGCAATTTATAATGGACAATTAACCTATCAACCAGCAAGTCTTTGGCATGTGGGAGGAAACTGGAGCACCCGGAGGAAACCCACGCAGACACAGGGAGAACTTGCAAACTCCACACAGGCAGTACCCAGAATTGAACCCGGGTCGCTGGAGCTGTGAGGCTGCGGTGCTATCTACTGCGCCACTGTGCCGCCCCTTTCAGTCTCATTTCTATCATAATAGGGGAGCAGATAGAATGCAAAGGAACAGGGAGGGAGTAAAAATCTAAGGAAATGCACCCAAGGTTGTCCTTTCTGAGTGTCCAGTTCTTTAAAAGTCTTGTTGTCAGTTGTTCTCTCATTGAGGCACAACCAAATTTCAGGAATTGATTTGGTGCGAAATTCAGATCTGTCGCACCTCGCAATCATCTGGGACACCCCATTACAGCGTCCCCCGGCCAAGATCCTACAATAAAAGCCAACAACAATAACCTTTACATAAAATCTTTATCCAAAAACACATTGACTTACACAAACAGAAATTAACGAATCACCCTTGTGCATTCTCTTAGTGCCAGACTTGCAGGTGTCTTTGCTTGTCCTCGAACTCCAGAATTCCGACACAGTGCTCCCACAGTAGCTGCAGCATGGCTGGTGGAAGGCTGCTGACCTTCACGAGGGGTGACTGTAGATTGATTTGCAGGATGCACTCAAGCAGCTCTGGGCCTTGAGGGCTTGGCTTCGGACTGCACCATCTCGGCATGGGTGGCAGCAGTCTAGGCTGGCTGGCTGATAGGCAACAACGAGGGCACTGGCAGAGTGACAGTGGTGGGAACACGAATGCTATAATCCTGAGAAAGGATGGCAGGTTCATGCTCCACTGCCAATCCCACAGAGACCTTGACAGTCCTAGTAATCTGCTGGAGCACAGAAAGAACATATGAACATACAAATTAGCCTGCTCTGCCATTCAATAAGATCATGGCTGATCCGATTGCAACCTCGACTCCACATTCCTGCTTCTCCCCGATAACCTTTCACCCTCTTGCTTATCAAGAATCTATCTACTTCTGCCTTAAAAATATTTAAAGACTCTGCTTCCACTGCCTTTTGAGGAAGAGAATTCAAAAGACTCACAACCCTCTGAGAGAAAAAAAATTCTCTTCATCTCTGTCTTAAATGGGCAACCCCTTATTTTTAAACACGAACCCCTAATTCTAGATTCTCCCACAAGTGGAAATATCCTTTCCACATCCACCCTGTCAAGATCCCTCAGGATCTTATATGTTTCAATTAGGTCGCCCCTTACTCTTCTAAACTCCAGCGGATACTATCCTAGCCTGTCCAACCTTTCCTCGTAAGACAAGCTGTCCATTCCAGGTTTTAGTCCAGAATGAAACAAGGAAAGACAGATAGACAGACTTACATTTATATAGCACCTTACATGACAACAGGACATCTCAAAGCATTTTGCAGCCAATTAAGTGCTTGTTTCTTAAGTGTAGTCACTATTGTAGGAAATGTTGTGGGACAAACTTAAGAGTGGATCACCTTAAGAATTTGTAAGTGAAAGTCACTGGAGGAAGTGATGTTGTGTTACACATAACTAAGGAGTTGTGGGTGTACCCTGACAAAGTGAGATGTGTTTAGATGTGGCTCCTGCAGTAATTGTCTGTGTATAATCTATATGTCCTAGTTAAAGTATAATAAAAAAAAATTCTTTGGATATTAATTGTAGTCCTGTGAGTCTTACAAGAGATCACACACCAAAGGAACAAGTAATATTACAGGAAACAAAACAGCTAATTTGTGCACAGCAAGTTTCCACAAACAGCAATATGCTATTTTTGTTTTATTCGTTAATGGAATGTGGTATCGCAGGCAAGGCCAGCATTTATTCCCCATCCCTAATTGCCCTTGAGAAGGTGGTGGTGAGCTGCCTTCCTGAACCGCTGTAGTCCATGTGGGGTAGGTATACCCACAGTGCTGTTAGGAAGGCAGTTCCAGGATTTTGGCCCAGCAACAGTGAAGGAACGGCGATATAGTTCCAAGTCAGGATGATGTGTGGCTTGGAGGGGAAGTTGCAGCAGGTGGTGTTCCCATGCATCTGCTGCCCTTGTCATTCTAGGTGGTAGAGGTCACGGGTTTGGAAGGTGTTGTCAAAGGAGCCTTAGAGCATTGCTGCAGTGCATCTTGTAGATGGTACACACTGCTGCCACTGTGTGTCAGTGGTGGAGGGAGTGAATGTTTGTGGATGAGGTGCCAATCAAGCGGGCTACTTTATCCTGGATGGTGTCGAGCTTCTTGAGTGTTGTTGGAGCTGTACCCATCCAGGCAAATGGAGAGTATTCCATCACACTCCTGACTTGTGCCTAGTAGATGGTGAACAGGCTTTGGGGAGACAGGAGGTGAATTACTCACTGCAGGATACCTAGCCTCTGACCTGCTCTTGTAGCCACAGTATTTATATGGCTACTCCAGTTCAGTTTCTGGTCAATGGTAACCCCCAGGATGTTGATAGTGGGGGATGCAGCGATCGCAATGCCATTGAATGTCAAGGGGAGATGGTTAGATTCTCTCTTGTTGGAGATGGTCATTGCCTAGCACAAATGCTACTTTCCACTTATCAGCCCAAGCCTGGATATTGTTCAGGTCTTGCTGTATTTCTACACAGACTGCTTCAGTATCTGAGGAGTCACAAATGGTGCTGAACATTGTGCAATCATCAGCGAACTTTCCCACTTCTGACCTTACGATTGAAGGAAGGTCATTGATGAAGCAGCTGAAGATGGTTGGCTCTAGGACACTACCCTGAAGATGTCCTGGAGCAGAGTTGATTGACCTCCAACAACCACAACCATCTTCCTTAGCGCTAGCTATGACTCCAACTAGGGGAGAGTTTTCCCCCTGATTCCCATTGACTCCAGTTTTGCTAGGGATCCTTGATGCCATACTCGGTCAAATGCTGCCTTGATGTCAATGGCAGTCACTCTCACCTCACCTCTTGAGTTCAGCTCGTTTGTCCATGTTTGAAGCAAGGCTGTAATAAGGTCAGGAGCTGGGTGGTCCTGACATTACCCAAACTCAGTGTCACTGAGCAGGTTATTGCTAAGCAAGTGCTGCTTGATATCACAGTCAATGACACCTTCCATCACTTTACTGATGACCGAGAGTAGACTGATGGGGCAGTAATTGGCTGGGTTGGACTTGCCCTGCTTTTTGTGTACAGGACAAACCTGGGCAATTTTCCACATTGGTGGGTAGATGCCAGTGTTGGAGCTGTACTGGAACAGCTTGTGTAGGGGCGTGGCAAGATCATGAGCAGTCTGGTCACAGTAGATAGTGAGAAAATGGTTCCCATTGGCCGAAGGATCCAGAACCAGAGAACACCAATTTAAGGCAATTGGCAAAAGAACCAGAAGCGACATGAGGAAAAATGTCTTTACTCAGCATGTGGTTAGGATCCGGAATGCACCACCTGTGAGTGTGGTGGACGCAGATTCAATCGAGGCTTTCAAAAGATAATTGACAGTTATCCGAGGAGAGAAAATTTTCAGTACTGTTGAGAAAAGAAAGGTAAGTGGGACCTGATGAGTTGCTCTTGCAAACAGCTGGCACGGACCTGACAGGCCAAATGGCCTCCTTCTGCGCTGTGTCCATTCTATGATTCTATAATTCTAAAAGATGGCCACCTGACCCCAGGAGCTGCCAGCCAATCAGAGCACCAGCAGGTCAGGCTGTCGGCAATCAGAGGGCTGGCATGTCAGCAGGGTCAGCAGCCCCACTGAGAGTGGTGGTCCCTGCTGCTACTGGACCTGGAAGAAGAAGATGCCATGAAATGACGCTGCCCTCCCAAACAGACAAGTGGGATCAGGGAGCGTAGGTGCCAGTGGTTCAGTTAGTAGCACTCTTGCCTCTGGGTCAGAAATTTATGGGTTCAAGTTCTAGTCCAGGACTCAAGCCCACAAATCTAACACTCCACTGTTGTACTGAGGGTGTGCTGCATAGTTGGAGATGTCGTCTTCTGAGTGTGGGGTGGAGGTAGATTCAATTGAGGCCTTCAAAAGAGAATTGGATAATTATCTGAAGCAAAAATTTTGTAGGGCTGTGGGGAAAAAGCAGGGGAGTGGGACTAGGTGAGTTCCTCTTCCAGAGAGCTGGCACAGACACAATGGGCCGAATGACCACCTTCTGTGCTTTAACTGTTTTATGATTCAACGAATGCTGCAGTGTCAAAGATGCCTCCTTTTGGATGAGACGCTAAATCGAGACCCCATTTTCCTTCTCAGGTAGATGTAAAAGATCCGATGGCATTATTTCGAAGAAGAGCAGGGAATTATCCCTGGGAATTATTCTGGACAATATTTATCCCTCAATAAACATCACAAAAACATATTATCTACACATTTAGCAAGACCCAGACAATATCCAGGCTTGGGCTGATAAGTGGCAAGTAACATTCGTGTCACACAAGTGGACCAACGTCTACTTTAGCTACTCTCTTCCTTTTTATGTACTTACAAAAGCTCTTACAATCTGTTTTCATATCACTGGCTAGTTACTCTCATTATATTTTTACCCTTTTTATCAACTTTTTGGTGGCCCTTTGCTGATTTCTAAAACACTCCCAATCCTCAGAATTGCTACTATTTTCTGCAATATTGTAAGCCACTTTGTTTACTGTAATACTCTCAGTAACTTCCTGAATGAGCCATGGATAGATCTTTCTGGACGAGTTTTTGTCTTTGAATGGAATGTACTTTTGTTGCACCCTTTGAATTGTTTCTTTAAGTGTTTCCCACAGTTCATTTACCAGCATACCTTCCAGTCTAATTACCCAATTAACATTAATCAGTTTTCCCCTCATACCTTTGTAATTGGCTTTGTTTAAGTTTAAGACTCTTGTTTGTAATTGAAATGTGTCACTTTAAAACATAACATGAAATTCAATGGTATTATGATCATTATTTCCCAGTGGCTCTTTTACTATGACATTGCTTATTATCCCTGCTTCATTACACAATATGAGATCTAAGCTAGCTTTATCTCCAGTCAGTTCTACAATGTATTGCTCCAAGAAACTGTAATGAAAGCATTCTACAAATTCATCTTCTAGACCACTGTTGCCAATTTGATTGTCCCAGTCTATATGCAGATTAAAGTCCACCACAATTAATACATTTCCTTTTTTACATCCTCCAAAAATTTCCCATTTAATGTTCTGCCCTATAATATGACTACTGTTAGGGGGGGCCATAAATTACTCCCACCAATATTTTCTGACTCCTGCTACTCCTAATTTCCACCCAAACTGATTCTATGTCATGATCTTCTGAAGCCAGATCCCTTCTTATTAATGGCGTTATGCCATCCTTCACTATCAGGGCTACTTCTCCTCATTTGCCATATTGTCTGAAATATTGTGTACTGTTATGGCCAAGTGAGAGGGGTCTAGGGGTTCCCTCTCAGCCTTTGACTAGTTTAACCGTAACAGGGTTTAATTTTTAAAAACACCATGTTTTAGCTCCCCCTTAGTGAATCCTTGTTCATCGCTTTCCAATGGTAAGGCAAAGAAAGCAATTCAGACAGGTTTTCTTAGATTTAAACAAGAAAGGTGGAAGTTTATTAATCTTAAACTCGAATTCGGTTAACGACTAGGAATATGCAATGCGACCACTAGCATGCATATGCGATAAATACACACGCAGAAAGAGACAGAAAAAGTAGAAAGAATAAAGGGGAAACGTTTGAGGCAATATCTGGTAGTTACAGTCCTTTAAGTTCAATGTGGAGTCTTTGTTTGCCGGTCAGTCCTGTTGTTCGTTGGGGCCCAGTTCACGCTTCAACTTGTTTCGATGTCAGAGTCTTTTCTCTCTTGAAGTTTACAGGTCTTCCGTGGGTCCGATGGCTTGGGGAGAAAGTGAGAGAGAGAGAGAGGCTTCGTTGCTCCAGCTTCAGTTTCAACAGCCTTCTGCCTCTTTCTCTGTGGCACAATTCAAAAACCCCAGGTTGTCCAGCAGATTAGTCATGTGACTGGCTGGTTTAACCACTTCTGTTTGTGGATTCTGCCATCTTAGCAGTCATCCTGAAATGTGAGCTTCCTCACCTTCAATGTTTGGTGATCACAGGTCATTTTGGGTTAAGTGGACCAGGGAATAGTCTTTTGCCTCTCCAAGCACTGCCTGTTAGTATGCAAATATTTTTCCAGCCAAGTGTCTGGTGATTTTTTAGCAAGTCCTTTCTTCACTCCAGCAACAGTTTAAAAATCAATGTTCAGATGACAAAATTAATATGCCTCATTCTTGGCAGGTGGGGGTCTGCATGACAGTACCCTGGAATATTTATTTCCGAACCTTGATCTCAGTAACCATGTCTCGGTAATGGCAATTAGACCTAGATCATTTACCTCCATTCGTGCCACTAGTTCATGCATCTTATTACAGATGCTTCATGCATTCAGATTAAGGAACTTCAATTTCATTTTTTACCTCTATTCCCTGCAATGATTTTATTTGCCAATGTACAATTTTTCTTAAAATCTCTGTCTCTTCTTGTCCCATTCAGTTGGGAATTACCCACATTACTATCCTGCTCCAATGCCCTGACCTCTCTACTTGGATTTCTATATTTCCCTTTACCCAAACCCTCCCTCCCAGCTCTGTTAGTTTAAAGCATCATCCTGGATGCTTTTGGAGATGCTGGCTGCTACAGGCTCTGTCGCAACAGCCTCACGACATGCAACACCATCTTCTTCATCAGGCTCAGCTTGGCTTTGCTCCCTTCTATGGTGGACAACCTTGTCCTGCAAGAGAGAGAACAGAATGCCAGTGAGTGCGTTGCACAGTGTCTGGGCGATGTGCCTGCCAAAGCTAAATAGCTGGAGCTAGTGAGAGGTGGCTATGAGGCTGGCATTATTGAAAGGTGTGTGTGAGGGTGAGGTGGAGTATTTGTATGTTAGGCGTGAGTCTTCAGTGCCAGAGACTGTAATATACACACTTCAAGTTTAACTGTGAAGAATGTGCACTGCTCATGCGCCAGGCAACTACCTGAAAAGTAACAACACCAATCTCATAAGAACATTTATGACTTGTCCAAGCAGTGCTTTGACTGTGGTGTTATCCACATCAGACAGTTTGCCCTGCTGCTGGCAAGCAGTGCAAAGCTTGTGGGAAACTCAACCATTTTCTTGCGTTTGCACATATAGCACTCTTTTGCTCTCATAGATACCAAGCATCCATCAACATCATGGGAGATAAAATGCTCAGGATTGCCTCATCCTTTGCAAACTAGGGAATTCAAAAGCTTTCCCCTACAATATTAACAAATCATTGAAAGTCCTTGGGACTTTTGAAACGCCAGTCACTTTCAAAGGCACCAGAACGAATGTTGTATTCTACATCATATCTGGAGAAAGTGACACGCCCATCATTTTCCACACAGTAACAGATCTGCGCTTGATTGCAGTTACACACACAGTTCCTATGCTTACCAACAATGTTCTTGAACTGTATGCTGACCGCTTCACGGGTATCGGCAAACTGAATGGCGCTACATGTGAGCTGTGTGCAGATCCCAATGTGCGTCCAGTCGTGCTTCAACATACCGTTCCATGTCAGAAAGCAGACAGAGAAGAAACTTCAGTGCTTGCTTAACCTTGACATCATTGAGAATGTTCGGGATGAACCCAAGGAATACAACGAGAAAGACATTTGACACCAACAATTGGCAATATTACAGAGAAAGTGCATGGTGCCAAAAGTTTTGCTTAACTTGACCTCAATGCTGACTACAATCAAATCGAGCTTGCAGAGGAATCAAGGTATCGTACAGTGTTTTCCACTCACGTCAGGGTTTTTCAATACAAGAGGCTCAACTTTGGAGTCAACTCAGCAGTTGATGTATCTCAGCGCATAATTCAGTCTGCACTTCAAAGACTTGAGGGCATGCTGAATATCAGCAATGAATTTCTCATCTATGGTCACACTGAAAGTAAACTTGACACATGTCCAAATGCATGCCTACAACTTCTTTGAGAACGGAACCTCACCCTGAACAAAGTCAAGTGCCTGTTTAATGAAAGCAGGTGCGGTTACATTGCTCAGTCTATAGGCCAGCAGCTAGTGGGAAGGACGTGGAGGAACAAATTTGCAAGGAAATTACAGAGAGGTGCAAAAATTATAGGTAGTTATAATGGAGGACTTTAATTATTCAAACATAGACTGGGATAATAGTAGTGTAAAGGGCAGTTAGAGGCAAGAGTTCCTAGAGTGTATTCAGGAACATTTTCTACATGTTGCTAGTCCAACGAGAAAGGAGGCACTGCTAGACCTGGTTCTTGGGAATGAGGTGGGCCAAATGGATCAAGTATCAGTAGGAGAGCATTTAGGAGATAGTAATCATTGTATCATAAGGTTTAGGCTGACTATGGACAAGGACAAAGAACAATCCAAGGTAAAAATAATTAACTGGGGGAAGGCCAACTTCAATGGAGTAAGAATTGAGCTGGGGCTGGGTTGGAGTCAAAAGCTGGCAGGAAAACCGATAGATGAATAATGGGCTACCTTCAGAGAAGGGATTGTTCAGGCATAGTCGAGGTATGTTCCCTCGAAGGGGAAAAGTAGGACAAACAAATCCAGAGCTCCCTGGATGACAAAAGAAGTAGAGATTAAGATAAAGAAAAAAAAGTGTGCCTATGACAGATGCCAGGTAGAAAATACTATTGAGAACCAGGCTGAACATAGAATGTCCAGAGGGGAAGTGATACAGCTAATAAGAGAAGCAAAAAGAGAACATGAAAAGAGACTGGCAGCTAGCATTAAGGGAAATCTCAAAGTTTTCTATCGGCATATAAATAGTAAGAGGGTGGTAAACGGAGGAGTGGGACCGATTATAGACCATAAAGGGGATTTACACATGGAGGCAGAGGGCATAGCTGAGGTATTAAATGAATACTTTGCTAAGGAAGAAGATGCAACCCAGTGTTTGCCATGTCAAGCAACCATAATGTCAAATCTTCGTGAGCCGCTCAACATCTCTGAGCTACCTGCAGACCCATGGACTGAAAGTTAGCATAAACCTTGCAGACTTGCCCGCTGACGAGCACATGCTTGTTGTCACTGATGACTGCAGCAGATTCCCAGTTGTAGAAATAGTTATGTCTACCTCAGAGAAAGCAGTTGTCCCAAAGCGTGACTGGATTTTTGCTTTGTTTGGAGTCACTTAATCGATGAGAAGCGACAATGGACCTCTATTCAACAGCGATAAGTTCAGTAAATTTGCGAATTATCTAGGCTTCACTCACCAAATAAATCACACACTATTGGCCAAGAGTTAATGGAGAAGTTGAGAGATTCATGGGTCTCTCAACTTGAAAAAAGTGATCCATACAGCGACTGCTGAGAGTTGTGGAAGCCGTTTGTATCGTTTTCTTTGCAATTACAAAGTGACTCTTTGCTCAACCATTGGAAAGCCTCCAGCTATGCTCATCTTCACACATCCGAAGCACATACTTCCTCCTGAGCTATTGCACAAAGCTAATGATCAACTTGTACGTGGATGTGTTCGACGACAGAAAGTTCGCAAGAAAGCAAACAAGTTAGAAAGCAAAAAGCCCTCTATGAAATCCAGCCATTTGTTGTGACCAACACAAAAGAATCATAATCACTGCTAAGTGCGATTTGTAAATCATCACACAAAATGCGTCATTCTTAAATACATTGCAAAACACCATCCACAAGCGTTGCTTCCGATCCCTACGTTGACACTTCAGCTGAAGCACATGAGCTAAATGAGACAACACCTGATGTTATATGTCGCTATCTTGCTCATAAGCAGAAACGTCCATCATACTTAAGCGATTATGTTACAAACTGAAGTAATGTTCAAACAGAACAATGTGAGCTAACTATTGAAATTCTCATTTACCAAGAAGGGAAGGGATGTAGTGTATTGTTCATTTGATATGTAGTGTATTTGAGGCCACTGTTGCCACTAGAGGGAGTCGGTAATAATGTTTCAGTTTACCGCAGCAATCCAGAAGGTTGTGCTGTGTGTTTCTTCCAGAGATTTACAATAACAGATCTACAATGTGAGATCTTACAGGGACTGTTGCTGGGTGACTGATGGGAATGCGATGCATTGAGCAGCATGAGAAGTTGGTGGTGCAGTGGGTATGAGATGCACTTTGAAGATGCAATCACTGATTTTGACCACCCGCGTGAGGTCATTAACCTTCATCTGGTACTGCTGTCAGATACTTGGGGTCAGACTCCAGGGGCTAGAATTTTGTTACGGAGGCAGAAAACAGGAGCCAGGTCTGGTTTTGGGTTAGTAACCTGCCTCCAGTGGGAAACTAATTCTGGTTCAGATTTTTAAAAGGGTACTAATTGGTATGCAGACGGGCTTCCTGTCCACTTAGAGTCATTGGGGCCAGGAATGGAGGTAGATCAGATCAAGTGTGGGGCCATCACTGAGGCTGCTGGTTGTCCAGAGGGAGAGATCTGCATTTTGTTCCAAAATCTTCCACTGCACCAGAGGGAAGTTAGATGTCACTGGGAAGTAGGAGGCCTGCCTAGGGGCAGGGAAGATCCACGCTTCATCTTTGCCCATCTGGATCTAATGCTGGAGGCTGTGACGGAGGAGAGGGAAGTCCCCTTCCCAGAGGTTGGCAGGAGGAGGTCACATTGTCATGCAGGAGGGAACCTCTCTGTTCAGTGTTACTCCCCTCTGCCCCCCTTCCTCCTCTCTTACCTCCTGCTCCTCCCCTGATGGGCTGTCTCCTTCCGGAGCCTCACTGTCCTCACACCTCCCTGGACGGCCATGTTATGGAGCGTTCAGCAGATCACCACAATGATAGAGACCCTTGCAGGAGGGTATTGGAGGGTGCCACCCGACAGGTCCAGGCACTGGAATCGCATCTTCAGATGCTTGATAGCCTGCTCAATTGTTGACTTGCTGAGCAGGTGGCATTGGCTATATCATGTGACTCTGTCTGGGGTGCCCATAAAGGGGCCAATGGCCGTCTCTTCAACAGATATCTCTGGTCCCCTATGATCCGTCCAAGCACTTTAGGGGATGGAGTGAAGTACCGAGACAGCCTGGACTGGCGGAGGATGAAGTCATGACAGCTTCCAGGAAAGTGAACGCACACATGGAGGAAGCTCTCATTGTGGTTGCAGACCAACTGGATGTTGAGGGAGTGGAAGCCCTTCCTGTTGATGGATTTCACTGGCCGGTCAGTGGGTACCTTGATGGCCGCATGGGTGAAATCAATGATGCCCTGCACCTGGGGGAATCCAGCGATGGCTGTGAAACACAATTCCCTCTTTGCCTGCACCTTCCCATCTGTGCCAAAGTATATGAAGTTCCCAGCACTTCTGAATATGGCACCCGTGGCTTGTCTGACGGCGTGATGAGTTGGTGACTGCACGATGCCACCCAGGTGCGCAGCAATCCATGGAATGACTCGGTTGCATATAAATTCAGGGTGACGGAGACCTTGATGGTTGCAGGTAAGGGACTGCCGGGGGGGATGCGAGGTCTCAGGTCATTGTGGATCAGAGCACTCAGGACCGAGACCATTTTCATGGATAGGTGCAGGCTCCTATGGCACTGGTGCTCTGTCATTTGCAGGTAGCTGACTTTTGGGCAGTAGTGGCTTCTTCCCCTTGCAGCCCCTTGCTGTACCCTTCTGACATCCTGCTGTCCAGGAGGTTGCATCTGCTGAAGATCATCCTGGCTGCTCCGTCCAATGTCAGAGCAGCCTGTTCCCATCTGAATTCCCTCAGATGGGCCTTGTGCATTCGCCAGGCCTTCCCCTGCCAACCCCAGCTGCCCAAGTGATGCCAGTGGCCTCATGTCCCTCTCCAGATTCCTACCACTCATCACTGAGAAAAGCAAGTCTTATGGCTCCAGCAATGGCTACTCTGTGGCAGAAAGGATAGGGTGAGGCAATATAGACTTAAGGGCACAATTCTAAAGAGTGTGAAGGAAAAGAAGGACTTGTGAGTGCATGTGCCTCGATCTTTGAAGGTGGCAGGACATATTGAGAGAGTGGTTAGCAAAGCCTATGGGATCTTGAGCTTCATAAATAGAGGTATAGAGCACAAAAGCAGGGAAGTTATGCTGAACCTATATAAAGTTCTGGTTAGGATCCAACTAGAGTATTGCATCCAGTTCTGGTCACCACGCTTTAAGAAGGATGTGAGGGCCCTTGAGACGGTGCCATGAATATTTACCAGAATGGTTCCAGGGATGGGGGATTTTAGTTACAAGGTTAGGTTGGAAAAGCTGATGTTGTTCTCCCTGGAGCAAAGAAGATTGAGGGGAGATTTGATAGAGGTGTACAAGATATGACAGGCTTAGATAAGTTAGACAAGAAGACTGTTCCCATTAACTAATGGTACAAGGACTAGCAGACACAGGTTGAAGGTCTTGGGCAAGAGATGGAGAGGGAATTGTGAGGAAGAACTCCAGGTATTGGCCTGGAACTCGCTGCCCACGAGGGTAGTGGCAGTGAGACAATCAAGGATTTCAAAAGGAAATTAGATGGTCACTTGAAGGAAATAAACTTGCAGGGCTACAGGGATTGAGCGGGGAGTGGGACTGAGTAGATTTCTCCATGGAGAGTCGGCATGGACTCAATGAGGTGAATGGTCTCCTTCTGTGTCATAAATGACTCTATGACTCTATGAACTTTGGAGCAGCTGAGCTTTATTTTGGACCTCTGCATCATGTTAATCTCCCCTTCTCATAGCCCTCATGGCAGTTCGTATTGTTCACATGTGCTAAACCCTGCTGTGATCCAGACATGGCATTCTCCCCATGCCCTTCCTTTGAAAATCCCTAACTGCTGCTGACAAGTCTGTTAATGAGCTCCTCAACAAGTTCAAAAGGTAAATTGATTGGAGGCATCCAGGCTTGCCTTTCCCTCCATCCCAGCATCCCTTTAAAAACAGCTTTGCATTTCAGAGGCAGCAGGACCCAATGCCAAGAATGCGATCTTCAAATTGCGCGCGCACCTACGTCTGCTCCCAGGAGACTTTGAAAATCCAGCCCCAGGAGTTCACCTCCTTGGCCGCCTGTTTTCCTATTCCCTCTGGAGAGTGCTCCTTGAGGGCAGTCTGGCCCCCCTGCAGAAACATGACGCCTCTCCTCCTGTTGACCTCAATGTCTAAGGCTTCCAGCATCGCATCTGTGAACCATGGTGCCACCTCTCTGCCCTGCTCCTCCATTTCCCATCTCTCCAATTGCAGTTCTGACAGTCAGCACCAGCCTCCTTTCATTCAGTGTAGTTTCCTTTGAAGAAGGGCAGGCTGCCTTGAAGAGCTGGAGGCAAGCTGGAACACATGTTAGCCTCACATGCCTATCGGACCCCTGTTGAGCTTGCAGCCAGCCAGCAGCATGGATCTTGCTGGACTGCATGCTGAAATCATTTAAATGAGGAGGCAGCAGAAGTCTGTGTGCTGACTGCCTCAAAGTGACCAGATATGGGCCATTTATAAATTGTGATCCCAAATCTCGAAAATGGGTACGAAATGTGTTACACAAAGTATACAGTAAACTATGAAATAAAGATAAACTATGAAGATAGGGGAATGCAGATAATTATTCAGAAATAACGGTGCCAAGAAATGGGGGAATGATCTGTATTGTCCTATTTAGCACTATAAAATTGCAGCTCAATACAGCCCTGTTTGTTCATTTTTAAGGGGCAGCATTCTATTGAAAATGACAACATCAAATGGTATTTACATAACACCTTTAACACGAACAATAAAATATCCCAAGGTGCTTCACAGGGGTGCTATAAAGCAGAATTTGATGCTGAGCCACTTAAAGCGATGTTAGGGCAGATGGCGAAACTCTTGGTCAATGAGGTAGGTTTTAAGGAGTGTCTTAAAGGAGGAAAGAGAGGTAGACAAGTGGAGAAGGTGAGAGAGGAAATTATAGAGCTTAGGGCCTAGGCAGCTGAAAGCATGGCCACCAGTGGTGGAGAAATTAAAATCAGGGATGCTCAAGAGGCCAGAATTAGATGCGCACAGATATTTTAGAGTGTTGTGGTGTGGGCAAAGATTAGAGATGGGGGGGGGCGGGCGGGTGGAACAAAGCCATGGAGGGATTTGAAAACAAAGATGAGAGCTTGAAAATCGTGGCGTTGCTTAAGTGGGAGTCAATGTGTGCATCCAGCATGGAGGTGATGTGTGAACGGGACTTGGCAAGAGTAAGGAAACAAGCAGCAGAGTTTGGACAAACTCAAGTTTACGTAAGGTACAATGGGGGAAGCCGGCCAGGGATGCACTGGAATAGTCAAGTCTAGAGGTAAAAATGGCATGGCTGAGGGTTTCAACAGCAGATAAGCAGAGTCAGGCAATGTTACAGAGGTAGATATAGGCAGTCTTTGTGATAGTGTGGATAGACTGAATTTTTGCCTTGATATGGGGGCGAGACCAAGGATGGGCAGACACATAATTTCGCGGCACTAGCCACATGCCAGTTTGACGGCACCATCCCATCCCCGACCCATTTTCTCAGAGGCGGGATGGGAAATTTTCCAGTCGGGGACAGGCCAACTGCTATGGAGGCGGCCTCCCGGCGGCAGACCGGGGTAGGGGGTGGGTCAGCGCTCCATGCAGGCTTTGAGACCCTCCTCACCCACCTGGCCACAGCTACAGCTGCAGGCCAGCCTGAGAAAGGGGTTCTCCCACCACAATGGTGGCCCAGGAGCTGTGACCAGTTTTTATTTCAAATGTTTAAAACGTTGCTGAGAGGGCACCACAGGATGGAGTCATCCTCTCTCTCCTTTATCTGCAATGGCTGGCTGCAGCTCCTTCTGCACTGAAGGGCCTCCTATTGGCCATCCAGCTTCAAAAGCCCACCCACCATCCTTCATTGATAGCGAGCATGCCCTCTGGCTACTAATTGTCCAATTCAGGGAAAATCACTGCCGGGTGACTGCTTCTGACACAGTCCCAACCCTAAACCCCAAATCCTGCCATGTGTTACAGATTAACTGCAGAGCATAAACATGTTAAAAACTGTGCTGAATATACTGCAGGGAGGAAAAACAACTCTCCCCCCCCCAATAAAAGTACACTGCTTCAGGTGGAATTTCCCCATAGCACCATATCAAATGATTAAGAACATACCTGGTGATAAGTTTCTTTATTAAGTAAGAGTGAAATACTCATTCTCTGATAAGCTGCAGAAATAAACTATTGATAGAACTTCTCATTTCTCAATATTCATACTGTACCAAACTCTTTCCAAAATGTACCTTATGCTTGTGAAAGTATTAAAACTTTATTCATATTAACACCACACATTTTAATCCCCTTTGGTGCAATATTCACAACTCGATGAAATTTGATACAGAACTTACTTGTCGGCATGTTCTGATCCTCAGGTTTTGCTCTAATGAATCGTATGGCAAAGCTCAGTTGAGTACGGTGATAAATCACTGCATTACAGCCATCACAGCTTTTAATTTACAACTCAAATCAATTGGGACTCACCGATGCCAGACTCTAAAATATTCTGTCACTCAAAGCTGATATTGTTTGCTCTGCAGAAGCCTCTGTCAATCAGAAAAAGTGACAAAGCAACAATTTATCATTTGTACAAATCAAATGTACAAACTGTGAAAATAATGACCTTTGACTTCTGCCAGAATACATTTGTTGGCGACCAGGCAATGATTTTTTAAAGCATTTATTGCAGGCCTGAAATATTTGAATAACCATGCATTAGCATTTCCGTGCCACAAAGGCAAGCGCCTGATTATTGTTTTTAAAGAAAACATAACTAATTTCTCTGAAACCATGCATACATAATTGCTTGGGTATCTAAAGCTCATTGTGCTTATCATTAACAACATAGTAGATAATTGACATTGTAATTCCGATTTAACTTGCCTGATATCTCAGAAGCACTACAGATGCATCTGAGAGACCTGTATTCATTGTCAGTGTCAGTTTATAATTAGATCTATCTGGTTGCAAAGCAAAATGATACCTAAATAGGTCATTCCTTTCTGTTATCTTATTAATAGCTTCTCCTTGTTATTGTTTATGTCACAGCAGCAATCACTCTGAATCTGCAACTGCTATCATTCTTGACACTGTTATGGTGCACCATTGGACCATGCCACTTTGAATCTATAATGAGTGTTAGTTTATATTTTCAGCACATTTTAACATTTTTTATAATTCAGACTTTATAATTTCTACTGTTCAAGAATTCTATTTGGTGATTATATAGAAAATGACATAGAATCTACAGCACAGAAACATGCCATTCAACCCAACCGACCCTACTCTAACCCAACTTCATCTAACCTTATCCATATATCCTTCTATTCCTTTCTCCCTCATGTACTTGCCTAACGTCACCTTATATTCATCTATGTCGTTCAGCTCAACTACTTGTGGTAGCAAGTTCCATATTCTTACCACTCCTTGGATAAAGAATATTCTCTTGCATTCCCTTTTGGATTTATTGGTGAACAATTGTTACTCCCACCATTATGGCCAACTAGTTTTGGCCTCCCCCACAAGTGGAAATATCAGGCAGAATTTTACTTGTCCCCAGAAGGTGGGCTGGGAGGCGGGGGAGGGGGTGGTGTGTAAAATAGCAGGGAGCTGTGCTGGGACATTTCTCCAATGCAGTCCTGCCGCCGGGGTATTTTCCCCAGCAGCAGGCTACAAAGCAGATTTGTTGCAAACTCTGAGAAGGCGGGCAACCAATTAGAGTAATTAAAGGCCCAATTAAGGCCATTTTATGCTGCTGCCAACATTTTGCCAACAGCACGGTGACCCCTGCTATGTGAGGAGACCACCAGCTTCATGGAAGTGGCTTCCCTGTGGCAGTCCGGATGCCATCAGAGCTGGAGACTCCAAGACTCAAAGATGGGGCCGCGGAAACCTCCATTTGATTGGATAGTTGACCCGCGGTGGCCAATTTGCAGGCCTCCTGTGGTAAAATGGTCGAGCAGGTCCTGTTGCCGGCAAGAGCGGGCTTGGGACTCGCTTTTCACCCCAACGTTGGGGTCTCAAAGCCCATGGTAAAATTCATACTATCTTCTCTAAGTCTACCCTTTCAAATTTTAAAGAACTCTATTAGGCCATCCCTCAGCATTTTTACAACTGCACATTACAGACATGGATTCACACATACGTGTGTGCGCGTGCACACACACACACACACCTGAATTTAGTGCAGTTGCTGGAGGTCCCAACAATGGGCCGAAAAGGTGAGGGGAACCCTGTCTCAGCCCTTCAGAGTCTCCAGTGCAATTCAATGGTACTCAGGCAACTAACCACCCAGCACTGGAGTCCGCGTCCCTTTAAGGACAGGATCCCACTTCCAAGAGCTGCTGGCCAATCAGAGGACTGGCAGCTCAGTAGTACCAGGGGTGGTGGCCACTTCCAGTACGACACAAGGCCTGAGATCAGGCCCGGCACGGGACACCCGGAGTCCAGGTAGGTGAGCCAGGATTGCTGAGGCCAGTCCGGCAGGTCCTGGTGAGGGTGGGGGAGGGTGGGTGTTGAGGGTGGCGGGGGGCTAATGTTAAAGGAGAGGTGGCCTTTGCCACCAGGGGCCCTCTGTCCTCAGCCTTTCCAGCCCTCAACTTAATTGCATGTGCGACTGGAAGGCGACAGTTTCCTCTGCCACCCCCACCTTCTGTCGCAATTCTATGGGCCTCCCTGTCTCCTAGCACATCGCCCAGAGGCCCATTAAATTCCACCTAAATACATACACACACATACACATATATCCTACCTCATTTGCCTCAGTTGTCTCAGTTCTATTGTGGTGCCAGCATCACACCAGTACAATTCTTGGAGTTCAACAGGCAATGCACAGCTATACTGATCTCTATTACTATTCACGAATGGGCGAAGCAGAATATGGTACACATGTACTTGAAAGTACGCTTGCAGTTCTGCTCACATTCTCCATTGCTACTCAAGGTTTTTAAATTACAAAATGACTGACACAATAGTCAAAAAAAGCACAGACTTTGGGATAGAAATCAAACCGAGTTGCATCTGCTTTATGGGCATAAAATGGCGCATCGAGAGACGATTTTGGGCACCAAAGTCCTGTAACCTTGAAAGACATCTGACCCAATATTGAGTTGAGCCATCTATCAGGTGTCTGGAAAATTTGCATTAAAATAAAAAATTATGAGGTTCCATTGTAACACAGGTTAAGCAGTCACATGTAATTAAATCAGTACTGTATCATTATGGAACAAATATTCATCTCTATAAACTCAAAATTAATATTGACATTAAACTTAACAATGATGATAAATGCGACAGTGAACATCAATGTCAAGAATACAGCCTAAAAGTTGCTTAGCTCCATTTCCTGGCCTTTGCAAAACTGTTGTTTGAAGAATTTTTTAGTTTGGGTGCAGGGCAATTAATCTTGTTGAAATCATAGGCTAGAAACTTGGAGTGAAACACCCATATTGCAATATGGGGGGGGGGTGGCAGTGGCATAGTGATATTCTCACTGGACTAGTAACCCAGAGACCCAGGGTATTGCTCTGGAGACACAGGTTCAAATCCCACCACTGCAGAAGGTGGAATTTAAATTCAATTAATAAATCTGGAATTTAAAACGCTAGTCTAATGATGGCCATGAAACCATTGTCGATTGTTGTAAAAACCCATCTGATTCACTAATGTCCTTTAGGGAAGGAAATCTGCTGTCCTTACCTGGTCTGGCCTACATGTGTCTCCAGACCCACAGTAATGTGGTTGACTCTTACATGCCCTCTGAAATGGCCTAGCAAGCCACTCAGTTGTATCTCACCACTAGCACTGTGGGTGTACCTACCCCACATGGACTGCAGGGGTTCAAGAAGGCAGCTCACCACCGCCTTCTCTAGGACAATTAGGGATCGGCAATAAATGCTGGCCTGGCCAGCAATGCCCACATCCCATGAATGAATAATAATAAAAAAAAGAGTAACATATCACCATTTCAATGAATTCATTTTTAGGTCACTACAATCCTGTTCACATCAGGCAGCGGCCCTTTCAAATGCCCCCATAGTGCAAGTAAAGAAAAGGAGGTCTGAGAATGCATGTAGTTAAGATGTTAATGAGCTCGCCTTGATGGAGATTCCTCAGAGACCATAATTAATAAGTAATTCAGTAACTTGTCCCCATACTTGATAAACACCTCACAGCCATTCTGTTAGAAAGTTTTGATTTTTTTCTGTGAAGAGTCAAGCATAAATCAGAATGTCTTGCAGGTTTTTACAACAGAAGGAGCAATTCAGCTCACGTTGGCCTCAGAAAAGTAGAATCAAAAGACTCAGGATGCAAAGAAGTTACCCTGTTTAAGTCAAGCAAGATGACCTACAGAAGTGACAGCATAACACATTCATTATCTTTCCTGCTATTACACAGAGATAAGTTGTATCGATTAAACTAAGTGAATATGATCATAATTACTACTCAGCATGTTCAACATGTGGAATACAGCAGCTGAATGTATCGAACCAAGCTTGTCAATATTGTTACGAAAGTGCTTCTGTTTTTGTTAAAAAATACTTTTTTGAGAATTCCTAGTCAAACTGAAATGTTGCACCAGTTTTATTTTCAAGAGGGTCATCAAGAGAACACTGAAAGGACTTGATTGACAACAACATTTAGAGGTTGTCAGATAACTCAAGTTAAAAATAGAACAGAAACCCTGGTAATTGGGGAAGATGCATGCAGAGAAGTGACAGGTCAGAAGGTGGACTTTCTATTTCCGGTTTGACTTTTGAATTGTTTGGAGTTGGGAATGAATTGCTTGAGAACCCCAGCTCAGTCCATCTGTTCCATCTCTTTAAAAAGCCTGCAGAAGAAGAGAACTTCCAAGGAGAGAAGAGAATTCCCAAGGAAGGAGAGAAGACCACAACCCAGCTCAGCTTTCCAGCACCTCTCTAAAAGACCCTAAGAAGACCACTGTGGCAACTCATCTCATCTACTGTCTTTGCCTGCTAAATTAATTCTCATGCCGCCTGAAAAGAACTGTTCTAAAAGATCCAGTGACCCATCTACGTGTACTCAGAGGCCAGACTGTATGTCAGTTTTGGAACACAACATATCTCATCTGCTTTTTCTTCAAGAATGAGCAAGTATTCAGCCCAAGTGTTTTTTTTGGTCTGCAACAGAGCTCTAAACAAAAATCCCTTTTATTTTTCCAGGTAACCAATGTATGTGTGTGTGTGAGTGTGAGATTCAATTAGATCATGGCTGATCTGAGCCTAAACTCCATTTACCCACTTTTGATCCATATTCCTTGATATCTATACCTAATAAAATTATATCAATCTTGAAAATTTTAATTGAGCCAGCATCCACAACCTTTTGGGGGAGAGTATTCCAGGTTTCCACTAACCTTTGTTTGTAAAAGTGTTTCCTAATTTCACTCATGAATGGTTTCACTTCAACGTTTCCAATTTAAGGTTGTGCCCTCTGTTTTAGATTTACTCTTCAGACCTCATCACCCTATTGAATCCTTTTATCATTTTAAATACCTCAGTTAAATAACCCTTCAAACTTTTAAACTCAAGGGAATACAAGCCAAGGTTCTGCAACCTTTCCTAATTCTTTAACCTATTAAACCCTGGCATAATTCTAGTGAAACTACGCTGTACCCTTTTCAACACCAATATATCCTTCCTGAGGTACGGTGCCCATAACTGAGTGCAGAGGGCTGAATTTTCATATGTGGGTCCCATTGCGAGGAAATGTGAGCTGAGAACCCACACATGCTAGTGTTGGGATCCAGAGGGCGATGTCTGAGGAGGCGACCAATTAAGTGGCTGCCTCCGGGAGCCCCATCCAATTAAGGACAGAAGGTGGGCTCCTGAGGCTAGAGGACAAATAGGAGACCCTCTAGCACTGACACATTGGCAGCCCCACCATCAGATGTGGAGCCTGCTGATGCAGGTAGGTGAGAGAGAAGACACAAGAAGAAAGAGGTGCCCTCAGAAGACATTATAAAAATGTTTGAAACAAAAAGTGGCCACAGCTGAGTTAATCCCTCCAGAGGGCAGCCTGGAGTCGCAGCAGCGGCCATCTTGGTATCTCGGCTGTGGTAATGTGGGAAGGGTGGTTTAAACAATGCTTGAGTGCTGTCCCACTGGTCTGCTGCCAAGAAGCTGCCTCCATGTATCAGCCGAGCTTCAACCACTGTGTGGGGCCCGCTGGCTGACTGGAAAACTCCTGTCAGCCTCAGAACATTTGCCTTAATAGTCCCTTTAGTTGCCTTAATAGAAGATCCACTGATTGTGGGCGGGTAACCATCCCTCCTCACAACCAGGCTCTATGAAAATGGCCCCAAGGCAGTGAGGGGGTGGGGGGAGGTGGGGTGGAGTGGGATGGGTGGGTGGGGAACCATGCCGACAAACCAGCAAACTGGCCAGTGACAGAAACTTGCGTGCCCATCTGCCCTGGTCCCTCCTCAGCGGCGGTTTAAAAATTCAGGCCAGTACTGCAGATGCGGTATGACCAAGACTCTGTACAACTGACTCATCACGTCCTCCCTTTGTATTCCCTTTGGGGAAGCTCCTCTATATATTCAGGGTCCAAAATAAACATGATGCATTAGCGCAAATGTCATCCCAAATACATTCTTTTTTGATGGTACAGTCGTGACAGTTCAGCTGGTTCAATACCACTTAAATAAAAATTGTACCTGACAGTCGAAAAGGAAAGCAGTCTTATGCTATTCTTTAGACTTCATGAAATAAGTATCTGCCATTTTCTCAAAAATATCAAGATTTCAACTGGATCTGTTGATTTAAATAAGTTCAGAAGTATTATGACTAGCACTGAAAATATGAGATTATCTGGTAAAGGTGATCATATGCATGCAATTTCATTACTGTAGCTGCATAAAAGGGGTCTGTGGATGTTTGGACATCCCTCACTGAGCTGTACATAAAACTTTCAAGGGATTATTTGGTTTCATTAAGGCTTTGAAGAAAAAGTTGAGCAGTAAGCTGTGCTGCAGTGTCCATCAGTTAAATGTCAAAGCAAAAGTTATTGCTGCACCATTGCAAAGCTGGGTAGTTTTATTTCTAATGGGACCATAGAGTATCAATGGAATTAAGGTGATAAAGTTAAGATGATAAAGTTGATGTAAGCCAAACTTGGAACTCATCTTCTAAGTAATTTTCTTTTTATAATGGCTCTCATAAACTAATCAGCTCCTCAAATTCAGTCCACTATAAATATATCAAATTACCATAATATTCTACTCCATTCCAAAAGAAATGTTTCTTCATACTTTACTGACCATTTTAGCATAAAGCAATAGGATTTTTCCTCATTTTAATATGCTATATTAACAGTAGATGGTCCTATTACTCTGTGTTCTTATTGAAATCCTTTTGCCTGTCCTATGGCTTATATGAAGTAATGCTTCTGGTGTTGGTTACTGATTCCCTTGAGAATTCTACACAAGATGCAGTGTGTGTCTAAAGCAATGTCATTATTCTAACCATCTTTCTGTGTAACTTTCAACATATTATGGTTATTGTCTATAATAATCATCCTGACTGTTAAGTTAATGGGGTAGATCCATTTATCCAGCAAGGGCTGTAAAATAATGATGGATGTTCACAGTTTTATTTTTACCCTGTCACAGGGTACACTGCCAAGCAATGATATTCATCACCTGAGTGCCCAGTGGACTCTGACTGAAAGGTGACCCTCTCCACAGTCAAGAATATGTATTCATTAGGCACACTTTTAGTTCACATGTCAGTGATAAAGCGAGTACACCCCATTCGACAACTTGAATCTGTGAAAGCACTTCATTTTCTACAGCTGGATAGGTATTTGAAATAATTGGATGTGAAAAGTGAAATCTGGAAAAAGTAGCATATCCTGTTTGGAAATAATTAATCATTGCCAGGAGTCTTCAATCCTATACAATAAAGTGTGGTTGAAAGTCAGGAGCTATCTTCGCACCAATCAGCTGTGTAATGTTGGTGGTTGGCTTGCAGAGAATTTGAGTACAGCTTCAAAGACAGTCAATTGTGATTTCTCCATCTCTAAGTAAATGCCTTGAAAACTAAAAAATTATGAAAACAGAGCATAAGATACCATAGGGAGGATAGCAACAGAACTCATTAATTACTGTACAACTGGCAGAATTGGCACTGTAAGTGCCATGGCTTGGTCCATTGCCATTATACTAAGCTTTGGTTGAACTCATTTTTCTCTTCCAAAATCAATGTCAATATCAAAATTACTGACACTCCTATGCAATTCTTCAGGATGAAAAAGAAACAATTGATGTGAAGGTACAATCATGCAATACCCATTTCTCTTACCTTTTAGAAACAAATTGTAATCAGTTTATCATAAGATATGATGATAATTACAGACTACAGGAGGTGTTTGTTCTGCTGATTTCAAATGCATTAACTACTTTGTGATGATAGTGAGCAGAGGAATGTCACCATAGCATGCTTACCAATTTGTTAAAGATAATGCATAGAAGAATTCTTACGTGCAAATATTTATGTCAAAAAAAATTGTAATTTTTGATTCTCGTGACTGTATCTTTGTTCCTGCTCCTTCCACTGATGCTTAAAGTAATCCTTTGCATTAGTCATGTTAAAATACTTATAGAATACATTTTCCTCTGCTTACTACTTTAGTGAAACAGTAGATGGTGAAACTGTCAGCATTTGTTGTCATTCCAATTGTGAAAATTCTGACATCTGAAACTTCTGGCTTCTGCAAATGCACAGTCAAACACAGAAATCCAGAAGTTGCTGTCAGTGATTCCCAGTTCCTCCACTTCTTAAGTTCCTGCAGTTGGCAAATCTTTAGTATTCACTGAAATTGCAAGAACTTCCCCTTTTGCGCAGTAAAATGTTACGCCTCGTTAGTCAGATATAACTGGGTTTTTAATGGCATTATACATCATAACTACTGCTGAAGAGCCTTTCTGGCTCTGGGTAACTAATTTAATAATTGTGCACTGTTAACTTTTTCTGATATGATAAAAATTCCATAGTTTTTTAATATAATTATAACTTTTTTAAGTTTGTTTATGATATTTCAGCTTCTAATTTGTATGTCCCAATCCTTATTTTGCTTGCCATAAAATTTATTAAAGTGAAGGATAATCTGTGCATTTTGTTTCCTCGTTTGCTGTCTTTGAGAATTCTTCAATGCTTACCCTGCTTGATGAGATCACTGTAGCTGGACACCCAGAGATTGCCTTGACTTGACACTAGATTCAAGCTAATGTCAGGAAATATGAAATCCATGTAACAGAGATTGCTAGCAAGTGTTTTGTCTTCATCAATGCCTGCAACATTTATTTCTTCAGATTCAAGTCTATTTTTGTTAAAAATGAAAAATATACCTCATGTTGTTCATTCAAAATGACTAATGCAATATAAAGAAATCAAAAATATATTTTAATTATTATTTTTGTACTTCTTATACATCCAGATAACAACTAGAATTTCATCTGAGAGGGCAAGAGACTCTCTGGACATCTGCACAATTTCTACTAATGTCATTTTGGTCCATAATTCTCTGAAAGTGGCCTTTATGTTCACTGATAAAGGAATTTCTAAATATAATTGTAGTGCAACATAAGGCCACCTGCCACCTTCCTCAATAACTTAATACGAACATGATGCTATTCTACTTGGCTTCATATGAATAGGCTTTGAAATAATAGTATTATTAAACCTTGCATTTTGTTTGCATGAATCAGGTTGAGGAGTAGATGAGCTGTGGAAAAAAAATCTCTGCAAAACCTGTTCACAGGAAACAAAGTAGCTCACAAAGCTTACTGGGAGTAGCCAAAGAAATCAAAATAAAAATCATTGTGTCATATTGGGATTACGTTGTCAGTTGGCAAAAGATGTCTCATAGCCTATTATAAAGTGGGTACAGTGGTCTCAGACTCAGAAAGCCAAAAGAAGGTATGGTGACAGACAGCCCCACCCCTGCCAAAACATACCTAAGAGGTATTAAAGGCTCTCCTACTCTAAATTCTCTAACAAAAGTCACCAAAAATATACAACTGAAGGAAGAGAGCCAGGGGTTTTGCATGTTGCAGCAGAGCATGAAAACTACATTTTAGAGCCTGAAATAATAGGTATACATCTTTTGATTAGGCATTTTACAGCCTTTGGATTCAACATTGAGTTCAACAGTATCAGATCATAATCATCAGTCCCATTTTTTTCAAACAGCAACTGTTGGTAATGTTTCTGTTATTTCCATTTACAGCTCCTCTGGATGCATATTCTTTGTTTCTTTACTTGTCCCATTACCACTTCCCTTTGCCTTGCACCATCATCCCTTTTACCATTTAATCTCTCCTGCCTTCCACCCTATCATAGACTTTGCCTTTTGTTCTTTCCTCTCTTCCCCCGTCCCTGCCTCTATACTTGTTCAAAACATGTTACGTCTCTAACTTTTTCCAGTTCTGATAAAAGATCAGTGACCTGAAACGTTAACATTCTCTCTCCACAGATCCGAACCAACTTCCTGAGTATTTCCAGCATTTTCTGTTTTTATTTTGGATTTTCAGTATCAGCAGTGTTTTGTCTTTCTAATACACCCAATCATTTCGCAACACTCACCACGAGCAGCATTACCAGATTCATTTACTAGGTGATATTGATACAGCATTATAGTCTGTAGATAATGCAAATTATTTCACATTTTAAACTTTTAAGTTATACATGTACATCCACACCATGCTAGCAAAGCAGCAACAGCTGACCAACAGATTCTGAAAAGCTGAGGTCTCAGAAGCACCTCTGCATATAGGCCCTTGACTTCTGAGTGTGCAGTGAGGCACAGGTTGCTATAACTTAAGATACAGGTATATGCAATATTCTGTCCCTTGTATGGTGGATGAATGTGACAAAAGCTGTGGAGAAATTGTAGGCTTTTGTTTATGTGTATCGATGCTCATTGTGCTAAATAAGATAGTTAACTTGTTTATCCAGCGACATGAATTCACTCTTTTCTCTTCCGTAACCCCTTTACTCCTCCAGTTTATGTGGGTATACTTCAGCTCATCTTCCCACTTCATGCTGGATCTCTTTTCCTATTTTCCCCACCATCATGAATGCTCTTCTCCACCACACCCCGCCCACCCCCCGCCCACATTAAATGCTGACAATATTCACCTCCTCTGCATACCAGTTCATGCTAGCACCCCATGGGTCTCTCAGATAATGCTGGCATCCTCCTTTGACTTGCTTAGTTCACCTCACCACTCAGATCACACTGATACTCTTCTTCTTTGTCCCCCGCAACCATCGAACATACAAGAATGGCAAAGAATGACTTGCTTGCTGATATTTTCCCTTTCCATTCATATGCTCACCACACTGGGGAAAATACTGGATTTATTCTCAATGATTCCTACAGGCTGTGATCAGCATCTCATCCTCTCTGAAATCCTCACTGTTCTTTGTTCTTTCTGGTGTTTTTGCTGCTGTTTTGTTGATGGTGGCAGTGATTCATGATTTTACAACACTATAGTGCTCAAAGCAGAATCCCATCTTCCAGAGAAGCTTCAGGTAGAGGCCAGGAGGGATGCTGAAGGGAAATATACAGAGCAGGTGCCTTTTGTCCTCTAAAATGGACAAATGGACATTGACTTAAAACAGCTGATTGACCATGTGACATTGAAATGTGAAAAGTTTACATAGTTGTATATAATTGGAATTCTACAAGCGGAAGTACATGATGAGCCGAATAACCTCCTTCAGTCCTGTAACTTCCTATGATTTTCTTCTATGAGTAAATTATTTAAATTGTCTTATTTGTTAAAGGTGATTGTGCCCTCTCTGTCATCTGTACCTTAATGGAAGCAGCATCCAATATGACCTCTTCTGCACTGTCTTCTCCAAGGACCGAGCCTGTGTTCAATTAAACAGATGAGCAAATTATATGCATTGCTACAAGACCTCATAAACAAAGTACTTACATTGATAGAGTGTTTTGATATCTGCAGGATGTTCCAAAGTGTTTACAAATCAAAAAGACATATTAAAATTGTAGGTATTTTTATTGCATGGGCAATTTTCACAAAACAAGGAGATAAATGGCGAGTTAATTTGTTTCTGTGGTTGGTCAAGGGATAACTGACGGCCAGGATGATGAAAGAATTCTGCTGCTCTTGTTTACATACAGACTTGTCATAAAAATAGATGTTTCATAAAGCTCCTTTGCTGGAGTATAAGATGATACAAATCCCTCCACAGAATCAGTCAGACTTTGCAACCAATGACAACAGAATGGATTCTCTGTGGAAAAAGCAGTGGGTGTAATTGGGAAAAAAATTCCTCCACAACTCTCCTGTAAGTATTAGAACTTTGGGCTAGATTATTGGTCTCGGCCTGCAACTACCAAGCACCTAAACCAAGAGGTCTGAGGATTGATTTAGATTGGTCATTGGGCCTCCTCAGCTAACTTGGGGCTTGTCTGAATAAAGATATCAATGGCAGGCTGCCTGCTTCACTGGCAGTGGCCCTTAGGTAAGTTGTAGAGGAGGAATTAGAGTGGGCTACCAGGGAAGGAGGGTGGTGGTAGTGGTGGGGGGACGGGGTGGGGGGGGCGGGGGTGCGGTGGTGGGTAGGTGCAATTGTAAGTCCTATGGAATTAGAAATCTGGTTCTGCTCCACCTGACTCCACAGCTGGAATGGACAGCTGTCGGGGCTACTGAAAAATTTTCATTCATCACTGATTAATTTTTTGATTGCGCTCTACAGTTGGCACTACAAAAGTGTCCCAAGAGTTTAACGATGAGACTGTGTTACAATCAGGTGAGGTGGAATCGAAGGGCTCCTCTCTTGTTCCCCTCATTGTTTGAACACAACAGGTTTATTTTTTTTTAAATGAATATACTTGCCAATTTAGTGAGTGGTTAACTATTTACATGCTATGATCATAAAAAAGAACCAAATGGACAGGTTTTCTTGAATTTAACAAAGAAAGAGGTTAGCTTTATTGTACTTAAAGCGATCTAAGCAAAATAATAATAAACTACGCTCCAACGTCCACACACACATGCACACACACACTTGAGGTACACACACACACACACACACACACACACAAATAGGTTACAGAGTGGGGAAGGAGAGACTGGTCAGATTAGAGTCCAGAGCAATAAAAAAAGGTATACAGTCTGTGGAGTTTGGTGACTTGGCTGTCTTCAGGCTGAATTCGGTGGTTCTGAGGCTTCCAGTTTATAGATGTGGACCACTGATGTGGTGGTTCTCTTGGAGACAGCAATGCAGATAATTTCCTTCACTGGCTCTCTGTCTGCAACAGTAATAGGCCTGGGTGGTTACAGCCAGCAGGCAGGGTTCGAAGTTGCAAGGTGGAGAGAGAGAGGTAGAGAGGAGGGACCCCACTTAGGTCTTATCTTGTGGGTGTCCAGCTGCTTGTCTCATTGCTGGTGAGAAAACATCAGCTTAAACATACAGATGGTGGGCCTGTCACATGACTGTCACCCAGTGATTCAACATGATGGCTATCAGTGTGTATTTCCTCTTGCAAATTTAGGTCTAGGAATTCCCTTCTCTCAACAAGGGTTTCATTGTTCAAGTGATTAAATCTGAGTGGTTTGTCTCCACCAGTTTAATGTTCCAAGTGATTGTCATCATATCTTGTTAATGGGAGTAGGATAGGTAGTTCAGTCAAATTCCCCAGGTCATTGAGGGCACTGGGAAGACAACTCGTCTCCACCTCAATGCATTGGAATGTAGAATATAGTGATGCAAGTTAGAATGACCATCTCCGTTGCTAGTAAAGCCACCTTTTATCTGTTCTTTTAAAAAATTTAATTTAAGTTACCTGCCGGTGGATTAAAAAATCATCATTCGGCATAGCACGTTTTCATGACAGCTGGGAGCAAACTGTTCCACTGTTCAATTGGCATGCTTTGAGCCCGTTTTGCAGCTGCAAAATGGATGCAATTCTTACCAATTTCTATTCCTTCAGTCCTTCTGCTTGCTCCAGGTCCAGTAATAAACTGGGAAAGACCTGCTGACAATGTTTTCTCAGTTAAACCTGCTAAATTAGGAGGTACAAAATCTACCGCTGGAGGGACAGGTGAAGGCCAAAAATGCAGAGTTTCTTCTCTCAGTGGTCAAAACTCAAACATCTTAAGGTTAACTTTTCATTCATGATTGTATAGGAGATTGTTTGATTGCTTGTCTGCAAAATATTTTGAACAGGCTAAAAGAAAACAGTATTATAAAACAAAACTCCTTGGTAGTTTCACAGGTGAACATATGACTATAAATGAAAGAAAGAGAGAGAAAAACATAGAAAGTGAAAGCTTAAATTATACATAAATTGTGTGTATAGATCCAAAGGTTTTAGATTTATCTATTATAAATATAAAATATACTTACCTGGGATATTTTAAAACTGTAGATCACTATCTCCCAATTTCCCCAGGCTGGGACCACAATTCTCACTCACAGCTGTCCGCACAGATACTTGTGTTTCCTTTGATACAGGGATATATACTTGGCTTCTTGACTGAAGTGTATACTGAGAGGTCTCTTTAACAGACTTCAGAGATGCATCATGTGCATTTTAAGCATCCTAAAATACAAGTAGAGTACCTACAATTACAAATGAGGGTCGGGCAATGTACATGCAACATATTATACTCATTCAGAAATACGGGAAATATAGAAAATGATAATTCATAAGTCAGGAGCTATACAAAAAGATAGAAGAGTCTCCCTAAACTGGAAATGAAGATCCAGGAGTTAGGATCTGAGTGTGATTTCACTGGAAGTAAGACCATGCCTAAGGCCCTTCATCTAAACAACAGGGATAGACTGCAGGGTTCTTGAAAGTGTAAGAGTTGTCAAACTATCTAAAGCCCACAAATACTATGAATGATATTAATGGGTGAATGCTTAAGAGTTTTGTGATATTCCACTTTAATGGAGGCAATAATCGGTTTAAATGGGCTGGCACCGACAATAACACTTGCACCTCTATTGTAGAAAAATCCTTTATATAACATCTTTCACATAGTTCCAAATCACAATTAATTACATATTTCTGACTTGTTGTAACATAGGAAAATGCAGTAGGCAATTTTTCACACAAAGACCCACAAATAGCAATGTTATAAATTACCTAAAATACATTAAAATAATCTATTTTAATGGTGTTGTGTGAGAATAAATATTGAACAGGTCACTGGGAGAATTCCCTGCTATTCATCAAGTAATCCCATTGGATCAATACTGCACTGAAGTACACTAATCATTGTTCTTTTGAAGACTGGACCACTAAGACCTATGTCTCTAATTCCTCTTCTGTGGGCAATCAATTTTCTTCCCTCTGTGGAAGAATAGCACGCTCCCTCTCTTCTACTCGCAGGTCCTCATTTTCACTAGTGCTTAATAGCTCATCTGGTGATAACCCTTCTGACTGTCTAATTTCTCAAAGAGACCAGGATAGAGTTGGTAACAGTGCAGCACTAGCTGAATCTGGAATTGCCAGTGGCTAGTTGACTTCTTCTTGCAAGGCAACCAACCCTAAGACACAAAAGACAGAGTGGTCGTTTAGCTGTGCACACGAAGACATAGGTCCTGGAAAAAATAGTTGCTGATTTTAAGGCCATAGCAATAACTCAAGAAAACACTAGAAAATGAAACTTGTCTTGCCAGTTTGCCTTCATTCCTACCCTCTCCTGCAGGCACTTTTTTCCAATTACCTAGTAAATCTATAGCCTATGGACTCAAGGTGTTCTATTATGGTGCTGTTTCCCTGTCTGTCAATTTGTGGTTGTATGTTCTTTCTTTTCTTCTGTAACACCCAGGTGCTGAAAGAATATAATCGGTAAAGAGGTGAGTCAAGATACATGAGTGGTACAGGATGTATATTAACCCCAGAGTATTGGCCACTTTGTAAGGTCATTGAACCTCTTTCTGTAATGTGTGGCAGTTTTTGGTGTGGCATTTACTACCTCTGTCACCTCCCTGCAGATAGCCTGCAAAAACTCTCCTAGGGGAGCATCCTGCCCTCACATCACATCAGACAATTCATTATGGGCTTCACTATTTCCAGGCACACTTCTCCCTGACTCATTGGCAAATCTTCCAGTTCTTGACATTGCTGAAGCTGCTGTGCCTTCTAGCATCATGCTGAGATGGGATGCTGCTCTTTAACTGATGGCTACACCAGGACAATATTTTCCTTTGTTCCAATAACAGCAGGCCAATACAGGGCAATTTTCTGGTCTCCAACACTCACTGCAGGGTTAATAATATATCTGGGAGGAAATTGGTTAGCATTGGCGTGTGTTAGAACTGCTCAGCCGCAAAGCTCCCATGGGAAGAGAATTCAGGCCGGCATTTCATATATAGGGCTGTCCAGTTTAATAACAGAACTTATTATTACTATTTTGAGAGTTAATTACTTGTAGATTTTGAAAATATTCCATAATCGTCTGTAATGAGGCTTGAAGAAGGGTCTACCTTTGCAATTTCTGAAATGCACTCACAGATTCCCCAAGGACCACCATACATAATACAGTCATTAACAGTGTAGAACAAGGCTAACAAATGTATACCAATCTCCATTTCACAAGGCTTATTAATTGTAAGATGTAGACTTCTACTTTTGACAAGTTGCTCTATGGTTTGGTTGTGAGAATTATGAGAAAAAAATGAGACAACACTGTAACACTCAAAGTGCAAATTAAACTCTAATGTCTTTACTAGGTTTTGAAGGAATACCACATAGCAATACAATACACCTGTTCATCACAAATATGTTACAAGACGTTATACATACCATCACCCAGTGCAGGGTTAGCTCTGGTTGATCGTACTCTAGCAACTGACCAAGTTGCCCAACTGCAGCATCAAATCACTCTTTACAATGATCGTTATACCATTCTTTCCAAGGTGGGCATGGATGTTTCATTGGCAGTTTCATACTGTCCTATCAAAATCCATCTTAAGCTATAATTGTCCAATGACATTTTGAATTCTTTGCTTAAACAATAGGGTTAAATCCCACCTTGATAAATTCCATGTTTCTTAAACCTTTTCTCCCAGTAAAACTTGCTTGTGGAATCAGCTGCTCTGCATTTCAAAAGAAGACAAACCCTGACCTCATCAATCAATGTCAACTTGTGTCAGTTTCTGCAGCTTCCAAGTAAACTTTATAGCACTTAAATTAGCTGAATCTCTGTAGTTGGGTTTTATAACCCTCTGAAATAGTCATTTTGGCTCCATCCAGTTATATTTCTTATCAGACTTATCAAAACGTGACGTTTCACTAAGGTTCTAACTTTGTATCAAAGCAAAACAGAGCTTTGAAGAACATCTGTTTGTTGGTTTCAATCCTACTTATGACCCTAGGGCCTCTTGCTAAACATTCCTTTGCTTCAAATGTGTTGTTTTTCATCACAGACCAGTGATCTTATTTATCTGCAAATAAAAAGCCTGCCAACAAAAGCAGTTAGTCTTTTATCTGACTATTGATGACCCCTCTCCGGGTCGAATAGCTTTCGCAAATCACAACCATGGGTTTCACTTGAAGTACCATTAAGTTAGCCAAAAATGTTACAGCTTCTCACAGAAGCACTGCAAATAATTATATACGTATTATAATTCTGTGCAGAGTTAGTCTCAATACCCGTGAACTATAGATGAGGAGAAAATCAGTTTTTTAAAATGAACTGTATTTTATGAAATGTCACATTAGGCCCCATAAATTCTGACATATTTTCCTAAAGAACAAGCTAACTCTAACAAATGACTACTTATCAACACTTGCAGATCCTTGTCTTTGTGTTTTGCTAAGCATTTTGAAACTGGCATCACGTTTTGAATTTGTTATGTATTCTGCAATTCAAGTTAATTGCACTGAGAACAGTTGAACTTTGGTTAATGAAGTTGTTACAACCTTCGAGATCAGGGGATGCCAACTTTTTCCTGAGTGAGAGCTACTTCTGATAATGGAAAAGAATGCGTTTGCTGACAGCACCGCCACCAGGTGGCGCACTACTCGCAAATTCACGAATGACTGAAACGTCTACAATGTCTCAGGGAGCTTCCAGTAATAAAGATGGTGCTGCTCAATCTGGCACAAAAGGCCCTTCCTCCAGTAGCTGCTGCTCTTCGCCCCTCCCCCAACCCCCACACCAGTGTGCTCTCTGCACCTCCTCCCCCCCTCGCCAATCGTTGGTCGTTTCCCCCTACTCACTGCTTCCTATTGACTGGTCCCAGCTTGTCGATCCCTCGGCATTCGTCGCTGGGCCCTCCACTCACCGCTCCCTCACCGCTGGGCCTCCTGCTTGCTTGCTCGCTCCCCCGGCATTGCTGTTGGGTCCCTCGCCCGCGCCCCACTTGGCTTGCCGCCCCCTCGGCGTTCGCTGTTGACAATCGCCTGTGCCGCCTGCTCATTTCGTTGTGATGTCAGTATGTGGTGATGTCAAGATGCGCATGTGTCGCTTAATGCTTGCAGGATGACATGAACAATCAGGAGCATTATGCAAGCTACTCAAAGACCGATGTGAGCTACTCGTTCCCAATCATTTGTGGCTCTCAATTATTTTTGTGGACATATAAAAACAACTTGAAATCTTTGAGACAGTCTGTACCCATTTTTATTGTATATTAATGTATGCATTATATACAATTCATTGTGTCTTCATTTTGTTCTCATTCTTCAGCTTCCACAGAGGCAATTTTAACTTTTATCACTGAGCAAAACACAAAAGCCAGATTTATACCTAGTCCAATTTCCTTTTATCAGGCCAAGTGTAAAACAGCTGTCAGTTCGCTATCTCCCATTTTTTTCCCAGTGATAAAGGTTAAAATTACCTCCCGCTCAATGCCACTTGTAGTTTGCTGCAAAACTAGCAGCAAAATGCAAACTTTTGAGAATTGACCTGTAAGTTATTCTATGCAGTTGCTGGTTCAATTTTAGAACACATCTTATATATACTTGCTGCAATCTAGTTTATTTTACAAGGGATAAGTATTGAAGTGGCAAAATTCCCACATTATGGGCTGAATCATACCAGCCCCTCGATGCCATGGGTCGTGGCGGGGTGGGGGGGGGGGGCTCGTAAAAGGCCCGCCACGACCCAAGTCACCGAGAAAGCCCCGCTAGATATTAATGCAATGCGCTGATAAAATTCAGCCCTATATTCCTATTGTCAAACCAATTAGAACATTTATATATGTTGCATTGTTGCTTTTTGGCTTCATTATAAAGAGAAAATAGTGCAGAAAAATGTCCGAAATGGATAAATGGATAGTGTCGCATGCACATTGGGCATGTGGGAAGGAATACATCAATCTTCTAATTATCTGAAATCCAATTATTCAGATTGCTGTCTTATATGAAACAGTCCCATGTCCCTCAACATTATTGCACCACAGTTACTGCATTCCAATTATCTAACCTAGTTCCCTAACTCTTCACTTTATTTGTGTGCAATTTTGATAGTTGCCAGCAACAACACAGCACCAATACAGATCATCTGAAAATGTTACAGACCTAAAAATAATATTGAGAGAGGTATGAAGCTTTAGTTTTCTAACAATTTGGATTCATTGGAGTATTTTTTTCATTTGTAATTTTTTTGTCTTTTTTCTTAGAATTTTTAGGAGGATCTGAATCCCATTATGAAGAAAAAAAATGATTTGATTGTATCTAGGTGTTTATCATGTTTGACTATGGTGCTTAAAGTGCCTATGGTTTTTCTAGCTTGCTTGGGTTCTGCCCCACGTGGGGTGACAGAATGAGGAATAACAGCAGAAAAACCTTTGTCAATGTTTCACTTTAACTGAGGAAAATGAGGAATGAAATGGTAATTCTTTTCAATTTTCCTTGCAATGCACCTGAACTGAACTCAAACCAGGTTTTAGAGATAAATAGAAGAATTAACCAAGTGGAACATTCATTAGGGCCAGCAACTACTGTTATCTCACTAGATGTCTCCTTGTCACAGAGAACAAAGGAATTTACTGTCATAGTATAATACAATTCTTATCCATTTGATGTTTGTATTGTATTGATATAGTATAGTAGACAGTAGTAATAATTAAAATAGTAAAAGGAATACTGAACACAAAGGATTAAATTGTTCAAAGAATACAGTTAAATAGTGCATTGGATCATTTTTCCCATGCTGTTATTCCATCTGTTCATGACATGTGAGCATCACTGGCAAGGTCAGTATTTATTGCCCATCCCTAATTGCACTTGAGAAAGTGGTATTGAGCCGCCTTCTTGAATTGCTGCGGTCCAAGTGGTGTATGTACACCCACAGTGCTGTTAGGAAACGAAGTCCAGGATTTTGACCCAGCCACAGTGAAGGAATTGCGACATAGTTCCAAGTCAGGATGGTGTGTGACGTGGAGGGGAACTTGCAGGTGGTGGTGTTCCCATACATCTTCTGCCCTGTGCTTCTAGGTGGGAGATGTCATATGTTCTTTGTGTTATTTTAAGCAACACATTGAGGTACGTGGATTCCAGTGCCTTGAAGATCTCTAACAGGTTTATTAATAGTTAAACTAGTATTATATATATTACAGAGCAAACTATGTACAGAGCTTTTGTCTAGAGTGTTGCAGTTGCAGAGAGAGTATGGCTTCTCGTCACATGACTACATCCTGGTACTTAGCTCATTAGCATACTGAGTTCTTAAAGGGACATCACTCTTGAAGCGATCATACAACATCCCCTTTCTTTCCAAAGATAAGTCTCATACGCTAAAAGTAAAAACACATAAAATTGAACATCAAAATTAGTTCCACAGGGATAGAGATTATAGAATTTACAAGTATGAGGATAGGGATTTTGAAATTTCCGAGTGCTGAAGCTTAAGAGTCCATATATCATTTCGGTAGTTTGACAACTCTTCCAGCTCTTGTTATGGTATAACCTTCTGGGGATGTGGAATTCACCATCGACTGTTTTTGGTTTGCAGACACATTATCAATGTTGTTGCCCTATTGCTTCATCATACCCTCATCATCAGAGTGTGTTCTTTCGAGTCTGCTGTGCACAATTGGAGTATTGCACGCTTCTCTTAATTGGCTTCAGTACCTCCTCAACACTGTTCCATTAGATGTTGTAACCTCGTAGGACCTAGTTTCACTGCATACTTTAGATACCTCTGTAGATAATCATGTTTTCATTGTGGGGTGTATGACACTGTCCTTTTATCTGATCTAAAGCTGAGGTAGTTCCGCCCCTACATGTCGATCATGCACCATCTCCTTTGTTTTTTGAGCAGTGTCTCCTGCATCTCGGAGAATTTGGACAGATGTTGGCTTGACAGAATCATTCGCACTTGTCTGCCAAACATGACCTCTGCTGGTGAAAGCAAGCCTATATCCATAGGTGTGGCTCTGAGGTGTAAAATGGCAACACGAAAATCCTGTTAGGTTGCTCTACACTTCAGGATAAGTGATTTAACTGTGCCAACCATTCGTTCAGCAAGAGCATTAGATATAGGGTAATGTGGTGAGGACATCACATGGTTTATGCGCCATTTGACACACATATCCCTGAAAAGTCTGCCCATATACTGAGGCCGATTGTCCAAAATTATTTCTTCAGGTGCACCGATTAAACTGAATATGGCGATGACTGCACTTGAAGTGTCTTTTACCTGTCTGATAATTGGAGATTTTGAGAAATAATCGGTGACTAACATAAAGTCATCTCCATTGAGAGAAAATAGATCAGTGGTGATTTTGGACCAAGGGACTGACGGAATTTCATGAGGGTGTAGAGGTTCTTTACGTTGTTGTGGCTGGTGGCTCTGTCATGCCTCACACATCCTCACTAACTTTTCGATGTCACCGTTGATCCCTGGCCAATAAACAGTGTCTCGTGCCAGTTGTCTCATTCGCTCTACACTCATATGGCCTTGGTGAGGTTGTGACAAGATGTCCTGTCAGACAGCATTGGGTACAATCACTTGTTTTGCCTCTTGAGGTACCAAGTCCATCTCCATAAGGCCAAAAGCATCTGAGATTTTCTGGCACCTCTTTTACTGTATCGGGCAAACCTTCGACGATGACTCTCCACCATGCCTTCAGTTGTTGGTCATTGGCTGTTTCTGATTGTAATTGATCACATTTGTGCTGACCAAAATGCAATATATCGATTTTGAGCACATCTTTCACCTCGATGTCCATGCTGTCTACTTGTAGATCCAGTGGAACTACTTCATTCTTGTTCGGGTTTGGCAATGTGTTCAACATATCTGAAGTGACCATTTTGGTACCCGGTTTGTAGCAGACATCGAAGTTGTACCCCTGTACTTTCATTAAGAGTGTCATGTAGGCCCCCACCTGCCAAGAATGAGGTATAATAATTTGGTCATATGACCATTCATTTTAAATTGTTGCTGGGAAGAAGAGAAGGCCTGTTACAAGGACTGCCAGACATTTAGCTGAAAAATATTTGCATACTAACAGACAGTGCTTGTGGAGATAAAGGACCATTCCCTGACACATTCAACCCACAATGGATTTTGATCACCAGACATTGAAGGTGTAAGGAAGAACTTTCCAAAGACCGCTAAGGTGAAATAATTCACAAAAGCTAGGACTGGTTAAACCATCTGGTCACATGACTAACTGGCTGGTCCAGGGTTTTTTGAACTTGTCAGAGTTTTTGAACTCAGAACGACGGTTTGCTCCTGGAGTGTGAAGACCTCTCCTGTCTGCTCCTTTCTCACAAGCCTCTGGGCTCACTGAGGACACATGAACTTCAAGAGACAAAGTCTCCTACATTGAACAAGGTTTACGAAGAATACTGAGCCCCAAAGAAAAGCAAGACCTACCTACAATCAGGGACTTTACAGCAAGCTCAAAGAACTGTAATCGAAACCTTCTTCTGATATTGCCTCAAACTTTTCCAATTTTATTTCTTCTGTTCTTTTCTGTCTCTATCTGCATGTGTGTATTGCGTATGCATGCTAACGTGGGTGCGCTGTGTATCTGTAGGCGTTGACCAAATTAGAGTTTAAGTTTAATAAAGTTCAACTTTTTTTTTCTTAACACCTAAGAAAACCTGTTTGGCTAGTTTCTTTGCCTTATAATTGGAAGTTAGTGAGCAAGGATTCACTAACGGGGGAGCTAAAAAAGCCAGTGTGTTTAAATATTAAATCCTGTTACAGTAAGACCAGGTGAAGGCTAAGAGGGAAGCCTAGACCCCTTTCTCACTTGGTCGTAACAAAGAGTTACTGTAGTCAAGGTGGTGCGCTTGTCAATGGTTTGCACCAGAACATCCCCATTGGTTTGTGGTCAATTTCCACAGTGAACTGCTTAGCGAACAGGTAGGTGTGGAACCTTGTGATCCCAAACACCAGTGAAAGTGTTTCATGCACTATGTTTGAATAATTGGATTGTGATGAGGATAAATATTTAGATCTGAAAGCAATTGGTTTGCCATCCTGCAGGATGCGCGTTATAAGCCCTTTTTGTGAGGTGTCCATTTCCAGGATTGTCTTCTTCCTTGGATCATAGTACTGTAGGGTACAGGTTTCTGCTGACAATGCTTATTTGAGAGACTCAAACATATACTGATGGCCCTCCTGCAATACATATGGTACGTCCTTCTTTAAGAGCACTCTCAATGATGATGCTTTGTCAGAAATATTTGGAATGTATGGTGCCAAGAAGTTGAAAAATCCAAGACACCTCTGTAGGTCTTCCTTGTCTTGTGGAGGAGGCATATGCCTTACATCTTCGACTTTGCCTGGGTCAGGACGGATTCCGCAACCTGAACAGGTGGAGCCAAAGAAATTGATCTGATTTACACTCACCTGGCACCTCTTGCTGTTAAAATTGAGCCCTTCGTGAGGAGCTACTGCCATCAATTAATAAAGATTTCGATCATGCTCTTCTTTGGTTTTGCCTATTACTGCAATATCATTGACAATGCATATACATCCAGGCACATTTTCTATAATTCTTCCCATATGCTGCTGAAACAGATCTTGACTGACAGATAAGCTGAAGGGTAGTCTCTGGAAGCAATATTTTCCAAATGGTGTTCTGTAGGTGGCGACCTCCTGAGATTCCTTAGCTAGGTTTACCAACCAATATCCATTTTTAGCATCCAACTTGAAGAATTTGGCTCCTGTGAACTTGGGATTCGATTCCTCTAGCATTAGAATCTTGTGGGGGCATTTCTTTTAGGAGCGGTTTAGACGCCTCGAATCTAGACATATCCTGATTGCTCCATCCTTCTTTACTATGGATGTAATTGAGCTGTACCAGTCTGTGTGATGATGCACACGACGAATGATGCCATTGCGTTCCCTGTCATCGAACTCATGCTTTAGCTTTTCTTGTATGTGTATACTGCACTTTCTGGGAGGGTCAATTGACAGAATTGCATCCTCTCTGAGGTGCATATGGCATCACCTTTGAAATCTCCTATGGAGTTGAATCTGTTCAGGTACATTCGTTGGAGGTCATGGACTGACTCAATGCGGGTACCCTTGGTCTCTTCTACTGTAGTGGGTACCTTAGTGACCTCGTGGATGGTCACAATGTTGTGCTCCTTACACATTGGTAGTCGTGCCACTGTTGGTCCACTTGTGTCTACCAGGTAAAATATTTATGATTTCTATGCCGACTTGCCATAGTGACATTGCATTGTTAGTGTGCCACCGCAAGGGATGGGTGACCCATTGTATGCAGTTAGCTTTGCAGTTGTTGGTTGTATCACTAATTTCCAATGACCCCAGTACATATCCTTCAGGATTCGGACTGGTAGGATATCTACACTAGCTCAATCCTGAGTGTGTGCTTGCCAACATTCTTTGGGCACATGATATTAATAGTAGCAAAAGCTTCCAGTTGTTTGACTTCATCAACAGAATATGTCAGGGTCACAATGTGAAATGCCTGCTCGTCTTCTGACTGAGAATCGCTCCACTCTGAATCTTGTCTCAGGTCAATTCCGCTGTGGACTTCCTGTATCGGCTTGTGCTTATGCAGATCTCTAGCACTGTCCCTGCTGCTGTTGCCCTGTTGCTGTGCCTGTCTTCTGTTTGTTTGTTTTCTATTTTTATTTGCATTGCAAATGCAAAGAAATCAATCAGACAGGTTTTCTCAGATTTAAAACGGAAAGGTGTAAGTTTATTAACCTTAAAACTCTAACTCAGTTAAAACTACTAAAAGTACATAATGCAACCATGCCAGCATGCATACGCGATAAACACACACAAATAGAGACAGAGGAGGAGAAAGAATTAAAAGGTGGGGGGAAGGTTTGAAGTATTAGATGGAAATTCATTTACTGGTTTTGAGTTGGATGTAAAGTCCTTGATTGAAGTCAAGTCTTTCAATTCTCGTTGGGGCCAAGTGCACACTTTCACTTGTTTAACTGGTACCAGAAGCTGCAGGAGTCTTCTCCCTTGAGGCTTGAGTTACTTCCATGGGGCCCTGGAAGTTTGTGTGTGATAGAGAGAGAGGCAGACAGAGAGAGGGAGTTCTCTCTTCTTCAAGTTCAATTGCAGTTTCTTCCAAAAACTGTTCAGTGTCAGGCAATATTCAAAAAAACAAAGGTTGGTCAGTAGGTTTGTCATGTGACTAGTACCTTGTTCGGAGCAGCCTCGCCTGTGAGATTTGTGAATTCCTCCAAGCTTATCAGACACTCTCAGTGGCAGGAGGTGTGGGGGTGGGGGGGGTGGGGGGCGGGTGGTGTCTGGCGTTAGGTTGTGGTGGAATGCTGGCTCAATGACTGTCAATGTCTCTTGATCATCACTATTGACAAAACCCATCTGGCTAATTGAATCAGAGAGTACTCCCATTGTCTCTCCATGCTGCTATCTTTTTGAATGCAAATGTACAGCCATGTTTTCAGCCACTGATCTGTGGTCTTTTTAAGCAAGTTTGTTCAATGTCCAGTAACAGTTCAAAAATAATGTTCCATATGACAAAGTTAATATGTCTCATTTTGGCAGGTGTGGTTTCCATCACATCAGTCTTACCCCAAAGCTGATCTTCCAGCACTTTCCATATCTTTCCTGGATCTTTCTGGCCCTCTTCAGATAAGCCAGAGGTATTGATTCTGTGTAACACCTCATTTCCAACTGCTATCAGTGTCTTCACAGCCTGCTTCTTTGGTTCTACAACTGCTTGGTCTGTAAAGTATAACTGCGTTCTTTGTTTAAAAACTTCGAACTAGGATAAGTTATCAATGGATTTCCAGTTCATGTTGGAAAATTTGATACCCATCTTTCTGCTTTTCGTTTGCTTTCTGCTCTGTATTTAACTTTGTTCATCTGTGTGTGTGCCTGTAGCACTGTATTTGTTATGACTTTCCTATTTATGGTTTAAAACTCGTTTTAAAACTTTTTCTATTAACTCTACGCTGTTTTCCCTTTAAGAAATTCTAGTTCAGGGTGGCACAGTGGCGCAGTGGTTAGCACCGCAGCCTCACAACTCCAGTGACCTGGGTTTGGTTCTGGGTACTGCCTGTGCGGAGTTTGTAAGTTCTCCCTGTGACCATGTTGGTTTCCACCAGGTGCTCTGGTTTCCTCCCACAACCAAAGACTTGCAGGTTAATAGGTAAATTGGCCATTGTAAATTGCCCCTAGTATAGGTAGATGGTAGGAAAATGGTGGGGATGTGGTTGGGAATATAGGATCAGTGTAAATGGGTGGTTGTTGGTTGGCACAGACTCGGCCTGTTTCAGTGCTGTATCTCTCTATGACTCTATTTTACTTAGAACAGCTGCTTTTAAGGAGAGTAACAAGTGTTCTCTGTTTATTTTGCTTTCAGCACTTCAGCCTGTATGTTTATACAGCTGTTCAATTGGCAGATCAAGGGTTTTCTGCTTTGCTTTTTTTGCTAGAGTTTATTTATCTTCTTCACGGTTGAGTGGTTTAATGATTTTTCAGCTTGACTGCTTCAATGGAGACTCTGCAGCATTCGAGGGTTTCCCGTCCTTTTTTTTGGATGTCTCCTGTAATGGTGCTACCTCGACCAGCCTGATAAAGGAATTGTGTTTTCCCCGTTTTTTCTTTTCTCCCACAGAGGTTTTTAAAAAAATCAATTTTTTATGCACTTCAAAGCTTCTTTTTTAAAAACAGGGATTCCTCAGCTGTCGGCACAATGGCTCATCGGATTGCAGGACTTTATTTGCAGCCTGTCATTCAATGCTTTGTCTCCCACAGCTGGAGGTAAGTTTTTTCTTCTTTCCACTGTTTGGGCCAATATTTCTTTCATTCTTTTCAGGTACTTATTTTAAATTTTCTTCACTGGTTTTCTGTTTTTCCCATGGTCTTCAAGGTTATAGCTGGTCTTTTCAGTGGCGCAGTGGTTAGCACTGCAGCCTCACAGCTCCAGCGACCCAGGTTCAATTCTGGGTACTGCCTGTGCAGAGTTTGCAAGTTCTCCCTGTGACCATGTAGGTTTTCACCGGGTGCTCTGGTTTTCTCCCACAGCCAAAGACTTGCAAGTTGATAGGTAAATTGGCCATTATAAATTGCCCCTAGTATAGGTCGGTGGTAGGGGAATTGAGGGAAGGCAGGGATGTGGTAGGAATATGGGATTAATGTAGGATTAGTATAAATGGGTGGTTGATGGTTGGCACAGACTTTGTGGGCCGAAGGGCCTGTTTCAGTGCTGTATCTCTAAATAAATAAATAAACTACCATCATGTCATGTGTTCTTTGTGTTATCTTAAGCAATGCAATGACGTATGTGGATTCCAGTTCCTTGAAGATCTCTAAGAGGTTTAATAACAGCTAAACTTTTATATACAATACAGAACAACCTCTGTACAGGACCTTTGTCTAGGGTGTTGCAGTTGCAGAGTAATTACGGCTTCTAATTACATGGATCCATCCCAGTACTTAACTTATTAGTATACTGAGTTCTTAATGGAACATCACTCTTGAAGCGATCAGACAACTGTAGATGTCATGGGTTTGGAAGGTGCTGTCAAAGGACCCTTGGAAAGTTGTTTCAGTGCATCTTGTAAATGGTACACACTGATGCCACTGTGCGTTGGTGGTGGATGGTGTGCCAATCAAGTGGGCTGTGTTGCCCTTGATGGTGCCAAGCTTCTTGTGTGCTGTTGGAGCTGCACTCATCTAGACAGGTGATGAGTATTTCGCCACACTCCTGACTTGTGCCTTGAGATGGTGTACAGACACTGAGGAGTCAGGAGGTGAGTTACTCACTGCAGAATTCCCAACCTCTGACCTGCTCTTGTAGCCATGCTATTTTATGGTTGGTCCACTTAAGTTTCTGGTCAATGGTAACCCCCAGGATGTTAATGGTGAGGGATTCAGCGATGGTAATACCATTGAATGTCAAGGGAAGATGGTTAGATTCTCTCTATGGAGATGGTCAATGCCTGGCACTTATATGGCACAAATGTTAATTGCCACTTATTAACCCAAACCTGAATGCTGTCAAGATCTTGTTGCATGCAAGCATGGATTGCTTTGAGGAGTTGTGAATAGTATTGAACACTACAATCATCAGTGCACATCCCTACTTCTGATCTTATGATGGAATAATGGTCATTGATAAAGCAGCTGAAGATGATTGGGCCTAGAACACTATCCTGAGAAACTCTTGCAGTGATATTCTGGGGCTGAGATGATTGGCCTCCAACACCACATACATCTTCCTTTGTGCAAGGTATGACTCCAAACATCACCAACAGAAGATATGCGGGGTGGGTGGGGGGTGAATTTAACCACACCTGTGGAAACCAGACACATGGGCATTTAAAATAATCCATGTTACTTACCTGCCCTGGAATCACAAGCAACTGACAGTTTTGGATTTTCCCCTGTTCTCCTGGGCAGGCAGCACAGACACCTTCCCAATGCCAATGTGGTCTTTTTAATCATATGCATCATTGGGATCCAGCTACAACTTTTACGAGGCACTCTGAGTGAGAAGGGGCAGTGATTTTCTGTCCAGGCCAACTCAGTGGCAAATAGGAAATCTCCCCCTACTAGCTTACTGATTTGAAAAGCAGTCTTAAAACAGGCATATTCAAGGGGCTGAATGCGTATTTTAACCCGATGTCAGGGATACTCTGCAGTATCTCAATCAATATTGTGTAGAATGTCTTTTCCATCCTGTGCAGTCACAGGAGTTCAGCCCTCTAAATTGGACATCTGTGCCTCTGTTTTCAGGATGCAAGATTCGATATAGATTCCTTTAACTTTTGGGTAATTGACCAATGGAGCGTGCTGTTCCAGCAGGAAATACGCTGTTGCAATGTAAGACCCTCAACCTCATTTGAATCTGGCTGGAGAGCTGTATATGCCAAGCATACGTCCCGAAGCAGCTGGTTCCTTTTGGTTCACAGGAGTGTCAGCTCTCTAGGAGGTTGGCACCAGTTGCAGGTAGGTTCTGAATGTGATGTGGAGCTGGGGGAGTTGAGTCCAGGTTGTTAGTGGGCTGTAATATTTTTATGGAGCCAGGAGGAGCATTCAAGTTCCTTCCAGCAACACAAAAGTACAAGTGGAAGGAATGTCTGTGGTCTTTAAAGATCTTGGAATGATTGCTGCTTAGGCTGCTCAATGCCAGTACATATGAGCGCAGCATGCACATCTGATATATGAGTTATACTGCTATTTGCATGTGCCAGAAGCTGCTTTGCATTGGTATGGAAGTGGCAATGTAATGACATGCAAAATATATTGGCAATCTATGCCATTTTTGCCAATCACACTTAATCCATGGTATAGCACAAACCATAGAAAAAAGATACCAGACAGCCTCCATTTTCTCACACAAATGCTGCTGCTTGATGACATTACCCACAGACACAGTCAGTTTCCAAATGCATGCTGATGACACATGACTCTATCTCCGCATCACTTCTCTTAAACCATTCATTGTCTTTATGTTGTCAGACTGCTCGTCTTGCTTCCAATCTTTTATCAGCCATGGCAGAATTTTACCGCCCCCCCCACCCCCACAGGAGCGATGAGGAGGCAGGGGTTGCATAAATTGGGTGGGATGGTGGGGGGGGGGGGGGTGCGCAAAGCCCATTGCCTACCTCAGGTATTGGTATTTTACCAGAGGCAAAGGAGGTGGCAGATAGCCTGCCCACCCTTAGGCCAATACAGGCCCTTAAGTGGCCAATTAATGCCTACTTAAGAGTCTATTCCCACCACTGCCAGTATTTTATCAGATAGGCACTTTGCCACCTGGAGAGACCACCTGGCAGTCTCCTTGTGGGCTTGGGGGTGGGCTCTCCTGATCAGGCACCCAGTGACTCATGGAAGGTACCCGCAGGGGCACGGGCCACCCTGGCTGGAACACACCACCCAGTCCTAATGATAACACTCCCCTTCACCATTCCTGGCTCATTTGTCCTGGTGAGCCCCGACCCCCACTTACCTTCTTTCCCAGCCTCCATTGATTGCTGGGTCCGGGAACTTTTGCAGTCCCAGCAGTGGCCACAGCTCCTGGTAGTAATGCTGGGACTGAAGAGCTGCCAGCCCTCTGATTGTTTGGCAGTCTTAGAAGTGGGACATCCTACCTCAGAGGGGCAGAAGTCATGACTGCAGGCAGTCAATTGTTTGAAGATTGCAAAATGGGGTCATGTCTTCTAGCACTGGCAGAGGTGGGCCTGCCTTGACCTATCCAGCAGGTGGGCAGGGCCAACGCCTCCTCATAAAATCCTGGCCATAATTTCACCCATCTAGACACTGGGAAGGCTGAAGCCATTACCTTCAGCCACCATGCAAAGCTCTTTAATCTCACTCACGACTTCATTTTTCTCCCTGGCCACTGTCTTAGGCTAGACCTGGTGAGTGGGACCACCTTAAGAGCACAGCACCTTAAGACCTGTAAGTGAGCATCAGCAGAGGAAGTGATGTCACATCACATATGAACAGTTAGTTGTGAGTGGAGCCCAACAGAGTGAGACATGTGTAGGTGTGCTCGTGCAGTAATAGTCTGCATATATATGTTTTCTTTGGATATTACTTGTAGTCCTGTGAATCTTACAATAGTTCTCAAAGAGACAAGTAATGTTACATGGTGGCAACATGTGGGATACTTTTTCTGAAGACTATCAAATATTAGATAGTGGCAATGTTTGGAATATATTTTTTCTGAAGAAACCAAATATTACATTGTGGCAACATTTGATTTTTTCTGAAAAATACACCAAGAGCAAACAAAGAGCAGCCGATCACCTATCAGGAGTGGCTGAAATCCAGCAGGAGGGGAGTTAGCAGAAGACCCCCCAATACTGCAGTCAGCTAGGCTACAGACAGGACCCAGGGAACTGTTGAAACTCTGTGAGTACAGCAGGCAATTTGCCATGAGATTGGAGCTTTCACCTAATCTGGCAGTGGGCAGAAAAAATTGAAAAGCAGTAGCTGAAGTCATTACTATTTTAGTTTTCCTTTTATTTTGCTTCATGGGTGGGGCCTATACAGAAAGGAGCAGCAAGAACCCAACAGTGCCACCGTAGGTCCAGCACAAAGTAAAGGCTGGTTGTGGCAACTGCCAGTACTGCAAGCTGCAGGTCTCTTAAAAAAGCTCTCTGAGTTTAAAATAAAATCAAACAGCGGTGTAACCAATGAGCTGATCTCTCTGTTTTAAAAAAAAATCAAGCTGTGAAAACAACAAAAGCTGTAGGCTCTCACTCTTAAAGGGTAGGCCTGAAAAAAAACAAATCTGTCTTAAAAAGGAAACAAAACTAAGTGTGCCTGTGAAAAAGAAACCTGTGTAAAGCCCTGTATTTATAAAAAAGCAGGATAATTAAGACAATGGATTTCACGTATTCAGTTATGAACTGGAAGGCATCAGACATAGTGTCTGAATTTAAACTGTTCTGACAGCGAATGGAACTTTGTTTCTGGATCAAGAAGTGAGTGAACCAAAGAAACAAGCTACCGAAATTAAGATCACACTGAGCAACAAGGGTTTGCAATGGATCAATACATTAGGACTGTCAACTGAGGATCAGAGGGAGCCTAGCAAGCTATTTCTGGAGCAGCAACTGAAGATAAAGCTAACTGTCTGAGTACATAGGCTTGTGCTAATGGCCTACTGGCAAAGGCAAATTGAGTCCATTGACCAGTTTGTTGCAATGTGCCAAGACAATGCTCAAGAATACAACTTCACTGATATTAAATTGTTGGAACGGGTTAGGAGTTAATAATCGCGACTACCCTAATAGAGGACTTTCAAAAAGAACCTGCTGGAAAAGAAAAAAGGGCACACCACAGATGCACTACTCAATGATGCAAGGAAATTTGAAGCCATTATGGCTGGGCACCAACAATTACAAGCGTTGAGGTATGGTAACGGAGTTCAAAAATCTGCTAGGCCTTGTGGCAAATGTGGCCTGACTCACCCAATTCGCAGTTGTCCAGTGTACCAGGACTAGTGCAAAGCTTGTGACACGCGAGGACACTGGGCAAGACAGTGAAGAAAGCTCAGATCATGCACAGAGGAGTGGTGGCAGATCATTTGCAGAGAGAATATCTGCAAGACAGGATGGCAAACACAACAAATTTATGCCAACACACAACAAAAGCCCAAGCAGGTACATCGGGTCAGCAGAAAGACAGATTGCCAGGAGGACATGGATGAAGAATGCACTCGTGCAAGCAGCAAGCAAGCATTTCACATAGTTAATCTGGATCAGCATGTCAATGTTTTACGCAATCTGAGGCATTTGCCATGATTGGGATTATATATCCACAGAAGAGTGGCAAGCATAAGCTCAGAGTGAAAATCGACACCGGAGCATGTGCAAATATTCTACCCATCTGTATATTGAAGGACATGTACTTAAAGAAATGGGAATCTATGGTGCAACGCACCATGGCCAGGCTGACTGTCGACAATGGTTCTCCAATCAAGTGCATTGGAACGATAACCTTATGTACAGCAATGGGAGCTCTGAATGTCTACTGCAAATATTTTACAGTGTGGACACAACTGGACCAGCTGTTGCAGGACTTCCATAATGTTGAGATTTACGAATTGTCACAATACATGAATTCATTAATGCACCGGAGGTGGTAGGAAATACTCAGGTTGAGTATCGGGTTGGTCCATGTAAAGGACAACACAAAGACAGGGAGTCTTGACACAAAAAGGCGATATGGCCGGGTGTCTCTCCGCGGGTTTCAGTTCATTGCAGCAAGTACCTGGAGGCTAGAGGGATTGCTGGTGATTGTCAAGGTTGCCAGTCATATTTTTTCTAAGCTTTCTAAACAAGGGAAGATGAAGGCATCGTATAGCAGGCAAGCAGGAGGAGAATTAGCTCATTTGTAAGTAGGACAGAAGGTCAGAGTCCTCAATCATGCGTAGGGAACTTGATATCCTGCAGAGATTGCTAGGATATGCAATCAGCCCAGATAGTATGAGGTCCAGACACTCAATGGTGCAATTCTCAGATGAAACCGAAGTCAACTCAGAGAGCTGTATGACAACTCTACATGTGACAACCTTGTGGCATTGCAGCCACGTTCAAAGACAAAGTCCGAAGATTAACATACAGAGGCTATGAGTACAGATGAAGAGCATGCTAACCAGAGTTCTGAGTCACCAGAGTCTCACGGGAGTAATAAAGACAAGCTCAGCTCTGGGAAGAAGTTTACAATAACAAGATCAGGACGAATAGGTTACCTCCTCTACGCTTTAGGGAGTGTTAAACTTATTGACTTGTAAATAACTTTTCGATTTAATCATGTATAGTTAGTCCGAACTACAACACCATTGTATCTTGTACTTATGTTTTTATCTTTGGAAAAAAAAGGGGGATGTTGTGGGATGACCTTAAGAAGGGGCCACCATAAAGGGGACCACCTTAAAAGCTGTAAGTGAAGATCAACAGAGGAAGTGATGCCGCATCACACATAACCAGTTAGTTGTGGGTGGAGCCCAACAGATTGGGAGGTGTGTAGGTGTGCTTGTGCAGTTACTATTTGTCTATATGTTCCAGTTAAATTATAACCCAAATTTTCTTTGGATATTACTTGTAGTCCTGTGAATCTTACAATAGTTTACATTCCAAAGGGACAAGTAATATTACACCAGGCAGTTTACAATCATAGTATACTGACCTGAGCTTCTGACCCTAAATATCCCGTCCATCGCAAAGACCACCTATTTCTACCTCCATGATATCACGCACCTCCACCGCACCCATCTTAGCCCATCCACCATTGAAACCCTCTTTGATATCTTTACAACCTCCAGATTCAATTACTCTAATGCCCTCATAGCCAACCTCCTTTTATCCACAATACATAAAGTTCAACTCATCCAAACCTCTGATGTCTGTATCCTATCCCACTCTAAGTAGCATTCCACTCCTGACTCTTTGTTCCTCTGACTTCTGCCGTCTGTGCATCAACCCTCGCTTATCTTCCATCTTTGCCAGTTGCACCTTCACCTCATAGAGAGATACAGCACTGAAACAGGCCCTATGGGCCATCGAGTCTGTGCCGACCAACAACCACCCACTTATACTAATCCTACATTAATCCCATATTCCCTACCACATCCCACCATTCTCCTACCTACACTAGGGGCAATTTACAATGGCCAATTTACCTATCAACCTGCAAGTCTTTGGCTGTGGGAGGAAACCGGAGCATCCAGCAGAAACCCATGCGGTCACAGGGAGAACTTGCAAACTCTGCACAGGCAGTACCCAGAACCGAACCCAGGTCACTGGAGCTGTGAGGCTGTAGTGCTAACCACTGCACCACTCTCTGTCTAGATGCCACTTTGCAATTCCCTGCCTAAACCTTTATACCTGTCTGCATCCCTCTCCTCATTAAGACCCTCCATAAAGCTTAATTTTTGGGTCAATTGGTCACTCCTCCCACTCTAAGCGTTGGATTTTATGTGGCCGCCACTGGGTATGGCAGCGGCTGTAAACGATGGCACCCCGCAAGCGTGGCATTCACTCTGAGGAGCCGCCGTGATCTTAAACACGGCGGTTCATTAACATGCCTGGGTTGGAGCACCCCCCTGATTATGTGGAGGGGGCAGGCAAGCTGTCCCTGGCAATGGCGTTTGGCGCCACTGCACTGGTGCCATTTTTAAAGGGCTCAGAGCCCTAAATGGCAATTTACATTTTTAACGGAACAGTTGATTTACAATTATTAAAAGTAATTTTTAAAAATCTTTCCAGACCCTGTCCCATTCTGCCCCCCAATAGCATTACATGTCATTCCTGCCCTTCCCCCCCGAAATACTTAGCTTGAATATGTGACCTTCTCCTCTAGCAAAGTTCAGAACCTTTCACCTTTACTCCTTCCCATCACCCCCGAGACCAATCAAGTAAGTCTGACCCTGCTCTCTCCCTCCTGCACTGATAAACATACCTCCTCCCATAGGTTTCATGCCTCGTTTCTCCGAACAGGGATTGAAAGGCGTGACAGTGCCGGCCACCAGGATGAACATCGTGGTGGCACATGAGGATGCAACGGAACCGCATTACCCAAGCTATGTAAATTAATTTGAACATTTAAATTGTGGTCCAGTCGCTGAGCGGCGGGGGGGCACCACGAGGCCTCACTGCCACCGTCAAGATCGAGACGGACCCTGCTGGCATCGAGGTCGATGGCGGGCCTCATTCAGAGCAATCTTCATGGCCCCCCCCCCACCCCCTGCCACAATTCCTGACGTCGAGGGCTCTATAAAATTCAGCCCTAAGTCTAATCTCTGTGTCCATTTTTATACACTCCGTAAAGCATCTTGAGATGCTTTCGATGTTAAAGGCATGACATAAATGTTAGCTTATTGTTGTACAGGAGTCAAGTATCTCACTTTCCAAAGAGCTGTTGTCATGTGGAGACCAATTTCAAAATAACATGTAGAGCTAATATTCTTGATGGAGGAATGAAGATCTCAAAGAATAATCTTCTTGTCTACAATTTAGCTTAAAAAGTTGCCCTTAACATTGGCATATAAGAACATAAGAACTAAGAGCAGGAGTAAGCAATTCAGCCGCTCGAGCCTGCTCCGCCATTCAATACGATCATGGCTGATCTTATCGTGGCCTCCACTTTCCTGCCCGTTCTCCATAATGCTTTAACCCATTACTAATTAAAAATCTGTCTATCTCCTCCTTAAATTTACTCAATGTCCCGGCATCCACCGCACTCTAGTGAATTCCACAGACTCACAACCCTTTGAGAGAAGTAATTTCTCCTCATCTCTGTTTTAAATCTGCTACCCCTTATCCTAAAACTATGACCTCTCATTCTAGATTGCCCCACCAGAGGAAGCATCCTCTCTACGTCTACTTTGTCAATCCCCTTAATCATCTTATATATCTCAATTAGATCTCCTCTCATTCTTCTAATTGCTGCACAGCAGGAATACACCTCGTTGCAATTTAAAGGATAGATATTTTCGTGAGCATTCCCACTACTGTTAAAAAGAAATCTAAAAATACTAACACAAGATTGCTGTTACCTTAATAACTCTTGGCATGTGATTGACTGTGCAGTTCAAGAATGAACACTGTTAAGGGACCTTTCTAAGATTACACTGTAAAAAATATTTCTCTTGTTCACTCGTTTGTAGATCTGGGTCTATTCAGGAGCGAAAGGACCTGATGGCATTGGAAAATCAATTCTATGTGATGGATCTTGGATTCTGTATTTCCTCTGAAACATGGTGACAAATTATCCTTACTTTAACTGCAAAAGTATGCCAAAGCTTTCTGTCTTATGTAAGATTAAGCCCCTTTGGGTTGAAGGTATGAGAGATCAAAAGTTTCTTCACAGTGCTTCCATGATTACACAGTTGAAAAGGAAAAAATGCACATGCAACATTAAGATACAACGTTAATCAGATAAGTGAGGATGTTAGCGACAGTAGCTGGAGACACCTTCCAAAAGCTAAGTTTTGTGGGGTTCTAATTTTTTGTGGGACCAGAAGAAGCAGAAGTGTTACCCTGGGCCCCACAGAAATCCTCCAGCCCAACAACAGCCCATTCTCTCATCCTCCCATCATTTGCTCATCCTCCACCAGAAGGCTTTATTTGCCAGTTGGCTATATGCTACAGCGGCTGATTTTTCACCAACAAAATGTCAATGAGGCTTGAACCTAAAAGTAGCTTGGGCATCCAGGCACTGACATATCACTGATATTGCACTAATTTTCCACCCAGACTGAAAGTCTCCCTCTTTATCTTGTACACATTAAAAGGTCACAGAAAAACGTATTATTTCCACTAAGATAATTTTCATCTGTACACCTGGATATGTCTTATTGCCTGGGTGGAATGCAGGGAGGAAAATTGGATGCAGAGAATTGTATAGAGCCAGTCCAATTTTTCCTTCTGTTTATTTAAATAGAGGTGAAATCGGGTCAGGTCCATTTTGTGCATCATCCATGTCTTGCTTTACACCCATCAATACAGATTGAAATCTATCCTAATGTCTTAATGAGACTCCTGCTTTTTAGGATCAAAAAACTTTGTAAATAACTTCCACCAATTGATGTGATTGTGCTTTAAATTTGATGCAATTATACAATACAGTATTAAACAGGGTATTAGAACAATTGACATTTACCAAATGCGGCTCATGTGGAAAATATCTCAGATTGTTTTACAAAGGGTGGACACCAAGCAGTTAGTGAAGGATCTTGGGTGGGGGAGTGGGTGATTAAGAATGAGACTGAGGCATGCTCGATAAAGCAGAGTTTTCCACAGGCTTTAAAGCTGGTTTTTAAAAAAAAAATGAGGGCAGAAGCATGGTGGCCGATAGATTGATCTCCTGTGCTGAAGTGAGGGATCAGGAAATAGAGGATCTGGAGTAAGATACAAAGCTGGAAAAGATTTTTCGGGTAGGATGGAGTTAGACTGTGGTGGAATCTACTGACAAGGACAGGGATTTTGAAATTGATTCACAGATAATCGGCGAAGCTTTGCGAGGATAGGAAAGGAAGCAAAATGGATGGGTATGAGAGACAGACGGTGGATTTGATTGTTATATGCAGAACTTTGTGCAGAAGTGACCCTGGACTCCAAAGTTCTAAATTAGCTGAAGTTTGTGATACGTGAAGGTTGAGAGGTTGGCAAGGAGAACATTGAGAATTTGATGAAGATGTAGATAAGAGATTCACTAATGGTGAGTGTAAGGTGCATGCATAAGCTGGTAACAGTCAGATTTTACAAAACAAGGTAACAAGACTACTGTGAGGAAAGAAAACATTTTCATTATTTTGTTTGGTTACATAAAAGCAAGTTGGATTGATTGAACTAAGTGAGACTGACCTTAGCTGTTGCTTTGTATGTTCACTTGTTGTGAAATAACAATTATGTGTGGCCTTATCTTACTAAATGGTTTCTTGGCTCACCTTCAGAAGAATTTGAGCAGTGCACATAGAGACATATGTGAATGACACTACAGAGCAATTGTTATGCCCCGGGATACGCAATCAAATAGTTAGATATTGTCCAGTACAGTCAGATCCCAAAATGAACAATGAGTGGACAAAATTAACAGACCACTTCCAGGAGTAATTACATCACTCTTTCTGAGCGAACATCTAAGGCAAGGTCACAACTTGTAACATGCGCACGTGCAATTAATGCAAAGGCACCGACCAGTTCAATAAAAATAACACATCGAAAAATCTCAAGCTCCAAAAGCCTTGAAATCTTATAGTGCATTGAATGAGTCTGTGGCAAGTATTGAAGGGGTCCAGCACTATGCTACATTTTTGTGTCTTTCCAACCTTCTTGTCCTAGATTATTTTGGCCTTTATAATTTAGATAACTTTTTAAAGAGTCGCCACACCCATTATCTTTTACGGTCTTTATCCTTGCCTGGAAATCTAGGGAAGCTTTCTGCAACAGGATTGAGAAAAGAACAGAAAATTTGGTAATTGTTTTTAACCACTGGACCCATCCTGGACTTTTGTAAGTTCTCAATCAAGTTGTTGACTGTGGTACAGCATCACAGATTAAAATGTCAAGTATATTTACTTTACAAAAGATGAACAAACACATGAGTAACAGTCATAGAATATGGTTACATATTTACAGTTGAAATCTTTCCGCCTAACTTCTTGAGTGGGCAAAATAAACAGATCACTGCCCAGAAATTGGATCGCTCCTGTACCAATGCGTGATCCCGTTGTGAATGCTGTGAACATTGTGAACATTGCATCGATCTAATGACCATTGGCGGAGGAACCATGGCAAATTGGTCTCATGGCAATTTTTATGACTGCTGAGCTGGGGCTCCAGTTGCAGCCCGAGAGGGTGCTTGTTGGTTGCAGATGGAGAGCAAATTCTGTCAGATTATACACCGGCTGAAGTCTTCAGCAGAATCCAATGGGGTTTGTGGGGGAGGCAATAGGGAGTTGGAGGGTGAGTGGTGGACAGCAGCAACCTGTAGACTTAATGTTGGGCTGAAATAGCTCTCCTGCTCCTCCCGGATAAGGCAAGTAACAATATTGAAACTTTCCTTTCAGGTGGCTACCTCCAGCATTCCCTTTATGGTCAGGAGAAAGAGCTGCAAAGTGCCTGAAGAAACTGACTGCGTTCTGCATAGTCCATGCTGTGATCAGTCACATTTGCAGCAGGGTTCTCAACAGGCCCCCCTCTCCTGATTTGTTTATGTAAAGGATCTAATGCCTGTTTCAAACATGTGTCCTGGATGCTACAGAGGAGCCTGAACCAATTTTACGGGTGGTGCATTTTTGGTACAGAATGAGTGTGTGCATGCCTCATGCCATATTGAAGGCAAAAGCAGCTGTTTTATTCATGTAAAATGCCAGGGCTGGATTTTATTATCCTGCCACCGAGAGCAGCATTGAGTGTGCAAAATGGTGGCGGTCCTGCCGGTGAGGTTAGTGGCCATGCCACCGCGGTTATGCGGTGGGTGGCCATTTAGCATAATGATGGTGGTCGTGCCCCCTAATCACATGGTGGGGGTGAATTGCAGAGTTCCGCCCTCCCCCCACCACCCCAACAGTATTCACTTTCAGCGTTCCCTCCTTCTCTCACATCTGCAGAGTTCAGTGTCAACGTCCGATGTGAAAAAAAATTCCACAAGATAACAACGGATAACTTAGCTAACCTTTGCAGGCACCGATGACTCTTGCGTCGGTGGCGCCAGCTTTTCAAAGATGGGAAAGTGAAGGCACGTGAGTGCCACACGTCATACATACGATTGCAAACACCTGGTAGGATCGCAGCGAATTAGATACAAATTCATGCAAAACAGTATTTAACAGATTTAAATTGCGATTCCGTCACGTCATAGCGGAGGTCCTGCCATGCAACTTCGCCTCCAAGAAAATCAGAAACCGGCATTATGGCGTCGGGTTCCATGGCAGATGACTCTGTGCCCATTCTCTGGCCCCCCCCCTATCAAAAAACCCACCTTTTAACGGAGCATAAAGAGAGAGGATCAGCCCGAAGAGCGGAGGTTCAAAAAAAAAGTGCGCCAAACCAGAGTCCGAGTCACAGAGAGAGAGGAGCAGCCCAGGGAGCGGATGTTCAAAAAAATAACGGGCCAAACCAGAGTCCGAGTCACAGAGAGAGAGGAGCAGTCCAAGGAGCGGAGGTTCATAGCAGGAGAGCAGCCGGGGAAAAATCGAAAAGTGATATCAGAGTGACGTCACATTCCACAGTGCGAGCTGACGGGGTGAGTATACAGGTAAGCTTTTAAAGTAAGTTTGATTGAAATCAAATATAGAGTAAGACTTGATTGATTTATTAGTATATAAACTAAAATTAAAGCGGATTAAAAAAACTAAAGACCAGACAAAAATTTAAAAACAAATTAAAATCTAATGAATTAAAATAGAGATGCAGGGCCAGGCGATGTGTTGTACCTGTATGATGTGGGCGCTGGTGGACCCCATTGTGGTTCCGAGTGGCCACATGTGCAGCAAGTGTTGGCTGCTTGAGGAACTCCGGCTCAGAATTGATGAGCTGGAGTCTGAGCTTCGGACACTGTGACACATCAGGGAGGGGGAGAGTTACCTGGACACTGTGTTTCAGGAGACAGTCACACCCATTAGATTAATTACCTTGAATTCGGCCTGTGGTCAGGGACGGGAGGGTGTGACTATGAGTGAGGCAGGTAGAGGTATCCAGGAGGTAGTGTTGCAGGAGTCTCAGCCCTTGTCCTTATCCAACAGGTTTGAGATTCTTGCTCCCTGTGTGGACGAGAGCAAGGACTGTAGGGAGGATGAGCAAACTGACCATAGCACCGTGGTACAGGGAGCCATTCAAGTGGGGGGAGAAATAGAACAAAGAAAAGTACAGCACACGAACAGGCCATTCGGCCCTCCAACCCTGCGCCGATCTTGATGCCTGTCTAAACTAACACCTTCAGCACTTCCGGGGACCGTATCCCTCTATTCCCATCCTATTCATGTATTTGTCAAGATGTCTCTTAAACGTCGCTATCGTAACTGCTTCCACCACCTCCCCCGGCAGCAAGTTCTAGGCACTCACCACCCTCTGTAAAGAACTTGCCTCGCACATCCCCTCTAAACTTTGCCCCTCGCACCTTAAACCTATGTCCCCTAGTAACTGACTCTTCCACCCTGGGAAAAAGCTTCTGACTATCCACTCTGTCCATGTCACTCATAACTTTGTAAACCTCTATCATGTCGCCCCTCCACCTCCGTCGTTCCAGTGAAAACAATCCGAGTTTATCCAACCTCTCCTCATAGCTAATACCCACCAGACCAGGCAACATCCTGGTAAACCTCTTCTGTACGCTCTCCAAAGCCTCCATGTCCTTCTGGTAGTGTGACGAACACAATTGCATGCAATGTTCTAAGTGTGGCCTAACTAAAGTTCTGTACAGCTGCAGTATGACTTGCCAATTTTTATACTCTATGCCCCGACCCATGAAGGCAAGCATGCCGTATGCCTTCTTGACTACCTTATCCACATGCGTTGCCACTTTCAGTGACCTGTGGACCTGTACGCCCAGATCTCTCTGCCTGTCAATACTCCTAAGTGTTCAGCCATTTACTGTATACATCCCACCTGTATTAGATCTTCCAAAATGCATTACCTCACATTTGTCCGGATTAAACTCCATCTGCCATTTCTCCGCCCAAGTCTCCAACCGATCTATATCCTGCTGTATCCTCTGACAATCCTCATCACTATCCGCAACTCCACCAACCTTTGTGTCGTCCGCAAACTTACTAATCAGACCAGCTACATTTTCCTCCAAATCATTTATATATACTGCAAACAGCAAAGGTTCCAGCACTGATACTGGCAGAACACCATTAGTCACAGCCCTCCATTCAGAAAAGCACCCTTCCACTGCTACCCTCTGTCTTCTATGACCGAGCCAGTTCTGTATCCATCTTGCCAGCTCACCTCTGATCCCGTGTGACTTCACTTTTTGTACCAGTCTGCCATGAGGGACCTTGTCAAAGGCTTTACTGAAGTCCATATAGACAACATCCACTGCCCTTCCTTCATCAATCATCTTCGTCACTTCCTCAAAAAACTCAATCAAGTTAGTGAAACACGACCTCCCCTTCACAAAAGCATGCTGCCTCTCGCTAATAAGTTCGTTTGTTTCCAAATAGGAGTAAATCCTGTCCCGAAGAATCCTCTCTAATAATTTCCCTACCACTGACGTAAGGCTCACCGGCCTATAATTTCCTGGATTATCCTTGCGACCCTTCTTAAACAAAGGAACAACATTGGCTATTCTCCAATCCTCTGGGACCTCACCTGTAGCCAATGAGGATACAAAGATTTCTGTCAAGGCCCCAACAATTTCTTCCCTTGCCTCACTTATTTCTGGGGTAGATCCCATCAGGCCCTGGGGACTTATCTGCCTTAATGCTTTGCAAGACGCCCAACACCTCCTCCTTTTTGATAACAACATGACCCAGACTATCTACACTCCCTTCCCTAGACTCATCATCCACCAAATCCTTCTCTTTGGTGAATACTGATGCAAAGTACTCAGTTAGTACCGCGCCCATTTCCTCTGGCTCCACACATAGATTCCCTCCTCTGTCCTTGAGTGGCCAACCCTTTCCCTGGTTACCCTCTTGCTCTTTATATACGTATAAAAAGCCTTGGGATTCTCCTTAATCCTGTTTGCCAATGACTTTTCATGACCCCTTTTAGCCCTCCTGACTCCTTGCTTAAGTTCCTTCCGACTGTCTTTATATTCCTCAAGTGCTTCATCTGTTCTTAGCCTTCCAGCCCTTACGATTGCTTCCTTTTTCTTTTTGACTAGGCTCACTCATTATCCAAGGTTCCCGAAACTTGCCGAACTTATCCTTCTCCCTCACAGGAACATGCCAGTCCTGGATTCTAATCAACTGACGTTTGAAAGACTCCCACATGTCAGATGTTGATTTAGCCTCAAACAGCCACCCCCAATCTAAATTCTTCAGTTCCTGCCTAATATTGTTTTAATTAGCCTTCCCCCAATTTAGCACCTTCACCCGAGGACTACTCTTATCCTTATCCACAGGTACCTTAAAACTTACGGAATTATAGTCACTGTTCCTGAAATGCTCCCCTACTGAAACTTCGACCACCTGGCTGGGCTCATTCCCCAATACCAGGTCCAGTACAGCCCCATCCCTAGTTGGACTATCTACATATTGTTTCAAGAAGCCCTCCTGGATGCTCCTTACAAATTCTGCCCCATCCAAGCCCCCTGCACTAAGTGAGTCCCAGTCAATATAGGGGAAGTTAAAATCACCCACCACTACAACCCTGTTACCTTTACACCTTTCCAAAATCTGTCTACATATATGCTCCTCTACCTCCCGCTGGCTATTGGGAGGCCTGTAGTAAACCCCCAACATCGTGACTGCACCCTTCCTATTCCTGAGCTCCACCCATATTGCCTCGCTGCATGACCCCTCCGAGGTGTCCTCCCGCAGTACAGCTGTGATATTCTCCTTAACCAGTAAGGCAACTCCCCCACCCCTTTTCCATCCCCCTCTATCCCGCCTGAAGCTTCTAAATCCCGGAACATTTCGCTGCCAATCCTGTCCTTCCCTCAACCAAGTCTCTGTAATAGCAACAACATCATAGTTCCAAGTACTAATCCAAGCGCTAAGTTCATCTGCCTTACCTGTTATACTTCTCGCATTGAAACAAATGCACTTCAGACCACCAATCCCGCTGTGCTCACCAACATCTCCCTGCCTGCTCTTCCTCTTAGTCTTACTGGCCTTACTTACTATTTCCCCCTCATTTATTTCACCTGTTGCCCTACTGCTCTGGTTCCCACCCCACTGCCACACTAGTTTAAACCCTCCCGAGTGACACTAGCAAACCTCGCAGCCAGGATATTTGTGCCCCTCCAGTTTAGATGCAACCCGTCCTTCTTGTACAGGTCCCACCTGTCCCTGAAGAGATCCCAATGATCCAGATATCTGAAACCCTCCCTCCTACACTAGCTGTTCAGCCACGTGTTTAGCTGCACTATCTTCCTATTTCTAGCCTCACTGGCACATGGCACAGGGAGTAATCCCGAGATTACAACCCTAGAGGTCCTGTCTTTTAACTTTCTACCTAACTCCCTAAATTCTCCCTGTAGGACCTCGTGAGAAATATAGTCGTAATCAGGGATGGTATAGTTCTCTGTGGCCAGGATCAAGAGTCCCAAAGGCTGTGTTGTTTACCTGGTGCCAGGGTTCAGGATATCTCATCTGGGCTGCAGAGGAACTTGGAGTGGGAGGGGAAAGATCCAGTTGTCGTGGTCCACGTAGGTACCAACGATATAGGTGGAATGAGGATAGGGGTTCTGCTGAGGGAATATGAGGAGCAAGGGGCTAAATTAAAAAGCAGAACCAAAAAGGTCATAATCTCTGGATTACTACCTGAGCCATGAGTTAATTGGCACAGGGTCAATAAGATTAGGGAGGCAAATGCGTGGTTGAAAGATTGGTGTGAGAGAAATGGGTTCCAATTCGTGGGACATTGGCACCAGTACTGGGGAAGGAGAGAGCTGTTCCGATGGGATGGGCTCCACCTGAATCATGCTGGGACCAGAGTCCTGGCGAATCGCATAACTAGGGCTGTAGATAAGGCTTTAAACTAAATGGTGGGGGGAGGGTTGGGGAGGGTTCAGTTGCATGGAAAATTAAGAAGTCAAAGTTAAAGGAGAAGGTAGGAGTGCAGGTTAGTAATGAGGCTGATTGTTACCAGAAAAAAAAGGAAGGGACAGAATGTGTAAACGTCATATTGCACCAAGGAATCATACAAGAGTAGGGAAATTTGATAATAGAACAAACTTAAAGGCTTTGTATCTGAATGCACAAAGCATTCGGAATAAAATAAATGAGTTAACAGCGCAAATAGAGACGAATGGGTATGATTGAGTGGCGATTACTGAGACATGGTTGCAGGGAAACCAGGTTTGGGAATTGAAAATCCATGGGTACTCAGTATTTCGGAAGGATAGGCAGGAACGAAAAGGAGGAGGTGTAGTTTTGTTAGTAAAGGAAGAGATCAGTGCTGTAGTGAGAAACGAAATAGGCACTGGAGATCAAGGCGTAGAATCAGTCTGGGTAGAAATAAGAAATAGCAAGGGAAAGAAGTCCCTGGTGGGAGTAATCTATAGGTCCCCAAACAGTAGTTCCGCAGTGGGGCACAGTATAAACCAGGAAATACTGGGGACGTGTAAGAAAGGTACTGCAATAATCATGGGTGATTTTAATATGCATATAGACTGGATTAATCAAATTGGTAAGGGTAGCCTCAAGAGAGAGTTCATTGAAGGTATTAGAGATTGTTTTTGGAACAATATATTGTGGAACCAACCAGGGAGCAGGCTATTCTAGATTTGGTATTGTGTAATGAGTTGGGATTAATTAATAATCTCATAGTTAAGGATCCTCTTGGGAAGAGTGATCATAGCATGCTAGAATTTCAGATTCAGTTTGAGGGTGAGAAACTGGAGTCCCACACTAGCATTCTGGAGTTAAACAAAGGTAATTATATAGGCATAAGGACAGATTTGGCCCTAGTGGAATGGGCAGGAAAACTAAAAGGTAGGACAGTTGATGAGCAGTGGCAGATATTTAAGGAGATATTCAATTCCTCCCAACTAAAATATATTCCAGAGAGGAAGAAAGATTCTAAGAGGGGGAAAAACATCCATGGCTAAGCAAAGAAGTTAAGGATAACATAACGACAAAAATTGAGGCATACCGTATTGCAAAGGTCAGTGGCAGGCTGGAAGATTGGGAAACTTCCAAAGATCAACAAAGGGTTACTAAAAAAGTAATAAAAAGAGCAAAGGTAAATTATGAAAGAAAACTAGCGCAAAATATAAAAACGGATAGCAAAAGCTTCTATAAGTATATAAAAGATAAGAGAGTAGCTAAAGTGAATGTTGGTCCTTTGGAGGATGAGATAATAGAGGGGAACACAAAAATGATGGAGACACTAAATCAGTATTTTGCCTCAGTTTTCACGGTGGAGGACACTAGTACCATCCCAATAGTAACAGGAAATGCAGAGGTTAAAGAAAGAGAGGAACTTAGAAAAATCATCATCACTAGGGAAAAAGTACTAAACAAACTATTGGGATTGAAGGCAGACAAGTCCCCACAGCCTGATGGCCTACATACTAGGGTCCTAAAGAAAATGGCAGCGGAGATAGTGGATCCATTGGTTATAATATTCCAAAATTCTCTGGATGCGGGAAAGGTTCCAGTGGATTGGACAAAAGCTAATATAACGCCCTTATTCAAAAAGGGAAGGAGGCAGAAAGTAGGAAACTACAAACCAGTTAGTTTAACATCTGTCATTGGGAAATTGTTAGAATCCATTATTAAGGAAGTAATAACAGGACATTTAGAAAGTCAAAACGCAATCCATCAGAGTCAGCACGGCTTTATGAAGGGTAAATCGTGCTTGACTAATTTGCTAGAGTTCTTTGAAGCTGTAACAAGCAAAGTGGATAATGGGAATCCTGTAGATGTAGTATATCTGGACTTCCAGAAGGCATTTGATAAGGTGCCGCACAAAAGGTTAATATACAAGGTAAGATCACATGGGGTTAGGGGCAATTTATTAGCTTGGATACAGGATTGGCTAACCAACAGAAAACAGAGAGTAGGGCTAAATGGGTATTTTTCTGTTTGGCGAGATGTAACTAGTGGGGTGCCACAGGATTTAGTCCTTGGGCCCCAACTATTTACAATATATATTAATGACTTGGATGCAGGGATAGGAGGTACTATAGCCAAATTTGCAGATGACACTAAAATATGTGGGATAGTAGGTTGCAATAAAGAAATAAGAAATTTACAAATGGATATGGATAGGTTAGGTGAATGGACCAAAATTTGGCAGATGGAGTTTAACGTAGATAAGTGTGAGGTTATCCACTGTGGTCGGAAGAATAGAAAGGCAAATTATTATCGAAATAGAGAGAAAATTCAGAATGCTTCAGTGCAGAGGCATCTGGGTGTCCTCGTGCATGAATTGCAGAAAGCTGGTATGCAGGTACAGCAGGTAATAAGGAAGGCAAATTGAATTTTGGCATTTATTGCTAAAGGAATAGAATATAAAAGTAGGGAAGTGTTGCTGCAACAGTACGAGGCATTAGTGAGACCGCACCTGGAGTATTGCATACAGTTTTGGTCGCCTTACTTGAGGAGGGATGTAGTTGCATTGGAGGCAGTTCAGAGGAGGTTCACTGGATTGATTCCAGGGATGAGGGGTTTGTCTTATGAAGAGAGATTGAGTACTTTAGGCCTTTACTCTCTAGAGTTTAGAAGAATGAGAGGAGATCTAATTGAGGTATATAAGATGATTAAGGGGATTGACAAAGTAGATGTAGAGAGGATGTTTCCTCTTGTGGGGAAATCTAGAATGAAAGGTCATAGTTTTAGGATAAGGGTTAGCAGATTTAAAACAGAAATGAGGAGAAATTACTTCTCTCAAAGGGTCGTGAGTCTGTGGAATTCACTACTCCAGAGTACGGTGGATGCCGGGACATTGAGTAAATTTAAGGAGGAGAAAGACAGGTTTTTAGTTAGTAAAGGGTTTAAGGGTTATGGAGAATGGGCAGGAAAGTGGATTTCAGGCTGAGATGAGATCAGCCATGATCTTATTGAATGGCGGAGCAGGCTCGAGGGGCTGAATTGCCTTTTCCTGCTCCTAGTTCTTATGACGTTATAAAGTCCAGCCCCCAGTTTCTAGGCTCAAAGCTCTAACTACTAAACTAATCCTTTGTAAATAATTTGGAAATTTAAACCAATTTTCCTCTCTTTCAGAAGTTTCAAACCGATCATTTCCTTCTGTGGTTTTCAAACAGATTTTCGAATTAATCAGAACAGCCCTTTTTTAAATCCTGAAAAAGTATCACTGAGATTTCCTGCATGTTGCATATATGACAAATTGGTAGGGGACTGGAGACACATATAGGCCACACTGGGTAAAAATGGCTGCTTTCCTCTGAAGGGCATTAGTGAACCAGTTAGGTTTTTACCACAATTTTCCCTGCAGAGGCTTTGACAGAGCTGTGTCGCCACAGGCACAAGACCTATAATACATTGCCCGTTGCAGTCAAGGTCACTGTAGCCCTGAACTTCATTTGTTTTTGATTCCTTCCAGGTTGCTTCAGGGCATATCAGTAACACCAGTCAGTCTGCAGTTCATGCTCGCATTAAGCAGATTCCAGATGCTTTGTTTGCTACAGCATGAATCACAAGGGTTGCCACTCTATTCAGGTACAACTGGTGCAAGATCATCAGTAGTGCATCATTATAGGTCTGTGCTGCTTTCCTGGTAGCTGCCAGGATGCTTTCATATTGTGGTAGTCTTATCTCAACCCATTCTTTGCCCCTGCGCAGCAAATGAGCAGGAGCTTCTTGGGGATAAGAACTATTCCTCGCACTCTTGATGTTTTTTTCTCCTAAATATTTCATATGAAATCATAAAGGCATTACAAACTGACCAAAGGAAATTTTCAGTAATGTATTTATGATGTTTCTCCACATAAAAATTAAAGCAATTCTCCTCCTCTCTTTTATTAATGTCTGCTCTTGTGCATACGTTGCTGTCTGTTTGTTTCAAGAGTGGCGCCCCTTTAAGAACTCAGTATGCCAATGAGATAAGTACCAGTATGTGGTCATGTGACTAGAAACCACAGTCACTTTGCAACTGGAACTCCCTGGACAAAGGTTCTATAAATAGTTTGCTCTGTAATATATATACTATTTAGCTGTTAATAAACCTGTTTGACATATCATGGACAAGTATTACTTTTTCTCCTCGGATTAAAAACTGTGTGTGTGCCTTTAAGATTGTTAAAAACAGTGCACCTTTAAGGGGGAGAATATTCTAGAAATTTGGAAACACAGTGTACCACAGTTGCATTTTTGTTAACCTGAGCAACAGCAGTAGAGAGAGAGGTCACATGGTATGATGTGTCCATTTGACTGTGTGTGGAGCTGGCAGGGATCAATTAGTTCTGAGAGATTGTTTCAGCGAGGCAATCTGAAGAAAGGAGCTGCTTTATTCTCTCTCAAGAAAAAATCTACAAAGCTACAAGCCAAGGTAATTCCCTAGGGAAGGAAGAAAAGCTTCTCTTATTCAACAAATTATTTGTATTGCTATGCTCATCATTGAAAGAACTGTTTAATGCTACTGCATCTGAACTGTTTGAATGCCTATCAAGAACAGAGTATTTTCATCACATCTGAATGAAGACTTTGAGTAAACTTTGATTATCTTCTCATCAGAAGACCTCATTCACCGGAAACGTAAAACAAAAACAATTACATATTTATTTTATTCTTAAGAGACAGCTTTTTAAAAAAAAACTCTACCTTTAAAAGCGGACCACTATTATATTTGAATGTATGTGCGTGAATGTGGGAGTTAGATTAAATTAAGAAGTTATAAGACATAGGTTTATCTTAATAGTGTTTAAGATTTAGTTTCTTTTTGAATAAATAGTTAATTTGTTGTTGTCTAAAGATACCTGGTTTGGTCTGTTTCATTCTGGGGATACTAGAATGTTTAATTTCGCTGTTTTTCCAAATGGTGAAAGCTACGAACATATGGACATACGAATTAGGAGCAGGAGTAGGCCACTCGACCCCTCGCCATTCAATGAGTTCTTGGCTGAACTGATTACTCCACTTTTCCACCTACCCCCGATAACCTTACATCCTCTTGCTTATCAAGAACCTATCTACCTCTGCCTTAAAAATATTCAAAGGCTCTACTTCCATGTCTTTTGAGGAAGAGAGTTCCAAAGACTCACGAACCTTTGAGAGAAAACATTTCTCCTCATCTCTTTCTTAAATGGGCAACCCCTTATATTTAAACAATGACACCTTGTTCAATATTCTCCCACAAGGGGAAACATCCTTTCTACATCTACCCTGTCAAGACCCCTCAGGATCTTATATGTTTCAATCAAGTCACCTCTTACTCTTCTAAATTCCAGTGGATACATGCCTAGCCTGTCTAATCTTTCCTCATAAGACATGCCACCCATTCCAGGTATTAGTCTAGTACTGCCTCCAATGCATTTACATCCTTCCTTTAATAAGGAGACCAGAACTGTACACATTACTCCAGATGTGGTCTCACCAATGCCCTATATAGCTGAAGCATAAAGCCCTACTTTTGTATTCAATTCCCCTCACGATAAACAATAGCATTCTATTAGCTTTCCTAATTATGTGCTGTACCTGCAAACTAACCTTTTGTGATTCATGCACTAGGACACCCAAATCCCTCTGCATCTCAGAGCTCTGCAATCTCTCACCATTTAGATAACATGCTTCTTTTTATTTGTCCTGCCAAAGTGGAGAATTTCCCACTTTCCCACGTTATACTCCATTTGCCAAGTCTTTGCTCACTCATTTAACCTATCTATATCCTTTTGTAGCCTCCTTATGTCCTCTTCACAAGTTACTTTCCTACCTTTCTTTGTGTCATCAGCAAATTTAGCAACCATACCTTCGGTCCCTTCATCCGAGTCATTTATATAAATTGTATAACTATATAATAATATGTTGTGACCTGTGGTGTGATAGGACTGAATTAACAGTGCGTTGCTTCCACCATGGTTGTAACAGACATCTTCAAGGAGTTGGAATCCACGTACTTCATTGTGTTGCTAATGATAACACGAATAACACATGCCATGGTGGAAGCTGTGGTGCAAAAACAAGCTATAACCTTGAAGATCATGGGCAAAACAGCAAACCAGTGAAGAACCTTTTTAAAAAGTACCTGAAAAGAGTGAAAGAAATACTAGCCCAAACAGTGGAAAGAAGAAAGAACTTATCTTCAGCTGCGGGAGACAGAGCACCAAATGACAGGCTGCAAATATCTTCCTGTGACCAGCTGAGTCATTGTGCTGCTGGTCGGGGGATCCTGGTTTAAAAAAAAAGCTTTGAAGTGCTTAAAAAATTGATTTTTTAAAAGTCTCCATAGGAGAGAGAAAAGAAATGGGGAAAATCTGATTCCTCTCTCAGCCTGATCGAGGTTGGCGCCATTACAGGAGGTAGCTGAAAAAAAAAGCTTGGAAACCCCGAACGCTGCAGAGTTTCCATTGAAGCAGTCAAGCTGAAAAATTATTAAACCACTCAAGCGTGAATATAGCAGAGTCTCCAGTCACGCAGCCAAAGCTAATAAAAACAGCCAACTGTGAAGAAAATAAATAAACTCCAGCATCCAAAGCTAAAAAAGAAAAATCATTAATCCACTCAAGCGTGAAGAACATAAACAATCTCTAGCAAAAAAAAAGCAAAGGGGAAAGCCCTTGACCTGCCTATTGAACAGCTGTGTAAACATATAGACTGAAGTGCTGAAAGCAAAGTAAACAGAAACACTGTCAAGCACCTGGTACTCTCCATCAAGGCAGCGAATCTAAATAAAAGAGAATCTTTAAAGGGGAAACAGCACAGAGTTAATAGAACAAAGTTAAATAAAGAGCAGAAAGCAAAGGAACAGCAGAACGATGGATATCAAATTTTAAGCATGAACTAGAAGGCCATTGATATCCTATCTGCATTTAAACAGAGAATGCAGTTATGCTTCACAGATTAAGCAGTTGTCGAACCAGAGAAACAAGCTGTGAAAACACTGATAGCAGCTGGAAATAAGGGGTTATACAGAATCAATATCTCTAGCTTACCTGAAGACTACCAGAAAGATCCCACAAGGATATGGAATGTGCTAGAAGATCAGCTTGGGTAAGAGTGAATTTTAGAATTCATCACCACAAATTGATGTCCTACAGGCAACAGCCACAGGAATCAATAGATCAATTCATCAGTAGATGCCATAGTAAGGGCAATGAATGAGATTTTCCATAAACAGAGCTGGCAGAGCAAATGATGCAACTCGTGATTGACTTAACACCTATTGAAGCATTTCAAAAAGACTTCTTGGGGAAAAGGAAAAGTCACAGCATTGATGTGCTGCTAGAAGATGGCAGAAAATATGAAGCCGTTGTAGCTGGACAACAGCATCTGCAAGCACTAGGACCTGCTAGCACCACCTGCGCAGTTGTGCAGGATGCTGTTGCCAGGGACAGATCGCCTGCCCCCTCCATTTTTGTGATATAGGGCCATAAACAAACATTGAGGGCGGGGAGGTGGGCGGTGGGGGTGGTGTTGGGAAAGAACTCCAGATTTTATTTAAATTTTTGAGGACAATGTGTACTGTGATATAACTTTAAAAATTCAAATTGTTTCTAACAGCTTGAAGCTCTTTAAAAATGACACCGGACACTGTTGCCGGGGATCGAGTGGCTGCCCCTTCTACGTCATCGGGGGCTGCTGCTCTGCCTGCTCCATTCAAATGAGCCACCGCGCAAAATATCACAACGGCACATCCGCGCCTGAAGACAGCGATTTGCGGTGCACTCATAAACTTCACCCCATTGACTGCCATATTCAGTCTATTTGTGCACCTGAAAAAATCATTTCTGACAATGGGCCACAGTATAAGGGCAGACCTTTCAGGGATATGTGTGCCAAATGGGGCGTAAACCATGTGACATCCTCACCAAATTATCTTACATCTAATGGTCTTGCCAAGCAAATGGTACACATGGTTAAATTACTTATCCAGAAGTGTAAGGCAACAAAATAAGATTTTCATGTTGCCATGTTATACCTCAGAGCTACAGCTATGGATATGGGCTTACTGTCACCCGCAGAGATCATGTTTGGCAGACAAGTGTGTATGATCCTGCCAAACCAACATCTGTATAAATTCTCTGAGATGCAGGAGACACTGCTTGAAAAACAAGGGAGAATGATGATGGTGTGTCACGACCAAGGCCGGAGAAATGCACTGTTAATTCAGTCTCACTTCTCCACAGGTCACAGCATATCAATAAATTTTCCCACCTACCGAAGAATAGCCAATTGGACTCAATTTATCCCCAGAATAAAGCACATCAACCAGGTTTCTTCAAACAACAACATTAAATATTTACTAGAAAAAAATATGTCTTAACCACTAATGAGATAAATCTATACAGATGAAAAGCTCCTTATTTCCCTCGCACTCATGCACACACATGTTAAAAAAACATGGTGAACCAGGGGAAAAAAAGGATTCTGGTTTCCAACTGTTTCATATGAATAAAAGGAATAATAAAATAATTCAATTTGTCACATTATGGTTGGAAATACTTTGGTTGGGTGAGGTGTCCCAGAGTTGAATAGTCAGATGCCACTCGAAGTCTCTCCAGGTAGGTTTCAAGGCAATTCAACTACCGCAGCCATCACATAGGTACTTCACCAGGGGTGTAGCAACACGTCTGCTTAGGATTCACAGCAGCAGTAGAGCAGTAGAAGCTTTCTTCAGGTTCCAGGATTTCCCAAAACATAGGAGGCAACAGGAACCACATTGGATGCAAGAATTCTTCAGAGACAGGAGGCAATAGGAATCTGCCACCTTTCAAATACAGGATTTCTTTTCAAGAGATGCACATTTCCTTTTTACAGAGAGAGGTCTTTTTCTGGGTCTTCCACTTTGATCTACAGACAGCTCAGAAACCAAATTTCAAATGCCTGCTCTTTGTCCAACTCACTGGTTTTTAAAAGGGTTCAAAGTGAAAGTAAACTTTGCTGAGCCGATCACATGACCAGACACAGTGTCTCCCCTGTCATTCAAAGTGTTGCTCTGAGGAGGTTAAAAACCCCTGGCTGTCTTCCTTGAAACTGCTTGTTTTCCTGTTCTTGTTTGCAAAGTCAGCATCCAAAACTTTCAGCTATTTTCAGGTGTCCATGGCCACTGAAAATCCTGTTTTCAGTTTTTTTTGAAACCCATAGAAATTTAAGATTTTAGTACAAAAATAAAACCTCTTGAAACACTTCCACCCTTGGGGAAATGAAACACTATTCTTGAATGTGTTTCATTATAATGTAAAAAAAAACAGAAGTTGAAAATATTTCAAACATATTTTCGCACTCATGTCCCTCATTCACTCCACTGGTAGTTAACACAATTTTGCTTTGTATCATTGTTACTCATGTAAATCAACAAAGTTAATTTCATGACAAAGCATCTGTGATAAGATTGTTTTTTCCTGAAATGTGTAAAATATTCAAGTGATAAGGCTGTAACAATAAACTCCATTGGAATATTCTGGCATTTTAGGTTTTAAATTTTTCCACAACGATTAATGAATTATGGTCAGTGTATATTAGTGTTTCTTTGTAGTCGTGGTGGACATATATTTAAATGTTTAATAGCTAGCAATATGCTTTGTTTAATTGGCAGGTGTCCATTCGCCAAATCAGGAGACAGTCTGTGATCCACAACTGTTTTATTCTTAAACCACAGTTCAGTATGAATACTAGTTTCCACTCTTCCCTTCTGACTCACTCCCTGTCCAGAAGTAACTCCCCTGACTGGGGAAAAATCCAGCCCTTAACTAAAAGCTACAATGAGCATCACTTGCTCTCTATTAACTCTGAAGTAAGTCCTGGTGAATTAAAGGGACCAGCATTTTCAACATTATCAGGCTTAATGTTTCTTTTTCCATGGTAGAATACTTTTTCTGGTGGCAATTCAGTTTTTTTGAAAAGTACCCTACTGGTGTTTCTATGTCCAATTCATCATCTTGTAATAGGACTGCACCAACACATAGGTCACGAGCATCAATCACTACTTTGAAGGACTCAGTAAAATTTGAAGCAGCAAACACTGGTTCATTCATCAAAATTGCCTTTAGCTTTTCAAAAGTTGTCTGGCATTCCCCTGACCACACCACTTTGGTTTACTTTTGCTCTAGCAAATCAATTAGTGGAGCAGCTACAGTATTGGAATTTGGAACAATCTTTCTGCAGAACCTGCACATCCCAAAAACCTCATGATTTCACACTTAGTCTTAGGATAGGGAACTCCACCAAGGCCTGTACCTTTGCCATTCTTGGCAACACTTGTCCTTACCCCACTATATGCCTGAGGTAGGTTACTCTTGCTTTTGCAGATTTGCTTTTTGCCAGATTTACCACTAAACCAGGTGCTTGCAATTTTTTAAACAGAGCTTCTAACTGTTTTAAGTGTTCCTTTCAAGTGTTAATGTATATGAGCACATCATCAAGATACACTACACATTTGGTAACACTGGCTACCACTTGATTCAGTAGTCTCTGAAAAGTTGCTGGGGCATTTTTTAACCTGAATGACATCACTCAGCACTGGTAAAGAACTTGCCAGTATCCCTTTAACAAATCTATCATTGTAAGAAACATGGCACTGCCCAATCTGTCAATATAGTCTTCCAAGTAAAGAATTGGGTAAGGGTCGGCCTTCATTGCCTGCATTGACTTTTCTGTAGTCTATGCAAAGTCGGGTTGACCCATCAGGTTTGGATACTAATACTGTTGGTGAACTCCAGTTGCTTTGCCGAGGTTCAATTAAGTTGTTTTCCAACAAGTATTGGATTTCTGCTTTTATTTGGGGCCTGTTTGTCTGGACTTAAGCGGTAAGGATGCTGTTTTATAGGAGTGGATTCCCTGACATCCACATCATGTGTGGCTGAGCTTGTACATGCTGGTTTATCACACCAGGTAGGCATAAATGCTATGAGTACACTTGTTGGGTCTTCTCTTTTTTCTGCATCTAAGTAAGAAAGCATATTGTCCAATTTTCCTAGCTATTCTGTATTAGCTAACCGGATAGTAGGAGGTTCAATTTGAGAATTTTCTAGGCCTCCTTCTGCCTCATTCTCACTATCCCTTTCATTCTCAACAGTCCCTGTTACCTGATGTATCTGTACTGGCTTATCCTCCTCCCTGTGATAATATTGCTTTAACATAATGATATGACACAGCCGATGCTTTTTCCAGTGATCTAAGATGTCAATCAAATAATTTACCTTCCCAACTCTTTTGAGCACTTTATACAAACCACTGAAACATGTTTTTAATGATTCACCCTGCAAAGGTAATAATATTAATACTTCATCCTCTAGTTGAAATGTTCAGGTCTTTGCATTTCTGCCTGCTCATTTTTTCATAGTGGTTTGGGATGCTTTAAGGTGTTCCTGAGCCACATTGGAAGCTTTCGTGAGCCTTTCCTGGAATACAGATACATAGTCTAGGACTGAAGATTCATCCCTTTGCTCTAAAAACCTGTCTTTGAATAGTTTTAGAGGACCTCTTATCTCATGTCCATAATCCAATTCGAATCGACTAAAACCTGTAGACTCATTCGGTGAATCTCTAGTGGCAAATCAAAGGAAGTCTAGCCCTTTAACCCAATCATGGGGATATTCGTGACAGTATTCCCTAATCATTGTTTTGAGAGTTTGATGGTACCTTTCTAAAGCTCCCTGTGTCTGTGTGTGCTATGCTGAAGATTTCAACTGTTTGATACCCAAATTATCCATGACTTCTTGAAATATCTTTGACATAAAATTGGAACCTTGATCCGATTGAACTTCAAGTGGTAATCCATATCTTGTAAAGAATTGGGTGAACTTCTCTACTAGTGGCGCAGTGGTTAGCACCGCAGCCTCACAGCTCCAGGGACCCGGGTTCAATTCCGGGTACTGCCTGTGTGGAGTTTGCAAGTTCTCCCTGTGTCTGCGTGGGTTTTCTCCGGGTGCTCCGGTTTCCTCCCACAAGCCAAAAGACTTGCAGGTTAATAGGTAAATTGGCCATTATAAATTGGCACTAGTATAGGTAGGTGGTAGGGAAATATAGGGATAGGTGGGGATGTTTGTTGGGAATATGGGATTAGTGTAGGATTAGTATAAAAAATGGGTGGTTGATGTTCGGCACAGACTCGGTGGGCTGAAGGGCCTGTTTCAGTGCTGTATCTCTAATCTAATCTAATCTAATCTAATCTAATACTTTAGCTGTAATTGTCCTCAAGGGAATGGCCTCTGGAAATCGAATAGCCATATCCATGACAGTGAGTATATATTGATGTCCCACTTTGTGGGAAAATGGCGCACTGACACGGAAAACAAAAGTCCGAGTGTATCAGGCCTGTGTCCTCAGTACCTTGCTCTATGGCAGCGAGGCCTGGACAACATATGTCAGCCAAGAGCGACGTCTCAAATCATTCCATCTTCGCTGCCTCCGGAGAATACTTGGCATCAGGTGACAGGACCGTATCTCCAACACAGATGTCCTCGAGGCGGCCAACATCCCCAGCTTGTACACGCTACTGAGTCAGCGGCGCTTGAGATGGCTTGGCCATGTGAGCCGCATGGAAGATGGCAGGATCCCCAAAGACACATTGTACAGCGAGCTCGTCACTGGTATCAGACCCACCAGCCGTCCATGTCACCGCTTTAAAGACGTCTGCAAACGCGACATGAAATCCTGTGACATTGATCACAAGTCGTGGGAGTCAGTTGCCAGCGTTCGCCAGAGCTGGCGGACAGCCATAAAGACAGGGATAAAATTTGGCGAGTCGAAGAGACTTAGTAGTTGGCAGGAAAAAAGACAGAGGCGCAAGGGGAGAGCCAACTGTGCAACAGCCCCAACAAACAAATTTCTCTGTAGCACCTGTGGAAGAGCCTGTCACTCTAGAATTGGCCGTTATAGCCACTCCAGGCGCTGCTTCACAAACCACTGACCACCTCCAGGCGCGTATCCATTGTCTCTCGAGATAAGGAGGCCCAAAGAAGAACTTTTGTTTTTGGCAAGGGTCCTAAGCAGTCTACCAACACCCTACTAAATGGTTCCTCAATAACTGGTATTGAAATTAGGTGTGCCAGTTTTCTGGCAGGTGGCGGTTTTCCCACAATTCGGCATGTACGGCATGCATCATGCTGCATCATGTCCTTGGTAAGACTTGTAATAATGCTGACTTACAGGTGATTTGGTCTTCCGGATCCCCATGTGTCCAGCTAGAGGAATGTCATGTACTAACCTTAATAATTCCTAGAAATATTTAGATGATACCACTACCTGTTGAACAACCATCCGGTCTTCATCCGCAGGTCTATGAGGTGGTCTCCATTTCCTCATCAGAATCCCGTAATCAACATAATAGCCTTCTGTAACTCCTTTTGTCTCAGCTTCTGTCAGTGCTGACTGTGCTATTTTATGTAACTCTGGATCAGCTTGTTGTGCTGTGATTAAAGAAGATTTGTTAAACATCTCGTTTGGATTATCTAAATCCCTAAGGAAAGTTTCAGATACTCGGCCATCTGTCTGTGGTGCCAGTTTTACCTCTGACAATGCAACATGTTTAACCATTGCTTGGGTGACTACACATGCAGGAAATTTTCTTGGAGCTCGTTTCTGTAATTGTTCTGTCTCTTTAACTTCACTTGGTTTCACTGTGACTACAGGAGAAACTAATACTTTTGCTCTGGCCAAATCATTCCTTAGGAGTAGATCAATTCCCTCTATCGGCAAACTATGGACAACTCCTGCGGTAACCATCCCAGACATTAGGTCACACTCTAGGTGCACTTGCTACAAGGGTACGGGTATATACTCTCTGTAAATATCATTAACTAAAATTTTAGCATTCAGTGGAGATGTTATGCCTTTCCCCAGCAAAAGAGTTTGGGTTGCTCCTGTATCCCTAAGTATAACTATAGGTTTGTCTGCCTCATTGAGGGATATGAAGTTACTTTTCCATTTGACAAGAATTCCTTATAAGTTTAAGGCATTTTATTCTCAACCCCTGCACTCCCTTTAGTTTTTTTATCTAGTTTTACAGCTGCCGTCAATGCTACAGCCTTGTCTGCTTTACTCTCAGTCAGAGCCCCTTTCTCTACATTAACTTTGTGTACCTCAATAATTCCCATGGGTTTACCCTGCAACTTCCAGCATTCTGAATGACGATGTCCCATCTTGTGACAATGATAATACTTCGGCTTATGGACCTCACTTCTACCCTCAGCACCTTCCTTTCTGGCCTGAGGAAGGGATCCTGGGGCATTCCCAGCCGTTCCTTCTTGTCCCCGGCTACTTGCCTTCCTTTCATTCTCCCACTTTCTACCTTTTTCGGGTTTGTGGGGGTGACGGACAAAGGGTTTTAGCTTATTCACAAGCTCAAAATCATCAGCGATTTCCGCTGCTTGCCTGGCTTTTAAAACTTTCTGGTTCTCTACATGAGTTCTCACTTCTGGAGGAATCGAATTTTTAAACTCTTCAAAGAGAATCAGTTATCTAAATTTCTCATAGGTAGCTTCCATCTTTACTGCCCGTATCGAACAATCAATATTAATTTGCTTTACCCTCTCAAATTCCACAGAAGTCTGCCCAATCTCCAGAGGTTCCGAAACTTCTGACTGTAAGCTTCAGGGACTAAATCATGCGCAGCGAGAATAGCCCTTTTTGGTAAGTCATAATCAGCAGAAGCCTCTTCATAAAGCCTGGCATAAATTTATTGAGCTCTGCCCGTCAATCTGCTTTGCATAAGCAGTGTCCTGCTTTGATTTGGCCATTTCATTTTTTCAAAAGAAATGAAAAATGCCTCTATGTCCCTTTCCTCAAACTTAGGGAGTGCTTGTATAATTTTTTATCGCTTTTCGCTGGGTCCTGGGCTGGACTCAGATTCTTCCTGACCAGAATTTTCTCTAGACGCAAGATTACCCTTTTGTCTTAGTTCCATCTCTTTTAATCTAAATTCCCTCTCTTTTCTTTCACTTTCTCTCTGAAGTTCAAGTTTTCTTATTGCTATTTTGTTTTCCTGTTCAAGTCATTTCATTTGTAACTAAATTGTAGCCAATTCAACTGCATCACTCTTTGACTTACTATCTTCTTCCAATTTCAGATGTTGGGCTATTACGTCAATAATTTCTGCTTTTTTAACACCTGATTTCAATACTAACCCCAATTGTGCTGCCAAATCTTTAATTTAATCTTGGTTAAAGTTTTCAAGTGACTGAGAGACTCATTCGCCTTTCCCAGAAAAGCTGCAGCAACTGCATATGCCATTCCGGTGGTGTAGATACTACCCTATTACACAATAAACCTGGTTCTTTTATTTTTCTCTTTCAATTATTACTCCCCTCACGATTAACATTTTTAGCATTGGATTTGATCCTGACAAGAGCCCCCAATTAATAGTTTATGACCAAGGCAGGAAATATGCACTGTTAATTCAGTCTCACTTCTTCATGGTTCACAGCATATCAATAAATTTTTTCCCCCCTCCCGATGAATAGCCAATTAGACTCTATTTGTTCCCCAGAATAAGGCACATCAACCAGGTTTCTTTAAACAACAACATTAACTATTTATGAGAAAAAATATCTTAACCACTAATGAGATAAATCTATATAGATGAAAAGCTCCTTATTTCCCTAGCCCTCATGCACACACACATACATTTGAAAAAAATGGTTACCCGGGGACCAAAGGATTCTGGTTTACAACTGTTTCATATGAATAAAATAAATAATAAAATAATTCAGTTTGTCATGTTCTGATAGGAAATTCTTTCATTGGGTGAAATGTCCCAGAGTTGAATCGTCAGATGCCACTCGAAGTTTCTCTAGACAAGGTTGATGAACAGTCTGTGATTGGTAGGCGTTCAAGGCAATTCAGCTACAGCAGGCACCACATAGGTCTTCCACCAGGGGTGTAGCAACAAGCTTGCTTAGGATTCACAGCAGCAGTATAGCGGTAGAAGTTTTCTTCAGGTTCCAGGATTTCCCAAAACATAGGTGGCAACAGGAACCACACTGGATGCAAGAATTCTTCAGAGACAGGAGGCAATAGGAATCTGCAACCTTTCAAATACAGGATTTCTTTGCAAGAGATGCACGTTTCCTTTTTACAGAGAGCAGTCTTTTTCTGGGTCTTCCACTTTGATCTCCAGGCAGGTCAGAAACCAAATTTCAAGTGCCTGCTCTTTGTCCAACTCACTGATTTTTCAGAGGGTCCAAAGGGAAAGTAAATTTTCCTGAACTGATCACATGACCAGACACAGTGTCTTCCTGTCATTCAAAGTGTTGCTCTGAGAAGGTCAAAAAGCTCTTGGCTGGCTTCCTTGAAACTGCTTGTTTTCCTATTCTTCTATACAAAGTCAATATCCAAAAAAATCAGCTATTTTCAGGAGTCCATATCCACTGAAAATTCCTTTTTTAGTTTTTTTTTCAAACACATAGAATTCTAAGATCTTAGTACAAAAACAAAACCTCTTGTAACAGGTGCATGACTGACATGCAGGGGTGGAACTACTTCAGCTATACGTGGGACAAAAGATCAGGGTCATACACCCCACAATAAGAACATGGTTGCCCACAGAGGTATCCAAAGTATGCAGTGAGCCTAGGTCCTACGAGGTTACAACATTTACCGGAGAAGTGCTGAGGAGGAACCGAAGCCCATTAAGAGAAGTGTGTAATACTCCAATAGTGCACAGCAGGCTCACAAGAGCACATTCCGACATTGAGGGTGTGACGGAACAACAGGATAGCAAGCAACACTACTAAGGGCAAAATCCACATCACCAGAAGATTATAACACAAGAAGAGCTGGAAGAGTTGTCATACTACCAAAATGATATATGGACACTGAAGCTTCTGCACTCGTAAATTTCATAATTCCTAGCCCTGTGTAAATAATTTTGATGTTATCCAATTTTATGTGTTCTTCCTTATAATGTATGAGACTTATCTTTGGAAAGAAAGTGGATGTTGTATGATCGCTTCAAGAGTGATATTCCTTTAAGAACGCAGTATGTTAATGAGCTAAGTATCAGGATGTAGTCATGTGACTAGGAGCCACAGTCACTCTGCAACTGGAACTCCCGAGACAAAGGTTCTGTAAGTAGTTTGCTCTCTACTCTGTATACTAGTTAGCTGTTAATAAACCTGTTTGAGATCTTCATGGAATTGAAATACACATACTTCATTGTGTTGCTAATGATAATACAAAGAGCACATGACATACGTGTCCAAAATGTATAACTATACCGATATATAATTAACTTCCAAATTCTAAAAAAAAATTACAAACTAAAAACATATGTGCATGTAGAATCCCGAACAGTGCCATCTGTGGCAAATTGTTTTTTTTATTGTAATATAAGCTTGTATTAATGAATGGGTATGCCTCTGATTATTGCTGTAGTGATTGGAAATATCTGATATAGTGCAAGCCAAGCTGTAACTGCACAGTGCGGAACCTGCTCCTAGAGTTCATCTGTTACTAAAGTGCATTTGCAAGATTGATGCTTCTCACTATGGGCCAGAATGATTTCTAGTTCCAACGGCACTAATCCATGTTGAAAATAAACCAGCTTTTTTTTTACTGAACAGGGGCTGCAACTGTACAGAAAGGATAATAAATCATTAAAGGATGACCGTATCAGCTAAATAAGATCCCAAAGTCACTTTTCAAAAGACATAAAAGTTTGTCAAACCAACTGCACAGGAAAAGAAAGTCAGCTAAAAATTCTTTGTTATCTCATCAGCCCTAATGGAACACTGCAGTATATCTGAAGTAACGTAGCTGCTTCCAATAGCCATATCTATCACTGGCATTACCTACACATTGACAGCATTACTGGGCTTTTCCAAATAGTAGAATTCAAGGATAACCAAAGGTTATTTAACTAACTGAGCCTGGATGCTGTTGTAAGGGTCTAGGTATACTCAGTGATTACATCACACTGAACTATTTATTGTCCTATCAGGTATCAGAGACTATATTTCCCTGTTTTATTGAGAAAATAGTTCAAATTTTCTTTTTTTCTCATTCTAATTTGTGAATACCAACAAATGTTATTGTCATGTGTAATTTTGAAGACAGCAATAGCTGAGAATAGGATTTCATTGTTAAAAAGATAGAAAGATTTACAGCACATTCGGCCCATTGTGTCTGTGCTAACAAAAAACTAGCAAACACCAGTAGCAATGATCCTTTAATGCATCTCAAGTCAATAATAAGACATTTAACTAATATAAATGCTTGAATGTTTATTATTCCAATAAGGGGGGTACTGATATTTTGTGGTATATTGCTCAATGAAAATACGGCTTTAACCATAAGTGCCTGCACGCACTCAAGTGTGTGATTGCAGTCATCTTTCCTGCTCAAGAATGGCTTGAAGCAGTGTAGTCATTGGTAAATTAAGACAAATTCATCATTACCCCTGACAATCAATATTTTAATTCCCTCCAAGTTCTGTGTTGTTTCTCCTTGCTCAGCTGTGACCAACCTATCTTGGTTCCACAAAGTCACTCTTGTCCAAACTTCAGACTCTTCCATCTTTTCCATTTTTATTACTGAAATTTTACTAGATCTTATGTTATGATTTGGGAGAATGCTCCTTGATGTCTGTATGATGAGGCTTATCACCAGCTCCCAGTGATATTCCCTACACCCCCAGAACAGGGTTTAATTCATTTTAAATCTGAGAAGATAATAAGCTCAGATGGCTCAACACAATTTAAAATGAAAGAGTGGCAATTTGTTTTAGGTAAGAAAGGGATTATAAAATAAACTATACCACTAGGGATGCCAGATACCTTTAAACTTTGGATTAAATTTACCAAAATGTATGAATCATTATTTTTTGATATGATAAACAAACAATGTATGTTAATAGTAATTTAATCAAATAAAAGGGTTTTTAAAATGAATAATTCTCAGGTTTCACTTTACTAAATTATATTTTACTGCCTTATGGAACTACTATACTATATTAATTCAAATAGAATAAAAGGTATATTTTTCATGCCTAAAATCTAAATTTATAGATTATAACTTAGTTTGTTCCACTTGAAGGATATTTGTTATAAAATTAGTGCAAAGGAAAATTAGTGTGTAGAAAAATGATACTTATTGAAAAGCTTTCTATTTTAAGAAAATTATAGTAATTATGGACGCAAAAGGAGAGATTTTGGGATGGATTTTGTGGGGCTCCCGGTGCCGGACTGAAAGGGGAAGGGGGGGGGAAATGCTGCCTCAACCTTTTCATGACCACCCCCTCACCCTGGAGCGATCCTCCAGTATTTTGAAGCCTCAGTGCCTGGCGCCGCGTCCCCGTCCTTTTAAAGATGGAGATCCCGCCTTCAAGAGCTACCAGCCAATCACATGACATTTAGTGGCACAGATTGCCCACGAAGGAGGGACACCCACAAACCTTGCAAACCCACAAGGCGCCCTCCCCATGTGGCGGCGGTATCCCCTGCTGCTTATTAGAACCCAGCAGCAGGAAGAGGCCCTTATATGGACGGTAATAGGCCACTTCAGGGCCTCAATTGACCTTTGGGTGGGAAGGCCATTGTCAGCCTATCCTGCCCCCGGCAAAATCGCTTGGCAACGGAATGGTGATGGGCCCTTCTCCCCCGCCACCCTTTGAGATTCTGTGGGCCTCCGACCCCACCTCAGGGGGGCCCATAAAATCCAGCCCTTTGAATTTGTGTGATTGTGCAAAATGGATGATTGTGAATCTGCACTTGTTTTTCATCTCTTCTGAGTTTCATTTCCATTTAGAAAATAGTTTATATTGGAACAATTTCTAATCCTGAAAGTGCATGATATTTAGTGCTAGTTATTATTATAACTTTATTTGTCATGCAAGAAAGAACCAATGTCCAATTTGGTAAAGAAAATCACGCAGTGTGCAAAACCGGCAGAAAATTTCCTATCACCTTTTTTCACCCAGCAGTAAAGCTTAAAATTACCCCTAGTGGATTTAATTTTCATCTATATTGATGGTTTTCTAGGAGGATTCTAGGAGGCCCTTAAGGCACAGCCTGTAAAGGAAAGGGGACCAGGAAGGTCAATTCCTGGATTCTGGCCCGAGGATCTGGCTGCAGTACTGGTAAAACATCAGTGACCACACACAGGTGGTCAAAGTCAGTGAATGCATCTTTTATCCATTGCACCACTAATCTCACACGCTGCTCAATGGCCTCACCCCCCATCAGCAATCAGGACTCATGCCTAACATTTAGAGATGCCACCTGACCCTCACGCACTTATCAATGTTACAGCCTCACACCCACCTCTCGCTGCTTCCACATATCTCCAGCTATTCATGTATGGCAAGGACATCAACCAAACACATTGCAGCACACTCAAAACCATTCTTTCCTCTCTTTTCCAGGACAAGGTGGCCAATAATAACCATAGGAAGCAGCAAAGGAACGGTGGTGGACAGGCACACCTGCCTCGACTGCCCTCTGGCTGAGCCCTCTGGAGGTGATGGTATTCCACATCATGGGCTGGTTGTAACTGAGATCATTGTGTGCTTTATCACTGTGAACATTCAGGATGATGGTACATTCCTGCCTTATGCTCCTTCTCAAATCTCACCTCACTCTCATCCTGCTATCTGGCATGAAGTGGAAGCTGCAGTTGGTATGGCCATGGACCTCTTGCTTTCAATCACACTCCCTTCCCCCATCCCAACCCTCCCCTGCATTTTTGCTTTCAGATAGTCAACCACTGCTGCCTGGCTGGCCACTGCATCCTCATTGTGAAAAGTGAGAACTACACCAGATCATCAATTGATCTGACCCTTGCAGCCACCAGCTCAGATCCTGGCACAGCATGAACTTTAGATGGTAGTGTTGACTCATGATCAGGATATGCTGAGTCACCAGGCATGAGTGGGCTGCAGCAAGACCAGGGGAAAAGGATAGTGATGTCGCAGCTCACCAGTGGGTGAGATCACAGGTTAGGTTTTTGATGCAGCAGTCTACAGGAAAACACTCAGGGGCATACACATCAAAATGTCTAGTGTGTTGGCAGGGCTAGAAGAGAGCCTGTTGTCACTTTCAAGGAGCACAGAGAAGTCTGGCTCCAACTTGACTCAGGGCTTTGTGCAGAGCTTGGAGCTCATCCTTTCCAGCGATGTAATGGTGGCCAACTCTATGACTGCACCTGCAGACCCAACCGCAATACAGCATTTGGTGACGGATGTCTCAGCTTCCACTGTAGCACAGACAGAAGCTAACCAACATCTCAGTGCTGGAGTAGAAGCTCAAACTGAGGCCATGAGAGCTGAAATAGGGAATTATGGGATAATTAGTAAGAAAAATGCTGAAAACTGCTAACACTGCAAACAATGTATAACCTCAACTTGTTATTGAGAAGTGCAGAACCATGAGCCATGTGAAGATATAATTAAAGGGAGATGTGACTGGGGGAAGGGACAGGAACAAAGAAGGGAACCGAGCGATCAAATGGCCTTGGGATGGTTAGATGATTAAAGCAAAACTGATATGTAGAAACAAAGGAAGGTGTCTGTTGACATAAGCAGCTGACCAAGTGAATATGTGAAAATAGCTGATGCGGAGAATGTCACGTGAAGTTCATGTATATGTACATGGATTGAACAAAGGAGTTTTGAGTCACCTCTTGGATCTCACTGAGAGACGTACTCCCCTGTATGCATACTTGTATCTCGTCTCGTGTGAAGTGTTCTCAATAATACTCCACAACAAGAGCTACGCTTGTTGCCATGCAAGTCTGCCTTCGTGCCATGCAGGCTCTGACTGCTGCTACCATGGCTGCAGATACCAGTGCTTAAAGGGGAATGCAGACTCTCACAGCAGTCCAGCAATCTGTCCTCCAACAGATTACTAAGATTGCTGAGGGACCACCCTGGGGGAGGGCCAGTGACTTGGTGGAGCAGGAAGCTGTAGTCCTCTCTCAGAATGACAGCATTCGTGCTCCCACCACTGCCACTCTGCCAATGCTGTTGGTGATGCCGCTCAGCCATACTGCTGAAGCCCATGTTGTGGTAGTGCAATCCGAAGCAAGACCCACAAGGCCCAGAACTGCTTGAAGTCGTCCTGCATTGCCGTCTGAAAGTCTTCCCTACTGAAAGTCAGTAGCCTTCCACCAGCCATGCTACAACCACTGGGGTAGCACTGCATAGGAGCACTACAACATGCAATGGCACTCAAAAGACAGATAATAAGGGAATGCACAAGGATGAATAGTTCAGATTTGCATGTATTCTAGGATATATTGTTAGATAAAGTTTCTATGGAATGGGTTTTGTATTTGGATTTTATTTCAGGATTTTCAAGAGGATGCCATGGAGGTATGTAGTCGATGGATTGAAAGGTGGGGAATTGTGAAGCAACTGTGATGTGGACATGTCATCTCAGGGAACTGGAGTTTCAGTAACCCCTCACGAACAGCCCGTCTGGAGTGAAGGGGACCCAGATGCCTCCTCCCTTCCTCCTCTTCCTCCTCCTACCTCCTCATCCTCTTCCTCCTCCTCCCAAGGTGACCTATGAAGGCCTGGGGCAAGGGCTGTGCCCTCATGAAAGCAAGGGTACACCTGACTGGTGTAGGATGAATGCATTGTGGCTGCTGCTAGGATATCAGGCATTCACAGAGCATATTTTCTGGGCATGGTCACACACAAACTGGACATGAATCGAGTGGTAGCCCTTGCAGTGACAGAATGTCTCCCTGTTATTATATGGGACCTGCAGAGCCACACTTGTGCCATCAATTGCACCCTGCACCATTGGGAATCCCTCCAGCCTGGCAAATCTATATGATCTCTCCTCCTGATTCTGTCTGGTAAGTGAGAAGATGGTGTTGTCCCCTGTCCTTCCACACAGGGTCTCTGTCACCTCCCTGATGCAGCAATGGATGGTAAAATGTGATATGATGCTAATGTCATCTCTCCACCTGGAAGGATCCACTAGTAGGGAAATATAGGGTGATGGTAACCTTGACGGCAACTGGCAGAGCCATCCTAACTCTGCTGCAAGTCATAAGGAGGAGGTGGCACAGTAGAGTGACCACCTTCTTGGTGAAATGCAGGCACCTGACACACTGATCCTGCCTGATTTGGAGGTGGGTATAGCCTTTTATTGAGACCTTCTCCTCTCCCTGAGCACCTCTTCTCCTCACTGCTGTCCATGCTCCATTTACAAATCATGGCACACCCTAAGAGATACTGCAACTGTAGCCTCCAGACTTTCTCTGAACAGCCAAATAACTCCTGCTGACCTCCTTTCAAAATCCAGTACCACTCCCTTGAAAATCCAAAACATTTGCAAAACACCTCCAATAACACAGAGCACAATATTTCCACTAACTCTGCACCAACAAAAGTAAGTCAAAAGCACCTCCACTGGAATTTGAATGGTTAGCTCTTTAAATAACGATGTGTAGTGTCCATCATACAGCTGAAAACCTGTTCAACTGGGAGTAATTAAGATGGGGTATTAACTAGACCTGTGCAGTCCAAAATGGCAGCTCGTGTGCCAAAACAGCATTAGAGTCTGTTTGACATCTTGATCCAGCCACTCTGTATGGTTCCAGTGCCCACACAGCACACCCACACTACAGCCCTTCCAGCCAGGGTGTGTAGAATCGGAATCCCCTCCAACTGGAAAAATTTATGGACTATAAAATTCAGACCCACAGACATGCTTTGATCTCATGTTTGAATTACAATACAAAAAGCCAAGCTGCAGCCAGCAGCACAGGCTGGGCAGCAAAGGGTTAATTTGGACATTTAGAAAAAAGACAGTGCCTTATCAAAAGGAATTTAGGCATTGACTGAGCGCGACCAATGGAACAATGATACCAGAGGAAAACCATCACCTGCCATTGGCTAATGCAATCAAGAGACTGATTACCCTGCACAATGGTACAAGGGATATGCCTTCGATATGATAATAAGGCCACCATCATAGACAATAGTACTGGAATCTGGTCATTGTAACTATGATTGATTCCTCTTGAGGAAGGATGAGACATTCGCACCTTCCCTCAACCTCAAAGCCAGGTGCTTCTGCAGTATTGCCTCAAACCAGACGGAGGATTTGTTTGAACAACATGAGAGTTTGAAGTAAAAACAAAAAGTGCTGGAAATACTTAGCAGGTCTGGCAGCATCTGTGGAGAGAGAAGCAAAGTTAACATTTCAGGTCTATGACCTTTTATCAGACCTGCAAAGGTTAGAAAAGAATTAGCTTTTAAGCAAGTGAAGGGGGGGCGGGGGGGGTGGGTGGTGTGGGAGAGAGAACAAAGGGAAAGGTGTTTTATAGGGCAGCGGGTGATTAAATAACAAAGCTGTCCTGGGACAAAGACAAAGTGTGTGTTAATGCTTGTGGTGAAAGACAAAACATTAGTCCAGAGAGAGTGTTAATAACAGAATAATGAGCAGCTACATGACTACATCTTTCCAGCATCTGCAGTATTTTGCTTTTATTGTATGAGAGTTTGAAGATTTGTCCGGGTTATTTCTGCCACGGAAAGACTGTATTGTTGCATTGATCAGATTGGTCTGAAGATTTGTTTGAGTTATTTTTGCCACAGAAAGACTGTATTGTTGCACCAAATATGAATTAATCATATTTGTCTGGGTTATGCGTGGAATAAACTAAATGGTGTTTACCTGCTGGATACTGCACAACCTGAACAATAGGACATATGTCTGAGATGTTCTGGGTCATTTTATTATAAAAAGAAAGCACATCAGAGTGACTGTGCTGCTGTCATGTGAAGAAGGATGGGACTGGTCTTCTCAGTTCCAGGCCTACAATCAACACTGTTAATTGGTAAACATTCAAGAAAGATTTAGATATAGTTCTTAGGGCTAAAGGAATCAAGGGATACGGGGAGAAAGCGGGAACAGGGTACTGAGCTTGGACGATCAGCCATGATCGTATTGAATGGCGGAGCAGGCTCGAAGGGCCAAATGGCCTACTCCTGTTCCTATTTTCTATGTTCCTATGTAATGAACAGCCATGTGGGTGAATGTAAGTTTTTAGTCAAATCTTGAAGGGATTTGTACTGTGGGGGCTGCAGTCGGAAGAAGGATCAAGATTGGTCATCTTGACTACAATCAACACCGGGACAAACCGGTCATGTGGGTGTTTTCAGCCAAATCGTAGTGATATTGGTTTGAGGGTTTGGGACAAAGCAAAATGTTTTGCCCGTATTTGTGTTCAGTCAAATCGTAGTGATCTTGTTCTGAGGGTTTTGGGACAAAAGCGTAGTGTTTTTGCCTGAAATTTGTAAGTTTGAGCCAAGTTGTAGTGACTTTGTTTGATTAACTGGGAACAGTGGTCAAATCGCTGAAGGGTTCAACTGGGAATTGAGGTGTCAATTTTAAGTTACTGCAGGAGGACTTGTACTGAGGACAGTTTTGTTTTATTTCTGTTTCAACTAACCATAGAGGTGTCTGTATTAGGGATATTATTGGATTCAATAAAACAACAATTCATGGTTAAGCCAAACCCTGTGTCATGTGCAATCTTGTTCTTGTCATTCCTAAAGTCCAAGAAATGTAGTAAGGGGGTACGGGAATGGAAGCTCTTACAGGTGCTCCACCAGAAGTGGCCAGTAGCGTTCTGGCCAGCATTTTTAAAGTTAAATTTGGTACTTCCATAGCAGCAGCACCAGTGGCACTACAGTGCTGAGTTTTGCGGCATGTATTTGTAACTAATATCCAGCTGTATTGTGCCATTGCTCTTTTAAGCCAGAGGATACATTCTCACTCTCACCTATCTCCCATCTTGGTGCTGTTGCTTTTCTGTTTGTGTTCTCTTTTTTTTTTCTGTCATTCCTCTGCCTCATATTCTGCTTGTTCCTTCATTCTCTTCACTAGTAGTTCTCCATTATAGTCTAGCTGCCTATATATTTATATTCCTTTCTACTGTTGCTTTCCTGTGCTATCATGATTGCCTGCCTGTCTTCTCTTTGGGAGGTGTTGGGTTTAAGAACACAAGATGAATTTTCCAGTGGTGAATACAGCATGTCAATTGCCCAGGACCTGGAGAGGGATGGTGAGGTGAGAAGTATGTGAGGGATGCATGGCGAGCAGTCAGGCTGCAAAGAAAACAGGAGACCAGAAAGAAATCAGGCACTGGGAATGGTAGAGTCAAAAAGAACAGATCAAAGGAGATCAATGAAGTAAAGACAGGAATAGACAGGCATGAATCAGAAAAACTGGCAGAGGAAAGATGCTTATTTCAGCACACTGCTCTTTGACTTATGGCAGGAGTGCACCAGAATGTTGGCAGAGTGTGCTGGAAGGCCATGGATTTCTGGATTTTAATCTTTTTTTCTTTTTCTGTGAGTACTGTGAAGAAAAAAAGCCAGTCATAGTCTCATTATTAACACTGTACCTCAGGAAACCTTGATGACAGTAGTTGATCAGGAAAGCAGTCCAATTAAACTGGTTCTGTAGTATTTGTTTCTGTCATTTATGATACTTCAAATATTTTTCATTCATTAAGTTAGCTAACACCAGAGAGTGGTTGGCACAGAGTGTTCACAGAACAGAATCCATTGCAAGCAGAGCACAAAAGTTCTGAATTTAGTGCAAGTGGAAATTTAGTGCAGAGGGGGAAGGAGGTGTTGCTTTTTGCTTCCAGTACTTGCAGTAGCTCGTGTTACAGGTAACCATTAAATTTAATCTACCTATAACTGAAACTCGAACAAGTAATCAATTAAAAGACTAAAAACTATAAGATAAGCATAAATAGAGCAAGAGAGAAAGCCCAGGACAGAGGACAGAGCACAGACCTGAGTGGATGTAGCAGTACATATTTGGTGAATCTAAAAACAACAAAAACAAACAAGGAGGGACATCACAGGACAGCAGGTAAGTGATTGGTTGATGAGGAAATAGCATAAGGTCTGACCATCATGTTCCAGTCCTCACTGGATACATGTGTGGTGCCGAAGGATTGGAGAACTGCTAACATTGTACCTCTGTTTAAAAATGGAGCTAAGGATAGACCAAATAATTACAGGCCAGTCAGTCTAACCTAATAGTGTGTAAATTATTGGAATCTATTCTGAGAGACAGGATAAACTGTTACTTAGAAAGCCATAGGTTAATCAAGGATAGTCAGCATGGATTTGTTAAGGGAAGATCTTGTTTGACCAACTTGATTGAATTTTATAAAGAAGTAACAAGGAAGATAGATGAGGGTAGTGCAGTTGATGTGGTCTACATGGATTTCAGCAAGGCTTTTGATAAGGTCCCACATGGCAGACTGGTTAAAAAAATAATATCTCATGGGATCCAGGGTAATGCAGCAAGGTGGGTACAAAATTGGCTCAGTGGCAGGAAACATATGAACATACAAATTAGAAACAGTAATAGGCCGCTCGGTACTTCGAACCTGCTCTGCCATTCAATAAGTTCAAGGCTGAACTGATTACTCCACATTTCCACCTACCCCCGGTAACCTTCCACCCCCTTGCTTATCAAAAATCTATCTACCTATGCCTTAAAAATATTCAAAGACTTTGCTTTCACCGCCTTTTGAGGAAGGGAATTCCAAATAATCACAACCCTCTAAGAGAAAAAAATTCTCCTCATGTCTGTCTTAAATGGGCGACCCCATATTTTTAAACAGTGACCACTAGTTCTAGATTCTCCCACAAGGGGAAACATCCTTTTCACATCCACCCTGTCTAGACCCCTCAGGATCTTATATGTTCCAATCATCTCACCTCTTACTCTTCTAAATTCCAGCGGGTACCAGCCTAGCTTGTCCAATCTTTCTTCATAAGACAGCCTGCCCATTCCTGGTATCAGTCTAGTAAACCTTCTTTGTACTGCCTCCAATACATTTACATCCTTCCTTAAATAAGGAGACCAGTACTGTATGCAGTACTCCAGATGTGGTCTCACCAATGCCCTGAACAGCTGAAGCATAGCCTCCCTACTTTTGTATTCACTTCCCCTCACGATAAATGATAACTTTCTATTAGCTTTCCTAATTACACGCTGTACCTGCATAATAACCTTTTGCGATTCATGCACGAGGACACCCAGATCCTTCTGCATCTCAGAGCTCTGCAATCTCTCAATATTTAGATAATATGCTTTTTTTGTATTCTTCCTGCCAAAGTGGAGAATTTCACACTTTCTCACATTATACTGCATTTGCCAGGTCTTTGCCCACTCACTTAACCTATCACTATCCCTTTGTAGCCTCCTTATGTCCTCTTCACAAGTTACTTTCCTACCTATCTTTGTGTCATCAGCAAATTTAGCAACCATGCTTTCGGTCCCTTCATCTAAGTCATTTATATAAATTGTAAAAAGTTGAGGCCCCAACACAGATCCCTGTGGCACACCACTCGTTACATCTTGCCAACCAGAAAATTACCCATTTATGCCTACTCTCTGTTTCCTGTTAGCTAGCCAATCTTATATCCATGCCAATATGTTACCCCCTACACCATGAGCTTTTATTTTCTGTGATAACCTTTGATGTGGCACCTTATCAAATGCCTTCTGGAGATCTAAGTACAGTACATCCACCGGTTCCCCTTTATCCACAACACATGTAACTCCCTCAAAGAACTCCAATAAATTGGTTAACCATGATTTCCCTTTCACAAAACCATGTTGACTCTGCTGATTACCTTGAATTTTTCTAAATGTCCTGCTATAATGTCTTTAATAATAGCTTCTAACATTTTCCCTAAGACAGATGTTAAACTAACTGACCTGTAGTTTCCAGTTTTCCATCTCCCTCCCTTTTTGAATAAAGGAGTTACATTTGCTGTTTTCTAATCTAACGGAACCTTCCCCGAATCTAGGGAATTTTGGAAAATTAAAACTAACACATCAATTATTTCACTCGCCATTTCTTTTAACACTCTAGGTTGAAGTCCATCAGGAGCCGGGGACTTGTCAGCCCATAGCTCCAACAATTTGTTCAGTACCACTTCCCTGGTGATTGTAATTTTCTTGACATCCTCCCTCCCTTCCATTTCCTGACTTACAGCAAATACTGGGATGTTACTGGTATCCTCAGGAAACAAAGGGTAATTGTTTTTGGGTGTTTTTGTGGCTGGAGGGCTGTTTCCAGTGGCGTTCTGCAGAGCTTAGTTCTGGCTCCCCTGCATTTTGTGGTATACATTAATGATTTGGACATAAATGTAGGGAACATGATCAAGAAGTTTGTAAACAACACAAAGATTGGCCGTGTGGTTGATAGCGAGGAGGATAGCTGTAGGCTGCAGGAATATATCAATGGACTGGTCAGGTGGGCAGAAAAGTGCCAAATGGAATTCAAGCTGGAGATGTGTGAGGTGATGCATTTGGGGAGGTCAAACAAGGTAAAGGAATACATGATTAATGGGAAAATACTGAGAAGTGTAGAGGAAGTGAGGGACCTTGGAGTGAATGTCCACAGATCCCTGAAGGTAACAGGACAGGTCGATAAGGTGGTTAAGAAGGCTTATGGAATCCTTTCCTCTATTAGCCTAAGTATAGAATACAAGAGCAGGGAGGTTATGCTCAAACTGTATAACTCATTGGTTAGGTCACAACTTGAGTACTGTGTGCAGTTCTGGTCACCTCATTACAGAAAGAATGTAATTGCACGAGAGAGGGTACAGAGCAGATCTACGAGGATGTTGCCAGGACTGGAAAAATGCAGCTGTGAGGAAAGATTGGATAGGCTGGGGTTGTTCTCCTTGGAACAGAGAAGGCAGGGGGGAGATCTGATTGAAATGTACAAAATTTTGAGGGGACTGGATAGAGTGGAGGTGAAGGGTCTATTTACCTTAGCAGAGAGGTCAGTGAAGAGGGGCATATATTTAAAGTGATTGGTAGAAAGATTAGAGGGAAGATGAGGAAAAACGTTTTCACCCAGAGGGTGGTGGGGGTCTGGAACTCACTGCCTGAAAGGGTAGTTGAGGCAGAAACCCTCAATTCATTCAAAAAGAGTCTGGATATGCACCTCAAGTGCTGTAATCTGCAGGGCTATGGACCAAATGCTGGAAGGTGGCATTAAAATAGGTGGATTGTTTTTCGGCTGAGTGGCTTCTTTCTGTGCCTTAAACGTGCAATGCTTCTATGATTCTACTACCATTATCTTTTTTTTCTCTCTAACTTAGGGCAGTGGGTTAAATGAAGAAATATGTTTTGCAGTATTGAAAGTAGTGTCATGGCAGGGCACCTCAGTCTGGTCGAATGACACAGAATGTGCCATGTGGGAAGTCTAGGATGTTCCTCATGTGCAAGAAGTGTCATCAATTGGAGGAGCTCAAGCTGCGGGTTTCAAAGCTTGAGCAGCAGCTGGCGTCACTGCGGTGCAGCAAGAAGGCTGAGATCTACATGGATAATATTGGTGATTGCTTTTCCTGTTCTATTTTGTTTTGTTACTTTAAACACCAGAGCATACAGGCATCGGTTGTAGCAACCAGAGAATAAGATCTTTAATGAGTTCATGTCACAGAATCCAAGCACTCAGGCAAATCATACCACACGATTGCAATATGATTATTCAGTTCATGATTCACTATACAAGCTCAGGTACATCAGGAAATCCGCTGTCCTTAACTGGTGCCTACATGTGACTCCAGGCACAAAGCAATGCTGTTGAATCTGAAATGCCCTCTGAAATGGCTTAGTTGTACAAACCACTACACAAAAGTTGAAAAGGAATAAAACTGGATGTAACATGTGGCATCGACCTAGGCACTGGAAAAAACAATGGCAAATCCAGTCCTGTCGACCCTGCAAAGTCCTCCTTCCGAACAACTGAGGGGTTTATGTTACAATTGGGACAGCTGTTCCACAGACTAGCCAAGCAACAGTCTGACATAGTCATACTCACGGAAACATACCTTACATCCAATGTCCCAGACACCACCATTACCATTCCTAGGTATGTCCTGTTCCACCTGAGGTGGGAGCACAGTGGTATACAGTTGCAAGGGAGTGGCACTTGGAGTTCTCAAAATTGACTCTGGACCCAAGGAAGTCTCATGGCATCAGGTCAAACACGGGCAAAGAAACCTCCTACTGATTACAACTACTGCCCTTCCTCAGCTGATGAATCAATGTTGTATTGATAAACGATCTTTGGGTTCACCGTGATTTTGCTTGCCAATGTTTTCCATGCCCGCTCTTTGCTTTCCTAATTTCATTTTTGATTTGACCCCTCCACTTTCTATACTCTTCTCGGCTTTCTGTAGTATTGAGTTCTTGGTGTCGGAGATAAGCTTTTCTTTTCTGCCTTATCTTACTCTGTAGGCTCCTTGACATCCATGAAGCTGTCGATTTGGCCATCTCACCCCTTTTTTTCTTTGTGACAACATGCTCCCTCTGAACCTCTTGAATCTTCCCTTTGAATTCCTCCCACTATTCTGACACTGATTTACCTTCAAGTAGCTGTTTCCAGTTCACTTTCGCTAAATCACTCCTCAGTTTAGTAAAATTGGCCTTGCCCCAATTGAGAACTCTAGCTTCTGTTCTGTTCTTGTCCTTTTCCATAATTATGTTAAAACTGACTAAATTATGATCACTACCACCAAAATTCCCTCCCACTGCCACTCCTTCCGCCTGCCCATCTTCATTTCCTAAAACTAAGTCTAAAACTGTGCCCCCTCTCTTGTTGGGCCTGCTACATACTGGCCCAAAAAATTCTCCTGAATCCGGTCCAAAAAAGTCTCCATAACATCACCTGACGTCACCCCTGTCTCAGCTCCTCTGGTCAAAACCCTCATTCATTCCTTCATTCCCTCTAGACTTGACCATTCCAATGCCCTCCTGCTGATCTCCCACATTATACTGTCTGTAAACTTCAGGTCATCCAAAACTCTGCTGCTGATGTGTTAACTCACAGTAACTCCCGTTCACCTATCACTCCTGTGCTCGCTGACCTCCATTGGCTGTCGATTAAGAAATGTCTTGATTTTAAAATTCTCATCCTTGTTTTCAAATTCCTCCATGGTCTCACCACTCCCTGGGCTGGATTTTATGGGCCCCCGTGAGTTGAGATTTTGAGGCGGGAAGCCCAGAGAATGGTGATGGGTAGCGGGGGCAGAGGGCCTGTCCTCAGCCCATTGCCAAGTGATATTACGGGGGCAGGGATAGGCCCACAATGAGCTTCCTGCCCAGAGGCTAATTGAGGCCCTTAAGTAGTCACTGTCATTTAACCATCGGCGGAGGTAACTCCACCATGTGGAGAGGGCACCTTGTAAAACGGGGTTCCCTCCCTGCGGGCTTGGGGAGTCTCCCTCCTCCATGGCCAATCTGTGGTCCACGGAGGGTCCCGGCCGGCAAACAATGAACCTCCCAGGATACCATCTCCCCCAGGGCTTGATGACCACCCGTCCAATCCCCCTCAGCAGGTCTTTCCAGACTGGCCCCAGTGACCCGGCACACACACACCGATCAGTCACCAGGCACTGAGGCAGACAGATATACAAACACACACCAATCAGACCCCAGGAATTGAGGCAGACAGATATGCAAACACATACACACACTGATCAGACCCCAGGTACTGAGGCAGACAGATAGACAAACACAGGCATACACCAATCAGACCCCAGGCATTGAGGCAGACAGATATGCAAACACACATTGAACACTGGAAAAAGCACTGAGGCTGGTAATGGCACAGAATGTACTCTGGAAGGGGGATTTCAATGTACATCACCAAGAGTGGCTCAGTAGCTCAACTACTAACCGAACAGGCCAAGTCCTGAAAGACATA